>NC_135813.1:7486111-7822111 GCF_964213995.1 Mustelus asterias | reverse complement strand
TCGGGATGGTAGCTGTTGCCTTCCAAGTGGGGTGAGCAAAGTAGGGCAGTGCTAGATCAATAAGCTAACCATAACTTAACAGATTGTACCACAGGGATAGGTTACCTCAGAGTAAAAAGTGTAGGCCCTTTTTAAAAAGAAAAGCAAGCATTGATTACATCAAGGAAACAGTTAATGGATCTTCTACAGGAAGGGAAGGGAGAGGGGGGAGGAGAGAAAATTATACACTAGATCTAAACCATGATTCTACTCTAACCAAATCATATGAATTGGAAAAAGAAAGAAAGGATCTAATCAAATGTTAGAGGACCAATGACAGTCAGCATTCTGAAGGTGCATTTCAGACAATGTCATCATCGTTACTCTTTTGGAGAAATGTTCCTGCTTTAGTAATGCAGATAGAAGTCTAGTTGCTACTTAACTTGGCAATTCCTTCTCAAAAATAAAAAGTAGGAAAATATTAACTATATTAGAGGATTATGATTGACGAGGATTTTTGATAACCTTCTAGCATGTACGATAAAGTGCATCGTTACAGTGTAATCGCAAAATGTTCAAGTTGCAAGGGTTATTTATATATGGCCAAGCTTTCGAATGGCACTTTCGACTTCTATTTAAAAATGACTATCTGTCAAGGGAATGATCAGTTTGGTCAGAAGAAAAACAAAAATATTTTCCGCAAAGTGCATTTAGCTAACAGTCTTATTAACAGCACTGCTTACTAAAACAAAGCAGAAACTATTTGGAAAATTCACATACTGGTGAACAGATCTGTATTATACATAAATACTGTTAAGTCACTTAAATACTATGGGTGCTCTTTCACACATTCACAAAAATAATCAGCTCAAATAGGATGGGATTTTTTTTCTTTCCAAGGAGTTGGGGGGGGGGGGTGATAAATCAAATATCTAAGGCACATGTTTCTGCATGTTTACAATCTATGAATTATTTTATGATAATCTACATCTTAAGCATGATCAATGCTCGGTCTAGTCACAGCATGCAAACACCCTTGGTCACGCAAGTCTTTGCTCGATTCTAAGATTCTGTTTGGACTCATTTCACCCCACCCCCCCGACAGTAAATACTTCATACTTTAAGAAACAAGAGAAGGTTTAAAGCCCAAGCTGCTTTCCTGAAACTGCTGCCCTCTGACCCGTAAAATGCCCAAAACATCACCAGCAAACATGAGCAGAATATTTTTCAAGACTTCTTACCAGCTAAAAAAAAAATGCTTGCTTCATAGTCACGCTTCTTATGACACCACTTTATATATTATATACATATATAGATATATATACACACACATATATAGATCTATATACATGTACATATATATTTATGTCTGAAAAAATATAATCAGTCGGATTACGTTAAATATTAAATTCCAGCTAGATAAGCTAGCACACACTGTAGTAGTTTACTTGGCCACAGCGGTATGGGAGTGAGCCAGATTGACACAAGGATGAGAACAATTTTTCTTTAAAAAAAATTATACTTTACGATCCCATATTCCATCACAGTTAGTGTGTTTTTGTATGTGCAGGTCAGTTCCATTTTAAGAGTTTGTTAATGGACCAACAGTGCTAAAATGATCTGGACACTATTTACCATCATGAAAGGCAACTTTCAAATCACCCCCAGTTGCTCCTCATTCAGGCCTTTCGATGGGGAGAAACTGCAAATTCTGTTGTCGCCTCCATAAGACGAATTGAACTGGAAAGGTCTGTTTCAGTGTTATAAAGGCGTCTTCATTTCTTCATGGCATACTGTATACAGGTGGGATAAAAGTTACGTCTTCAGGCAACGGGTACAGGTCAGTGGCTTAAATAACACTGCCAAATGTTGAGAGCGTTAGTATGCATGCAAGCCATTTCAAATAACATGATGCGCTTCTTTCCGACCGCAGTGAAAATCTTCACAAGGCCCCTGCATACGTTCCATCCAGTTTGCGCATGGGTGTTTCAGATCTATTGTTTGAGGAAGCTTCCTCTTGATCAAAAGTGTGGCCTGTGCCGGGTGTGTCAGGGGCCAAAATATTAGTGCCAGCGGCTTCTCTGATTACCGACTCCACCATTTCGTTTGGTTCACATGACTGGTCAGATTTGGGGGACTCCACGTCTAAGCTTACGGGGTTTGTTCTTTCTCCAAGTAAAGTCCCGGGGTCACTTCTCTTTTCAGCTTGACTACTTTGTTCAAATGTTGGCCCGGTCCCATAGAGCTCCGGCTCCAAGCTGCCTCCACCGCCCGCATCGCCGATAACCGTACGGTACACTTCCATCCCGTCGGGCAGCATTGATTTGATCTTGGGAAGCCAGCGCTTGCGAACCCGTCGAGCATTAGTGCACATGTCAGCAGCAATCACATTCATCTCACTTTCTTTGAAGTTGGGAGCAAAGTTCTGACAATATACTGCAAAAACAAATTCAAGCAAAAATTAACCACTGCGCAAAATATTACCATCTGCCTGCAGAGAACCAGTAGCGTTTAACATGATGCTAAAGCACTAAAGCTTACCGGGATCAAAAGTTTAAGATTAAGTGACCAATTTAATAAGAGGATTCACACTGAAAAGTGCTTCAATTCTTGCAAAAGCACGAGAACAGGAATTTACACAGTACTTTTGACAATTTCAAGGCATCCTAAAGCACTTTAGAATCAAAGAAGTGGGTGCAACAGCCAATTTGTACATAGCAAGATCCAACAAACAGCATTATTTATCAGATATAGTCTATTTCAAAAATGGTGGCTGTGGGATAAATACTGTTCAGAACACTGGAGAGATTTTCCTTGCTTTTTGCAATAGTGACATGAGATAGTTATGCCCACCTGACAAGGCAGGTGCGATCTCAGTTTATAGAATGTCATCCAAAAGATGGCACTTCAAACAGTGCAACACTGAACTGTCAGCCCAAATTGTATTCTCATGCAAGAGGGATGTGGACCCTGACAGAGATGAATGGGCTAACAATTGAGCCACTGATTAGCAGGTAAAAGCAGTTTCAATCTAAAGTGCTTTTCTATAAAGTTAAGCAAAACTTGCATCTATAGAGTACTTTTCATGACCACCGCTTTACAGCCAACTAAGTATTTTTTTAAAATGTGGTCACTGTTATAATGTAGGAAATATGGCTGCCAATTTGTGCACAGCAAGCTCCCACATAGTAATAATGACCAGATAATCTGTTTTTGTGATGTTGATTGACAGATAAGTATTGGCCAGCACACTGGCCATAATTCTCCTACTCCTCTTCAAAACAGTGTCATGGGATATTTTTTGCATCCACCCATGCAGGCAGATGGGGATTTGGCATAATGTCTCATCTGAAAGCTAGCACAGTGCCGCAATCCCTCATTGCTGCACTGGAGTGTCAGCCTGGATTTTTGTGCTCAAGCCCTGGAGTGGGACTTGAACCCAGAACCTTGTGACTATGAACGGAGCCACAGTGAACGCGGTCTAAATCAAAACCTCCATTTCTTCAAAGATTTTCACATCTGGGCACGCTGTTGGGACTGTATTTTTAAATAATTCAGTCTTCGTTGTGAATTCGTAGATTCCAACATTGCATTCCCAACCTAAATCAGGGTAGCTTTTGACCTAATGTTATCGTACACGTACGATAGCAAGAGTACTCAAGTGCTTACCACTCATAGCATGACATTCAAACAAACTGAACTCATCACTCCACTCGGAGAACTTTTGGCTACACTGGATTCAAATTCCAGTATAAAAGATAAGCACATTTACTGATACATTGCTATTTGGAAGGGCATGACACTTTTTTAAAAGAGCCATTCTCCAATTCTCCAACCCTGCGGTTCTCAGTTTGTTAGGTTCACTTGCAAGTGTAAACAAGCCAAACTTCGGGGAAATAAACTTAGTCTTTCATCTACAAATATAAATATTAAAATATACATATTTGGTGATGCGACTGTATGAGAAGTCAGTCCCATATGTTTACATTGAGTCTCTGCACCACAAGGCTGAATTCAACAAACTTGCACAGACCAACTCTTGCAAGCAACAGTAAGAGTGTGTGGCACATAACCTTATTTTGGAGGTTTGACTTCTGAAACCTGAAGAAATTAATGTACTTGGGCAAGGTTTCCCTCCGTGGTTAAGGGAATTTCCTCAGGAAGTGCACAATGAGTGCAGCCAATGATTGCACTAATTAAAAAGTTCAAGAGATTTTTCTTAAATGAGTCCTAAGAGGGGCAGAGAGAGTAAAGTTTGTAGAAGGTTGCTCAAGGCCTTAATTGAGAAAAAGGAGTTGGCAAACAAAACGTGTCGAGTGTAAACAGTTGGTTATGGACTCTTCAATCTCAATCATTTTTGGGCTCAATGTACTGCTTAGAAATAGCCATTTGTCCATTCAAAATTTTATAAATCTCAAAAGCACTTTCAAATATCTGCCAGGAGGTACAAAAGCAATTTCTCTATTTCCCTTCTGGTTGAGAACACCTTGCTTAACAGAACTAGAGTGTCACCATTTTCTTAACCTGTCATAGAAATCATCATAGAAACCCTACAGTGCAGAAGGAGGCCATTCAGCCCATCGAGTCTGCACCGACCACAATCCCACCCAGGCCCTACCCCCACATATTTTACCCGCTAATCCCTCTAACCTACACATCCCAGGACACTAAGGGCAATTTTTTAACATGGCCAATCAACCTAACCCGCACATCTTTGGACTGTGGGAGGAAACCGGAGCACCCGGAGGAAACCCACGCAGACACGAGGAGAATGTGCAAACTCCACACAGACAGTGACCCGAGCTGTCATTTTCAATCACTTAGTCTTTGAACAACGATGCCTTGCCAGGGTAAGCTGTCCCCTATATAATTTTAACTTTATTGATGGAATAAGCTTGCTGTCCACTTTGCCAACACTTGTAATTTTAGGACTTCAATTTAAACTGGTTTGGGACTGTTCCATGCAGCAGTAATCGAAGTTCAATGCAATTTTAGTTTTTCATTTCTTTCTGATGTAATATTAACCAATTGGTTCTAGCTATAAAATTACTCAAGTTTGGGAACAAAAGTGATATGCTTTTTCATCAATTATCAATTACTGCTGCTGAGAACCAGTGGATATGCAGACATTTACCCTCATTTTAATCACCTACAGATTTGAAAAATGTCTTGGTCATTCTCCCATCCACCACTCACCATAAATTCAGCTCATTCAAAAATCTGTTGCCCACATCCGCCTAGCTCCAAGTTGAAGCCCCATTTTCAATTACTGCTTCCAGATCCTCACTGGCCAACATTCGGTCACTTCAAATTACAAATGTTAGGCTGTTAAAATTTCTCCCTAGGTCTTCACCCTTTCCAACCTCTGAAACCTTTAGACGTACAGGTCATTCCCCAAATTCTTCATTCCCCTGAACGGCTTGTAGGTCTTCAGCAAACCAAATCCCACACCCTGGAATTTCCTCTCTAAAGTCCTTTGCTTCATCTTCCCCACCATCTTCAAGGTTCCCTTTAAAGCCCATCTCTTTGGCCATGCTTTTGGTCACCCCACCACATCTCTTCCTTTGCCTTGTTATGCTCACATGTCTGAAATGGTTTATTCCATTAAAAGATGCCAGTTAATGCAAATTACTGATGTATCTTTCCATGTTAATGATGCTAAACCTCTTAGCTGCTTCCTAGAAATGTCTAGCATCAATTGCGGTGGTGGGAAGATTGTTGGGCTCCACGAGTTTTTGATGTCCTTTAGAAAAAATATTAAACAGGGTTTTTTTTTGGACAGGATGGGAGCTGGTCACGAGGGAGAACCACAATACTCCAGGAAAACCTTCTCAATACTAGATATATGCCTAATATCCTACAGTAAAAGGTACATATATTCTCACTGATAACCTTACAACTTCAGACATGTGTAGAACTTCACTCATCTGTTAATAATAAATAATTCACAAACTCACATTTTACTGCATTCAAGACCCTGCTATCCAAAGGCTTTCTGCTGGGGTCACTTGTGGAGGAACGAATCCCAGTGCCACAGCTATTTGCCAAAGTGTTGCTGAAAAGATAATGAAAAGCATCATTAATCTTGGTGGACCCAGAGTACATCAGCTGAGCAAATGATGCAATTTAAACCCAACTAGGACACTGCACGGTCAAGGCACTTGTCACTCACCGGTCAAAGAATGAGGCAAGCAGGCGACGGAGGAGGACCTTATGTTTGACCCCAGCACAGAGATGACAGTTCATCAGCTGACCTCGTGTGATATAAACTCCTGAACCTGCAAAGAGATGAAAGCATTGAATACCTGTGCTTTACAGCTGGGGCTATATTGTTTTTCACAATAGGTGACAAACATAATAGTCTAATAAATGGTAGACTCTCTTTTACTGTTTCGGATGACTTAGAGGGAAAATTAGTGACTCCTTCATTAAGGGGGAGCTGGTATTCATTTTTAAAACTGAAAAATATTCATAGAATGGAGCAAATCTGCCAGGGACAGATGATTGATCATATATGGATACAACCAAAAATGAGGTAGTAGAGATACATTTAAAAAGTTAGGCATCAGGTCAGGTTGCAAGGAGTGTCAGAAAACTCTTTATAGTAACAATTGGAATATTCATTGGATATTCCAGTTCAAACTGTTATATTAGTAGAATCAGATTTTTTCCACTTAGCTGCATATTCTCTAACATTTTCTAGTACATCATATTTGCTAATGGCAGTTTGAATACCGTTGTATAATTTAATTGCCACCTTTCCTTCCAGATTAAAAAAGTACTAATTTTATTTGAAGTGAGCTTCAAGAGTACAGAAGTACCCAAAAAAAATCATAGAATTGATAAATAAATTAACCTTGATACATCTATTTTTCAGCAAGTGTGCTTTAAAATGTCTAATTTTTTTTTTTGCCTGGCACAGAATCCAGCATGATCTCTGGAGGGATTGGTGGACACAGAAACCCTTAAAGGTTCGAATAATTAGAGCACACAACTAGTCATGAATAAATGTAATTTACATAAATGTTTTATTCATTAGAAGCCCTTTCATTTGTTCCATTGAGGAGCTTTGTATCAACACTAGTTATGCAAGGTTGAGCATAAAGGACATACTGAAAGAATGCAGCATATTTTCAGTTTTGCTCATTGATGCGAAACCTTTTGTAATGAGAAAGATTATTCAATAGTAATTGATTTTCATGTGCAGAGTTTGTGCATATTTAAATGGCTCCCTCAGATAACATACTTAGAAAATTTGAGATACATCATGGAGTTCGTTAAAATTTGGTACCAAAACATTGGCAAGGTTGGTTCTTAATTTATTTTGTTGCCAACAGTCCCATTTTGAATGATTTGATCTTCCCAAAGCTAGTATTTTAGGTGCAAGAGGATGCAGGTACCTGAAATTCAAACAAGAGTATCTTTTTTCCCCTGCGAGAAGGTGGAAGGTCAGCATGGTCATAAAACTGTATTCAGAACTGTTGACTTTGCTGCCATGACCAGCATTTGTTACCCTTGAGAAAGCGCCACTGTGCCCACTTCTTCAAGTACTGCAGTTTTATGTGGTGAAAAGTTCTCCCATGGTGCTGTTAGAGGGAGTTCCACGATTTGGAGGGAAGTGGCGGGATGGGAAGACCACCTCCTTCCCTTGTCCACTAGGCGACAGATGTCATGGGTTTGAAAGTACTATTTATGAAGCCTTGCAGGGTGTAGAGCATCTTGTAGACAGTGCAGTCAGTCTGTCTATGGAGCAGGGAGTGGATGAACTGCAGTTTTGTTGCAGCTGCACCCATCCAGACAACTGGACAGTATTCCATCACACCAGTTAATTGTGCCATGTAGGTGGTGGAAAGGCTACTGATAGTAAAGAGATGAGACTCAATATAATTTAACCTGCATTAGCATCTGGATGTTAAAAGGGTGTTAACCTAATGCCTGCTTCAATAGAATAGATAAGATATCACACAGTGCAACTTGGAGCCTTGTGTGATAATCTATTTTTGTAATTATAAAATTTCCTGTTGATGTAAAATTTCAAAATATCCCTTTCTAAACTCCTGCGTTAGAACTTAAAACTTAAGCACAAGTTTTGTTCCATTCATTTTTATGTGTTACAGGGAGTCACTGATGCATTTACTCTTTTACGTGAAGTATTGGTGTATCTAACACATTCTCAAGAATCAATAGGATGGTGAAAATGCCACAAAAATTCATTGGTGCAATATCAGACCCCCTTTAAATCATGAAAAGTGCTGGCGATGAACATCTGTGTCCATGTTGCAACTGAGGCAGGAAATGGGGCCATGGGTCAGGTCAGGAGTGGAATCTGCAACCGAAAACTGCAGAGCAAACTCCAAACCTCAGAATCAAGACATGCCATTCCGGCTTGCACTAAACCCCAGAAGTGCAAGGTTTCCTTATCCTCCATCCTATCCCAGGGACCTGGGTTCAACTCCGGCCGAAAGTGACTGTGTGGCGTTTGCACGTTCTCTCCATGTCTGCGTGGGTTTCCTCCCACAGTCCAAAGATTGTGGTTAGGTTGTTAGGCCATGCTAAATTGCCCCTTAGTGTCGGGAGATTAGTGGGCAAAATACTCGGATTACAGGAATAGGGCCTGGGTGAGATTGTCGTCGGTGCAGGCTCGATGGGCCGAATGGCCTCCTCCTGCACTGTAGGGATTCTATGATTCTATAAGATGTACCAGTTGAACACAACCTACTAAAGAGAGAGAGTCAGGAAGCATAAATGACTGCATACCTTTCACACATTCATTTCACTGGAAAAAATCTTTTGAAGGCTTCTTTGTGGTGTTCTTTTTGGCCTGATCTCAAAATACTTTCTAACTAAAACATTTTTTGCGTGCTTTTTGAACACTTGATTGAACCCAGAAACAAATCAGAGGAAAAACGTTAGCAACTGACAACCTAGAAATGCAGCATTGGTGTAGGTACTGCACTAATGTGATAGGCAGGATTCTAACTCAGCTTAGCCAGAGAAATATTGACCAAAGGTTATGTACCTCCCTCCTGGGAGGGAAGAAAAATCACTTGACGTATTCACTGGTTGAAAAGGTAGCATTACAAACAATAGAAGTAAAACAGTAGTCAGAGATTATTTGTACTTTGCAATTTTTACACTTACAGGGGAGGCGATGGCCTTGGGTATTATCACTCAACTATTAACCCAGAAATTTAGCCAATGTTCTGAAGACTCGGGTTCGAATCCCACCAGGGCAGGTGGTGGAATTTGAACTCACTAAAAATATCTGGAATAAAGAATCTACTGATGACCATGAAACCATTGTCAATCGTCGGAAAAACCCATCTGGTTCACTAATGTCTTTTAGGGAAGGAAATCTGCCCTCCTTACCTGGTCCGGCCTACATGTGACTCCAGAGCCACAGTAATGTGGGCCGATGGGCCGAATGGCCTCCTCCTGCACAGAAGGGATTCTATGATTCTATAAAATGTACTAGATGAACACAACCTATTAAAAACCTATCAACTGCCATCTGAACAAGGGCAACTAGGGATGGGCAATAAATGCTGGTCAGCCAGTGACACCCATATCCCATGAAGAATAAAAAATGCCACACTGGATATTTCTATTGCTGTAGCAAGTGAAAGGTGAACAAACACTATGTTCACTGCATATTGCAGACCTTTTAAAAAAATCAAGTGGCTGGAAATAGTTTTGAAGCAGCAACATGCATTTATAGAGGGTCTATTAGTGTAATAAAAACATTTCAAGGCACTTCATAGGTGTATTACACAAAATCTGACACTGTGCCACGTAAAGGACAAGTGATGAAACACTTGGTCAAAAGGCAGACATGCAGAAAGATTTTGGGAGAGAATTGTAGAGCTTAGGACTTACGAGACTGAAGGCATGGCCGCCAATGGTGGAGTGACTGAAAATAACTGGGATTGTACAAGAGGCCAGAATTGAAGGAATGAAGGGAGATGTGAGCAGCAAATTGCCCAGGGAGATCACAGAGATAGAGAGGAGTAAAGTCATGGGGAGATTTGAACACTTGGGTGAGAAGGCTTTTCTGCTTGCAGACAGAAACAAAGTTAATGGAGTGCAGTTGGACAATTAGCAGAGGTCAACTTGCAGGAATAAGACTGGAATAGAGGCTGGTCAGTAAGTCACAGAAAAGAGCCAATTGTTTGAAAACAATTTTATCCTGCTGGGCATAAACGTGAAACATGTGCATTTAAAATGCCAAAAGCCTAATTAGTTGATAAAACTGCTAACTGAGAGAAGATCACCCGTGGCTCAAATAAGACTTCTGTAACGGATGTTGGCTTGGCATGTTTACTCTTGGAGCTGCATGATCTCCACTTGTATAGCACACATGCAGAGGAAAGCAGGATACGGACAATACCAAAACATACAATTATTGTTCATTAAGTAAAATAGCATTCCACAGATCTGCAGGATAGCTCCATGTGCTCCAAATCTACTGCCTGTTCTCAGGCAACTACTGCCCCATCATTGAAAAACATTTTAAATGCCTGTTTAAAATCTACATGCTATTGGCAGCAAAAAGCAGACATTTCGTTTCTCAAAATGTCCCCACAGTACGACATACATAGAAGCATCAAACAAGAAAAGATTGGCTAGCTCATTAAGCCCATCTCAAACAGTTGTAAAGCATCAAATTATGACTCCTAGAATATTCTCTTACATGTAAAGTTTTTTAAAAAGTTTATTAATGTCACAAGTAGGCTTACATTAACACTGTTAAAGTAGTTACTGAAAGTCCCCATGTCATGTAAACAAACTGCCTGCTGTCTACCCCAGTCCAATACTTACAGCTCACTAATTGCTTCAGTAGATATCAAGTCAGGGGTCACATTTAAAGTTTGAATTAATGCCCTCGTGAATTTGCACATATTTTAAGCTCCTGTTATCAACCAATCTTGGTGTTCTGAGACAACAATGCCAAGAAAAAGCATTTGTCCAATCTCCAGAGCATTAACACTTCAACAAGGTCATTGCAGAAAATTCTAGAAATGCAAAAAAAAAGGACTGAATTGTTTGCATTTTGAGAGCCAGATCATAGGGGCAATAAATCTCTCCAATTGTGGCCTACCCCAACTCCAATTAGATGAATTGAGCAATGGAGAGACACAGACACTCCAATTGGCTCCAGCAACACAACTGAGCCAAGGTAAGAGGCAAAAAGGGAAAAGGGGAGCAAAATGTAAAGGTCAGTCCAGGATCCTTGCTTCTAAAATGCCATCCCTGCTGATTGTCACAGCTCAACTTGATCCTATCTATGCTCAATCATTGGGTTATCAACCCTATGAATAGGGTTATCTTTTATTGTATTTCAAAAAAATGTTCTACAGTACAGTATTTAAGCTAGTCAACAAAATCAGAAAAAGAGCCAAAAGATGAATCACCACTAGACCAGAGCACATCCATATCATCAGTGCAGTGGTGTACAGCTAGTGATCATCAAGGAATGCTGACCAATAATTCATTTGCCCACCATGCCCCCTGCACTCCCCGCCACTGAATTTGATTTTAGGAATATCACCTCCCTTCTGGGCTGGAGTACCGCACTTGGAGTAAATCAATGTCCAGCACAGCTTCTGCAAGCTGCTCCAGAAGACCTCTTTAGAATTTCCACTTCTCAGCTCTCCTGCCCAAGTGGGGTTATAACAAAGTCCCATCCATCACAAGTAGTTAAAAAAATAAAAATCAAGCAACTCAAAAGTAGCAGCAATAAAACATGCACTAGGCTCGATGGTTTCCTAAACAAACGTGGTGTGGAGAAGCCCTCCGAAGTCAAGAATCAGCAAGCCCCTTCCATCGGCTCAGTAAATCTGAAAGCCTTGCACCTCATACACACGTGACTGATCAAGATTTAAATGCTTACCTGAGACAAGTTCTAGCTTCTCACCGGGATCACCCTCCGAGTACAGCTTCGGGTGACATCTGTAACCAATCTGACTGATGAGACTAGCAGGAAGTGCGACCAGGTCACGACGAACAAGCACACAGGAGCGATTTTCCACTGTCATGTGGCTTGCCAATTGCCCACCTTTCTCTTGTGCTAAAAGATAAATATGTAAAAAAAACATTTAATTAAAGCAATGTGTCATAACACTGCAGAGGTGACATTCAAATTAACAAATTGGAGTGGTTGGGGAGAAGGAAATTTGAGGTTGCATACCATCTTAAAGATGCAGGAAAATTTGGATTTTTTTGAAATCACAATAAAAGCAAATCACTGTTTCTCCTCAATAAAATACTTTCAACTGAAAATACCTGTGGTTAAATCTGTGTGTAAATGTGACTAATGCTCAGTCAAAAGTCTTTTTGGTCTCAGTTTGATGCTGGCAATCATTAAAGAGCTTCATCAATCGTTCAACATCTCCGGTGATTCACAGGGAACCTGCTTATTATGATAAAATGGAAAGTCTGCCCAGTATTTGCTGCAAAGTATTTTACGATTTGAAACTGATTGTTTCTGCTAATGCTAAAAAAATTGAAGTTAAAACAAATGTGTTAAAAACACACTGAAAAATCTGAATGTTCACAGACCGGGAATTCTCCCAAGTTTTTATTGTACCACTCTTTTGCAGAATTACACTAATTAAAAGGTTCGAGTGATTTACTAGAATCATAGAACATTAAGACAGAGAAGGATGCCATTTAGTTTGAAGTTTATTTATTAGCGTCACAAGTAGGCTTGCATTAATACTGCAATGAAGTTACTGTGAAAATCCTCTAGTTGCCACACTCCGGCGCCTGTTCGGTACACTGAGGGAGAATTTAGCACGGCCAATGCATCTAACCAACATGTCTTTCAGGCGTCAAATCTCCACCAGTTTTTTTGGAAGAGTTAAACTTGCTCCCCTTATCTTGCCCAAATCCCTGCAATTCTTTCTCCCTCAAATGTTTATCCAATACCCCAACAGCTACTATCAAATCTATACCAACACCCTATCTAGCAGTGCATTCCAAATGCTAAACATGTATAGAAAGGCTTTTCCTCATGTCACCTCTTCTTTTACAGTTGTCTTAATTCTACACACCCATGATCAAGAATTTAAAAACTGTATGTTTATCAAATTTGAGGTTTAATGAGAGCACAGATACAAGTAAAGTAACTCATTTCAAAGAATAGGAAGCTTGCAATTTATTTGCCCTGGAATTCATGTTCGTATCTTTACAATGTCACTCAATTATTGCCCACAACTTCCCTACCAACATCAACATAACCATAATTAAAAAACCAAAAAGCCTGCAACATTCGTCTTTTGGTCAAGAGTATTAAATGCAAAAGCATAGACTTGCATTTAAACAGTCTCTCAACCGCTAGTTGTTCCAAACCATTTTCAATCAATTAAGTACTTTTGGAGTTCAGTTCAGTACATGACAGTCAATTTGCATACTGCAATGTCCCACAAACAGCAATGAGGTGGTGAAGCCATTAATTTGTTTACTCGACATTGGCTTTGTTTTGTGATTTAATTGGTACCAATGATCTGCTAGGTTTTGAAAAGACCACTGACGAATGATATATTATGTTCAAAGCTACCCAATAGTGATCAATAAGTGTGTACAGCATAGGAGGCCATTCAACCAAACATTTCTGTACCGGCCCTTTGTTAGAATAATTCCAAGCTAATTCCACTGTCCTGTGCACCCCCCATAGCCTGCATTGTCCTCCACTTCAAACACATTCCTCACTTAAAAGATGCAATGACCACTCTCATAACTTCCTGCAGCAAGTATTCCATGCTTCGACAAGCCTCTGCATAAAGAAATTTATCCTCACCACACCCAACTTCCCAGAGGAAATGCTTTCGCTGTTAATAATTTGCATTTATATACGTCCCAAGCTACCTTACAGGAGTGTTAGCAAACAGAAGAGTTAGTTTTGATGGAACATCTTAAAGGAAATGGGAGTAGGGAGAGAAGCAAAGAAGGAATTCCAGAACTCAGGCCTTAGGCAACTGAAGGCCACCAATGATTAGATAAAATGAATCTGGGATGCACAAGAAGATAGATTTGGAGAGAAAGACTTCATGGAGGAAAGTAGACTTCTTGGAGGGTTATAGATCTGGAAGAGGGAACAGAGACCATTAAAGCCATTAAGGGGTCTGAATTTAAGGCTGTGAATTTTAAATTTGAGGAGCTGCTGGATCAGGAGCCAAAACAGATCAGCAAGTTTTTGAAATATGAGCCAGTGCTTGGTGCCAGTTAGAATATGGAGAACAAGGTTTTGGCTAAGCTGAAGTTTGAGGAAGGTGGAAGATGGGAGGTTGATCAGGAGCGCATTGTAGTAGTCAAGTTTGGCAGTAACAAATGCATGATTGAGGGCACCAGCAGCATGTTGCTGAGGGAGGACAGATGGGTGATATTACAGAATTGGGTCATGGTGGTGAAGACGACATGGAAGATCAGCTCAGATTCAAATAAAACTTTGAGACTATAAACAGTCTGATTAAGTAGCCTTTGAAGTAGTCTGGCAAGCTATTCAGACAGGGCAACTAGGAATGTGTAATAAATACCAGTGATACCAAAAACAGGAGAATACATTTTAAAAATGATTAGTCTCAATATTTCTCCAAGGTACAATAATGCTAGAATCTAAAATAAATTCACAAAGAATAGCTTCATCAATTCATTTTTATAAATGTAATAGCTAAAGGGTTCACCTAATACACATAAGCCACTAACTTTACCCACAAGTTGATCACCTTAACCCTTATAAAGGATTACTTACCTGTCAGTGATCAAATGGTATTATCCTCCCACCATACAAGCAAACCATACAGAATATTTTGGGACAGTTACTAGCAACGTGGACAAGCACAGGATGACCTTCAACTGAAACGTCAGGCCAGATAGTGGAAATACTTGCCGGAAAAGAGGAAGAGCTGGCACTCGGTGATAAGCATTTAGTGCACCACAGTTTCACAAGCGTACAAAACCGCTTCATAATAATGATTCCCAATGCCACAAGATCCTGTCTGCAGGTGGGTCATTGAAAGACGCGCTGAGCAATGGTTAGACAGAAGAATGGTTGGAAAGGAGAACGTCACTCTTGTGCGTCCCTCCTAAAGACTAGAGACACTAGCAAAGATCTGTGCCCTGAAGCAGGAAAAATCAATTGAAAACAACCTACGTAAGGACATACAATACGTAACCACAAAATTAACAGAAATTAGTACTATATTCAATATTACAAGACCAGTAGGATTGTAGAGCAATTTTAGCCAAGTGCTTTCAGTGCTCAAATGAAAGCAAATTGGTCAGAACAACACTTTCATACAAAAAGAAATAGATCAGCCAAAAAGATTGAAACTAATAAAGCTTTTCCAACAGGTATTGAGCAGGCTTTCTACAATAATATTGATGAAAGCTTCTAGAAGGACAAGAGCAGCAGATAACTGGGAACACAACCACCTGTAGGCTCTTCTCCAAGTCACTTATAGAATCATAGAACAGAATCCCTAAAGTGCAGGAGGCGGCCATTTGGCCCATCGAGCCTGCATCAACAATCCCACCCAGACCCTATCCCCGTAACCCTACATATTTACCCTGCTAGCCCCCCCGACATTAAGGGGCAGTTTACCATGGTCAATTTACCCAACCCACACATCTTTGGACTAGTGGGTAATCCCTCTACATCAATGTGGCCATAGCATCACTTTGTTTGGTCTGTACTAGCCACATAGATGTGAGCAAATCAGGTCACAGAATCCATGCAGACCAATCATCCGTTAGACCTAGCCTGAATTTCCTGTCCGATGATTTAAGTGTAAAGTCTGCTCGATTGTATAAAAGAGTCAGCCTCCACCAACAACATGGCTTGGAAATATACTGCTATATCCTGGAACTCTCTCCCCAACAGCACTGTGCGTACCTACACCTCAGGAACTGCAGCAGTTCACCACAACCTTCTCAAAGACAACTAGGGATGGGCAATAAATGTTGGCCTAACCAGCGACACCCACATTCCATAAATGAATAATTTTTTTAAATGCTCATGGAGTGTAGATGGGAATAAGTAACCAGACCGAAACTATCTCCTGAGTAACTTCAGGTTCTCATTCCAATGGCCAACTGAATATCACACATTTGGCCTTCTATTAATTTGGGGCTCCTTTTTCTTTCCAACAGAAGTTTAGAGAAGAGCTGACAGAGGTCTTTAAGCTTATGAAGTTGTTTGATAGGGTAGACGTAGAGAAAGTGCTTCCTCGTGCAGGAGTGGTTATTTATTGTCCAAAATGGAATTCAGGAGGAGCTACTTCACCCATGGTGCAGTGAGAATGTGGAGCAACCTCTACTTGAACAGTAGAGGCAAATAGCATAGACGTATTTAAGAAGAAACTGCAAGTATATGGAGAATGGAATGGAAGAATATATTGATAGGGTTAGCTGAAGTAGAGTGGGAAGAGGCTCATGTGCAGCCTAAATACTGGCGCAGAGTAGTTGTGCCAAATGGCCCGTTTTTTTGTGCAGTAAATTTTACTTAATTCCAAGCAAGTCTCATTTTAACAGGCAGGGCAACTTCCTTCGCAATCCAAAATCCAGTGATAGGCCAATTAAAAAAAACCTGGTCATTTAGAACTTCTCAATGCAAGAACTTTGCTTGTAATCAGACCCTACATACTCACATGATGCCCTTGTTGCTTTTTGCTCAGCCATACGATAGCAACTTTATTCAGGAGGTTGCAATATCTAGCCAGAGTCTTTGAATTAAATGTTATTAGATAACTGCAACTTCATAAGTGGTAGATTCTAAGGCCAATTTTTGGGCCATGTTTTCCAAGTGCAAATTTCTCCAAAGAAACTTCGAGGTTTGTGTAACGTCGTACAAAAGTCTTCACTGGGGTTTGATGGGCAGAAATGACTCTACTGAATTAAACCAATAGTTGCACAGGGTATCTATGTTGATATTTGAAACCATGAATTCCTCAATATCAATGAACAAAACGGAGCTTAATTAACCTTGCCAGATTAGAAACTTTACGTAGCTTTGCAAACACTGAAGCGACTACATTCAGAAGTTCCCCAGGATAAAAACAGCTAGACTGGAACATAGATGTTTAATCAGAATTAAATCTCAAGTAACTTTTAACATTTTAGGGAGGAAAAAACTCAACCAGGTTATAATTAAGTAAATGGAAGTGTTCGGCAGGTTTCTTGGTAAAATTTATTTTACTATATTTTTTGTACTGTATTTTGGGTTTTCAGAACTATTCCCTATTCTGTGCAGTGACTTCTTGTGTAATTATAAACAAATGTATAATTTGTTATGGAAATTCAGTCATCCTTGGGTAAGTAGCCTACTGAAGCTCTATTGGATTGCCATGGTGAATAAGGGACATAGCATCAACATGTATATTTTTTCTTTTATGTGGCAAAACATCTCAAGGTGATTCACAGGAGTGCAATCAAACAAAATCCAACTGCCACCCACATCAGGAGATATTAGGGATAGGTCATGGGACAGCAGTTTTATTCTGGAGGTTGTAATATTTACAACCTTTACCACCTGAATGGTTGTAAATTGGGAGAGGGGAGTGTGCAGCAGGACCTGGATGTCCTTGTTCTCCAGTCACTGAATGTAAGCATGGAGATGCAGCAGGCAGTCAAGGCGGCAAATGGTATGTTGGCTTTCATTGCGAGAGGTTGAGTACAGGAGCAGGGATGTGTTGTTGCACTTATACAGGGCCTTGGTGAGGCCACACCTAGGGTATTGTGCGCAGTTCTGGTCTCCTTCTCTGAGGAAGGATGTTCTTGCTCTCGAAGGAGTGCAGCGAAGGTTTACCAGGCTGATTCCGGGGATGACAGTATTGAATGTATTCAAGAGGCGGCTAGGTATAGCACTTGGGGCGAATGGAATCAAAGGTTATGGGGGAAAAAGCAGGATCAGGTTATTGAGTAGAACGATCTGCCATGATCGTGATGAATGGTGGAGCAGGCTCGAAGGGCCAAATAGCCTCCTCCTGCTCCTATCTTCTATGTTTCTATGTTGAATTAAATGCTATCAGATAGCTGTAACTTCATTCCTCTCAGACTCTCAGTCTTGATCAAAACAGTTGGTTTTAAGGAGCAGAGAGATTTTGGGGAGGAACCTTTTGGAGCTTACAGCTCTGGCAGTGAAGGCATGGTGCCAATGGTGCACTGATTAAAATTGGGGCCAGAATTGGAGCATCCATCAACAGATGGGCAAGTTTTGACAAAATAATGTTCTTTTTGTATGGGGTACAATATCCTGGGTGTAGGTGGGAAGACAAACACGAGAAAGAGACCAAGCACACCCTGCACAAAAAATCAGCACACTGCGCAATGAGGTGACAATTTACACAAGACATTGACCAATAATCATTCTGGCATTAATTCGGAAGGTTAACAATTGAAATGTGGATGGTGACAGAATACCACCTGCTGTTTCACAGTAAGGCAGAGTTTTTTTTTTAGTTGCAATTTTTTTTGCCAACTGTGGCATGGCTGTTCAAACAATCACAGTGACGACACTGGCATTATAAAGGACAATGCAATGCAGCAGCAGCAGTCAATTGGCCTCAATGAGTTGGCATGTAACAAGGCAGGTGGTTATAAATGGAAAACATAACGAGGAAATCCAATCAAGATAAATGGTGTGACATTTAGAAAAGGACTGTACCCTAAACAGAGGTTTAACTAGCTATATGAAACCAAGTTAAATAGATCAGAACATTTCATTTACTGGATCATTGGACACACTGGGGAAGGCGTAAAAACAGAGGCTAAGTAGAAACATCAGCTTTTTGACCTTTAAATGGAACAATTGACCTGAAGTTACTACCAATTCAGAGATGGCAATTACGCTAGTAGTAAAAACAGTGTGAAGGAATGGAGCGCAAAGTACCCTCAGGATTAACTATAGTTGTTTTTAAAAGCTACTGCACAATCCAGGTAGCAAAGCGCAATACATAGCCAACCAGCTAATGAGTGATATCTATGCAGATATGCTATTAATTGCTCTACGGAAATTAAAACAATGGTCACATCATTATGTCGGCAACAATAAAGTAGGCATGAAACAATGTCATTTGCAGCACAAGAGGGCATTTTGTCCATCAGGCCCATGGCAGCTCCTGTCAGAACAATCCTTATGTATCACTACCACCTCTGCTTTGCAAGTTTATTTCCTTTAAGTACCCATCCAATTTCCTTTTGAGATCATGGATTGTTTTTGTGTTCACCACTCATTATCACACACTGCATAAAAATATTCTTCACATTCCCCCTTCAACACTTGCCCAAAATCTTAAATCCGTCTCCCCTCGCTCTTGTGCCAACAGCTAATGGGAAGAGTTTTTCCTCATCTGGCATACGTAAGCCTGTCATAACCTTGCAGATCTCCATCAAATCTTCCTTCAATCTCCTTTACTTCAAAGAGAACAATCTCAACCTTTCCCATCTAACCTGGTAGCTAAGCCCCTCATCTCTGGAAACATTCTAAATCTTCTCTGCACCCTCTCAAGGATCTACACATCCTTCCTGATGTGTGGTGACAAGAACCAGACACAAAACTCAAGCAGGGGCTAAATTAGGAGTTTCCTGAAGGTTCAGCATAACTTCCCTCCTTTTGTATTTGATGCCTTTATTTATGAAGCCCAGATCCCATATGCTTTGCTAACCACTTCCTCAACATGTCCATATTCAAAGATTGATGCACATGCACCCAGAGGCCCCGTTGCTCCTGCACACTTTAGAAGTGCGTAATTAAGTCTATATTACCTCTCCATATCTTTTTGCCAAAATGCATCACTTCACACTTGTGTATTAAATTCAATCTGCCCCTTGTCTGCCAATGCTGCTACCCATCTATATTCTATTGCAGACAACTTATTTCATCCTCAGTTGGCCACTCCAAAGTGTGACATCATCGTAAACTGTGAAATTTTATTCAGTTCTTCAAAATCCAAGTCTTGAATATCCAGGTATAACAAAAGCAGCAGTACTGATCCGGGGCGGGGGGGGGGGGGGGGGGGGGGGTGGAGACTGTCTCCCATCCTGCAGTCTGAAAAGCAACTACCTAATATGGCTTGCTGTTTTCGATCACCGAGTCATTTTTTTAAAAATCCAATTGGATACTGACCCTTCTATTCCAAATGCCTCAATTTTTTTATTAACCAACCTTTTATGTGGTACTTTGTCAAACACTTTATCTTAAACTCCACATAGACAACATAGAACCATAGAATCCTTATGGTGCAGGAGGCTGCCATTTGGCCCATTGAGTCTCCACCAACTCTCCGAAAGAACATTATCCAGGCCCTGCACATTTTTGGACTGTGGGAGGAAACTGGAGCACCTGGAGGAAACCCATGTGGGGGGAGGGGGCAAACAAAGTAGGACCCAGGTGAAAAAATCCAAAAACCAAAAATAAAAGACTTTGATCAGAAAAGCTTTCTCTGAATACAAAGTTAAGATTTAGATACTAAATATTCTTAATGCAGGAATACAGGTTCTGATTACTTCTAACACCAGATTCTAATATAAAGCTACTCTGACTCCTTTACAGTTTAAACGTTTTGATAGAACAGCTTCTATGACAACTCAACTACGAATTGACAAAAGGCCCACTGAAGTCAGTCCATTTCTTTGAAAAGGGACCAGAATTTGCTGGGAAAATGAGTTTAATGTATCCACTCCTATTGGAATGTAAAGAAAACAGCAATTTGTAGTGAAGAGAAGTTTTCCCACAAATCACTGGATGATTTACTTGCACCACCCAACCTTGCAAAAACTGAAGTTTGCCATCATCCTTCCCACCACAAATACAAATTAAAATCACTGCAGAAAATTAGAACTATCTCACTGCACAAAGTCCTCTGTTATTAAAGTGATTTATGGTCTTGACACACCCACTCAACCTTGGAGGCCAGGTAGCAAACTATTTCCAAAAATTTTAAATTTACAAAATGCTTTCTTACTTTTCCTTTGTTTTCTCTTTCCCAACTCAATTTTTCCTCGTCTTGATTTCTATATCTAATTTGACTCCCAATTCACTCCCCATCTCCTCCTTTGCTGTCACGTTCCTTTCTCAATCCTTAAATCTCTCTGGCTATGGTTTGACATTTTGGCAGGAAGAATAAAAAAAGCATATTATCTAAATGTTTTGATTGCAGAGGGATTTGGATGTTTTAGTGCATGAAAGGTTAGTATACAGGTACAGCAAGTAATTAGGAGAGCTAATAGAATGTTATCGTTTACAGCAGGGGAACTGAAAATGAGTGTAGGGAGGTTATGCTTCAGCTGTACAGGGCATCAGTTAGATTACATCTGGAGTACTGTGCACAGTATTGGTCCCCTTAGTTAAGGAAGGATGTAAATGCATTGGAAGCAGTTCAGAGAAGGTTTACTAGACTAATACCTGGAATGGTTGGGTTGTCTTACAAAGACAAGTTAGACAGTACAAGTTAGGCTTGTATCTTAATTATTAATTATTTCTTAATATTGTGCCAGGGATTAATTAGGTGTCATATTTTAAAACTACGTCAGGTGTAAAGTAAATCAAAGCAGAGTAAATTCCCACATATGTTGGGTTTATTTCTTAGAGAATGGTTAGTGTTTGGAATTCTATACCCCAGAGAGATAAGGAGTAAGAGGGGAGAGATACAAAAGTGTCCAGAGGGCCAATTTTTTCCACAGAGGGTGGTGAGTGTCCAGAACAAGCTGCCAGAGGTAGTAGTAGAGGCGGGTACAATTTTATCTTTTAAAAAACATTTAGATAGTTACATGGGTACGATGGGTATAGAGGGATATGGGCCAAATGCAGGCAATTGGGATTAGTTTAGGGGTTTTTTTTAAAAAAAGGGCGGCATGGACAAATTGGGCCGAAGGGCCTGTTTCCAGGCTATAAACCTCTATGACTCTATCTGCTGGAGTTTAGAGTGAGAGGCGACTTGATTGAAATATGCAAGATCCTGAGGGGTTGTGACAGGGTGGATGTGGGAAAGTCATTTCCCCTTGTGGGAGAATCTAGAACATGGTCTCACTATTTAACAAGGTGTTTCCCGTTTAAAACAGAGATAAAGAGAATTATTTCCTCTTGAGGGTTATGTCTTTGGTACTCTTCCTCAAAAGGCAGTGGAAGCAGAGTCTTAAAATATTTTCAAGGCAGAGGTTGATAGATTCTTGATAAGCAATGGGGTTAAAGGTTATTGGAAATAGGCAGGAATGTGAAGCGGAGGTCAGCCATGATCATATTGAATGGCAGAGAAGGTTTGAGACACCGAGTGGCCTCCTCCTGCTCCTTGTTTGTACGTTATTTACCAAGTACACAGATGTCACCTTGGCCTCACCTGCACTTCCAACAATAGTGGTACAAAACAAAAGATTGGAGCCGAAAGGCAAGGCTGCTGAGCTCCGGCTAATTCTAGAAAATTAGAATAAAATTCTAATTTAGAGAAGCTGTTGAGAGGGTTCAGAAAAATCATTGTTTTCTGCATATCCATTTTTGAATTATACTTCACTTATAATTAACATTAGCTCTAATTCAGCCAGCATTATCCAATGTTGCTGGGATTACAGCACAGCATTATGATAAATATTTATGTCCAAATGGGACTTTTGGCCGTGGTATCCTATACCCCATTCTCAGCATCAAGCCCTGCACCAAGCACACCTTGCTATAATTCCCATCCCATTCCAGCAATGCATATTTGCAGATTCTAGATTAACATTAAAAACAGAAAGTTAAACTGCTGTGTTCAAATCAAAAATAAACAAATAAAGCTGACAAATATAATACCCCAAGCCCTTCCATGTCCTGAGGTTTGTGATTAGCTGGGTGGAAACCTACCAAAAGGAAGGGGAGAAAAAAAAACTCTTCCAGATATTAACCTAATCACAATCAGACTGCATTGCCGTGTACTGATTGGATAATTTCATTTCACAAATGAAAAACATTGCCTTATATTTGAGAGGTGACAGTAGTTTGAGATTGTCTTTGTAATGTAAAACTGTTTTTCACACTGCATTTTACAAAAGAAACAGCTTGTCCTGGTTCACCGCATTTTCAGCAAAAGGTTTTCAGGAGGAACAAGTCACTTTGAAGTAATTGTCAAACTGTTCAAACAATATAGAATTAAATGGCGCCATGCTTAAAAAATGAACTATTCTTGCAAGAACAGGAAACTCTGAAGAGATAGGGGAGAGGTGTTTAAAGTTACAAAGGGACAGAGCAGAGTAGATAGGAGATAATGGGTCCCAATAGTTGAGAACAATGACTAGAGGACCATGTTTAGGTAAAAAAGCTTTATGGCAGAGAAGATTTTGTTTTCTCCACAGTCAGTTGCGAGGCTGTGGAATATTGACTGAAACGGAGACTATGTCAGCTTTTAAGACTAGTTTAAAATAGGTCATTTGAAGCAAAAGGAAATATAGGAAGTTGAAATTGGAAGAACTGCTTGTTAAGAGGATAAGTGCCAGCTCACTGGGTTGAATGGCAGGTTTCATGCAATAATCTATGCAGTTGAGGGGAGAAAAGCTTCAATAAAACTCAGCAGGTCTGGCTGCATTTGTGGAAAAAGAAACAAAGTTAATGCTTCGAGTCCAAATGACTCCTCAGAGGCATCTGGCCTCCCGGACATCCACATCTGTGAGGGGTGTGTCGAGCTGCGGTTCCTGAGGGACCGTGTTAGGGAGCTGGAACTGCAGCTCGAGGATCTTAGGCTGATGAGGGAGAATGAGGAGGTGATAGACAAGAGCTATCATCAGGTGGTCACACCAGGGCAACGGGAGGAGGCCAAGTGGGTGATGGCCAGGAAGGGTAAGGCTAGGGTGGTTGAGAGCACCCCAGTGGATTTGCCCCTGCACAACAAGTACTCCTGCTTGAGTACTGCTGGGGGGGACAGCCCGCCTGGGGGAAGCAGCAGTGGCCGTGTCTCCGCAGTGGAGTCCAGCCCTGTAACTCAGAGGGCTAAGGAAAAGAGGAGGAAGGCGGTATTAATCGGGGACTCGATGGTGAAGGGGACTGACAGGCGTTTCTGCGGAGGTAGGCGGGATTCTCGCATGGTGGTCTGCCTCCCTGGGGCCGGGATCCAGGATGTCGCTAGTCGCATCCCGGAAATCCTGAGGTGGGAGGGAGAGGAGCCTGAGGTAGCGGTACATATTGGTACCGCTGATGTGGGTAGGAAGGGAGAAGGGGTCATGAAAAGGGAGTACAGGGAATTAGGGAGACAGCTGAGAAAGAGGAAAGCAAAGGTAGTAATCTCAGGATTACTGCCTGTGCCACGGGAAGGTGAGGGCAGGAATGGAGTGAGGTGGAAGATGAATGTGTGGCTGAGGGACTGGTGCAGGGGGCAGGGATTCAGGTTCCTGGACCATTGGGACCTCTTTAGGGGCAGGGGTGATCTGTATACAAAAAACGGGTGGAACTTGAATCACATGGGGACCAATATCCTGGCCGGTAGGTTGGCTAAGGTTACTGGGGAGAATTTAAACTAGATAGGTTGGGGGGAGGGGAGCTAGAAGAGTTGACTAGGATCAAGGGCGGCACGGTAGCACAGTGGTTAGCACTGCTGCTTCACAGCTCCAGGGACCTGGGTTCGATTCCCGGCTTGGGTCACTATCTGTGTGGAGTTTGCACATTCTCCTCGTGTCTGCGTGGGTTTCCTCCGGGTGCTTCGGTTTCCTCCCACAGTCCAAAGATGTGCGGGTTAGGTTGATTGGCCATGCTAAAATTGCCCCTTAGTGTCCTGGGATGCGTAGATTAGAGGGATTAGCGAGTAAAATATATGGGGGTAGGGCCTGGGTGGGATTGTGGTCGGTGCAGACTCGATGGGCCGAATGGCCTCTTTCTGTACTGTAGGGTTTCTATGATTCTATTTCTAACTCTGAAGAATCATTTGGACTCTTTTTTTTAAAAAAGGAACTATTTCTGCAAGAACAAGAAACTCTGAAGAGATAGGATAGAGATGTTTAAAGTTACAAAGGGACAGAGTAGAGTAGATAGTAGGTGATAGATTCCAATAGTTGAGAGAACTATGACAAGAGCACCATGTTTAGGTTAAAAAAAAGCTTTAGGCCAGAGAAGATTTTGTTTTCTCTATAGTCAGTTGTGAGGTTGTGAAATAACTGTTTCTCTCTCTCCACAGATGCTGCCAGGCCTGCTGGACATTATCAGCATTTTCTATTTTTATTTCAGATTCCCGGCATCTACAGTGCTTTGCTTTCATTATAAATATATTGGCAATTTGTTTCATTGGGTTTGACAACTTGTATATTGGCCAAAAATGTAATCCAAACAGAGAAGTTGCATTGTATTTTAAGATGCAGAACATGCATTTAGCCAGGAAGTGCCACAGATGGCTTAGGGATATTAGAATATTCAATTAACTTTTGTTTTAATAATTTATTACCAAATCAGCATTCGAAGTTTGCCAACAGCTTTACGCGATTGATATCTGTTTATAGAAACTTTACTAAAATCCAAAGCACATTGGTATTTTTATTGCATTAGTTCTGCTAAGCATAGCAGTAGGCCACAATATTTAAACCTGAGCAGTCTTAGTGTTTAAACAATTTGCCTTGTTAGAACAGGCTTTTCAAAGCTTTAACTTGAGTTTTAATAGATGAATATTATAAAGGATTTGCAACGGTGTAACACCATGGGGAAACTGGAAACACTATATAGTTTACGTTTAATGTTTGTTAACGGTTTTTGGCATAATTTAATCAAATGTTTTGGAATGGATCGGAAGTCAACTTTAGGGTGCGAAGCCATAGGTACTGGGGAGAGGGGCAATTTTGAAGTGGGGGGCAGATTAGAATAGAACAGCATGGTATCACTGTTGGCATCTATACTATTACTCATTTACATTATAACCGTGGATTTAGAAGTTTCGCATAAACTGGTCAGAGTTGCATATACCAAACTGAGTGGGGTAGGTGGGACGAGTTGCATCCGAGAAGGCAGTCAGAAATCTATAAAATAAGTTAGATGTGTTAGTGAACAAAACAGTGGCCAATTAAATTTAATACAGATAGAACATGGATATTTATAAATTGAACACAGAATGAAAAATTGACCAAATCATTTCTGAATGGCCAAGGATCAAATTGAGATATATCTAGAAATGTCAACATGCAAGAGTTCAACATACCCAATCATATAGGCAAAGCAGCAAGTAGAGTGCAAGTTAAAGGAAGCCATGCTTATATATGATAGTGCCTACGCAGACCATATTGGGCAGCATGGTGGAACAATGGTTAGCACTGCTGTCTCAGCGCCATTTCCGCTTGGGTCACTGTGTGCAGAGTCTGTACATTCTCCCCGTGTCTGCATGGGTTTACTCCGGATGCTCCGGTTTCCTTCCACAGTCCGAAAGACATGCTGGTTAGATGCATTGGCCATGCTAAATTCTCCGTCAGTGTACCCAAACAGGTGCCGGAGTGTGGCGACTAGGGGATTTTCACAGTAATTTCATTGCAGTGTTAATGTAAGTCTACTTGTGATACTAATAAATAAACTTTAAACATCTTGGGTACTATTGTCCTGTTCTGGTCACTGAGACACAAAGATGACCGTTGAGCCTTGGAAGTTGTGCACAGTGGAGTCACAGTGCTGAACACAAATTATTAAGGGACTGAGCTTTTAGGAATGGTTCGAAAAATTTAGGCTTCCAACCTTGAAAAGAGGTGAGGGAGCTGAAGATTGTAAACCGTGAAAAGGTGAAAGCTACAACAATATTCCAAGTGAAATCATGACAACAGGTTCACACTAAAAGATAAATTTGACATTGATATTAGAATACTTTTTCAATGATTAACACAGAATGGACTTCTGCATTTAACAGTAGAGGTAAAATCCTTGGAATCATTCAAGATAATCTGGATGCTGCTATAGTGAGAAGGAAATTGTAAATTATCCATCTAGATAGATAATGTTGGACGGGACAATTGGCCTTCACCTACGCATCATATCAACAAGAATTTCAAGCAAAACAGAAGTCAGTTAAAGGATGCCTAGTCTGGTTAAATCACATTGAGTACTGCAAACAGTTTTGACATCTCACCTTTGGAGGAAAACAGTGGCTTTGGAGGCAGCAGCATAGATTTACCAGAATGATACCTGGACTCAAAGGATTAAATTGAGGGAAGCAACTACACAATCCCTGGAATTTAGAAGGTTAAGCAGCGATTTGTTTAAAGTTCACAAGAACATATAGGATTTGACCACAGGACCAGAACATACAAGAGCAGAATTAGGCCATTCGGCCCATCAAGTCTGCTCCACCATTCAATTATGGCTGATAAGTTTCTCAACCCTATTCTCCCGCCTTGACCTATCTGTCTTAAATACACCAATGACCCGGCCTCCACAGTCTTCTGTGGCAATGAATTCCTTAGATTCACCACTCTCTAGCTAAAGAAATTCCTCTTCATCGCGGTTCTAAAATGTAGTCCCTTTATTCTGAGGCTGTGCCCTCGGATGCTAGTCTCTCCTACTAATGGAAACATCTTCCCCATGTTCATTCTATCCAGGCCTTTCAGGGTTCTGCAAGTTTCAATAAGATCCTCCCTCATCCTTCTAAACTCCATCGAGTACAGACCCAGAATCCTCAAACGCTCCTCATAGGGCAAGGTTTTCATTCCCTCCCGAGGATCATTCTCGTGAACATTTGATACAGAGAAACTATTTCTGCTAGTTGGGGAATTTAGGGCTCGAGGCTAGAGTCTAAAAATTTAGAGCAAGACCTTTCAGTGGTGAAATTAGGAAATTCCACTATACATAAAGACTAGTACAAATTTCAAACTCTTTGGAAAATGTAAACTGATGTCAGATGAATTGTATATTTTAAATGGGATCAATAGAGTTTTGTTATCCAAAATGTATTAAAAGATATGGGGCAAAGGCAGGGATATGGAGTACAAATCAGTCATGATCCCATTGAATGGTGGAATAGGCGTGATCGCGTACTCCCATGTTCCCATTAAAGGTCTTTCCTCTGATGCTTCAGCCCTCACAGTATCCCACTAAACCCTGCCACACCAGCATTCTTTCTGAACTTACTTTTCTAATGCTTTCCACACTCGGAAGTTCAGTCTCTTCCTTCTGTACCTTTCTCAATCCACATCTTATATTTTAAATATTCACTGTTGATGTTACAGTCAAAGCTGAAAAGATATTCCAAGTGTGGTCCGATCAGTGCACTATAAATGTCCAAAGCAACTTTTATAGGCTGTAACTCTGATTCTAGTTATACACCTCAAGCATAGCTTTGCTCTACAGGATTAACAATAGAGACAATTTACATTTTATTCCCAGATTTGTTTCCAAGTCTCCCTCTGCAAATTAAATTCTATCAGTGCATTGTTTTATATTGATTAATGTTAAATTCAATTCTATCAATTATATAAAATTTACAGCACAGAAATTGACCAATTAGTTTTTTGCTGGAGTTGAATCTCCACATAAGCCTCCTCCTATACCACTTTGTCAAACCCTATAAACATATCCTTGCAGGGTTTTTTGGTAAATATTTAGCTGTACTCCCCATCTCTACTGCCCTCGCTCTTGGTGCTGATATCAAATTTAATGATTTGATAGCTATTTTACAAATGTGTGTGGATTAAGAACACTACAGTTAAAAACACGGTGTAATTTTACCGCTGGCCCCACCCATCGATGGACAGAGTGGGCCGGTAGAATCGCGCGAGGAATCAGAATCACACCAGATTTCTCGGCTCTCAATGTTATAAGAGCCGGATTTCTGGCGCGATCAGCCTCTCACTGAAAATATGAAACAATTAATCTATATGGGCGAGAGGCTGAATAATTAATTTAAATATATTATAACGTTAGTTTGCATGTGTTTAGTGAGCTCAGCGCTCAATCATTCGGGCTCACTTGCCTTTATGGCCTCGCCGGGAGCGGTTCTCTCCAGCAAGGAAAATACCTGCTCTCCATGAACGGGGAACAGTCGTGTTGGCCTTGCTGGTGGAACCTCAGGGAGGCCAAGGGCAAGGGTGGGTGCCCCTTGGGACCTGGGCAATGCCCACCAGGCACCTTGCCCTATGGGGGGCAGGGCCTGAAGCAGCAGCCCACTGCCACTCTGCAACAGGATCGGATCGGGAAAAGGGGCTAGATGTCTGTGTGTTGTGGGCTCGCGATCGGCCACTGGCTCCCACGATTGTGGGGGTTAGGGGGGGGGGGGGGGTGGTTCAGACTCGCTCCAGCAGCAGGGGCCTGACAGAGAGCTGTCAGGCCCCTGCTCCTGAAATTGCACGTGTAGCATCAGAGGTCTGCACGTGCGCAATAGCTCCTTCTACAGGCTGTCTGGCGAACTCTGCGCACTGACTCTAGTAAACACTCCCCCACCAGTTTTATTCCATCCCAGGTTCATTTTTATCAGTAAAAAGGCAAAATACTGCAAATGCTGAAAACTTGAAATAACAGAAACAGAAAATGCTGGAAAGACACACCAAGTCTGGCAGCATCTATGGAGAGAGAAACAGAAATAATGTTTCAGGCTATTGACCCTTTGTCAGTTATGATGAAAGATCAACAACTTGAAACCTTAATGCTGTTTCTCTCTGCACATATTCTGCCGATCTGCTATTTCCTGCCTTTTCTGTTTTGTTTTTATTTCTTTCTTAAATTAGTTCCTTGTCTGTCCCTAGATCTGCAAGATCTTCAGTTTAATTATGTTTTACATGTCATGCTTTCTGGAAATCCAAATAAACTACATTATGGTGAGCACTGCTATTTGTCTGTAATCATCTGAAGGAAATTGAGGTGGTTTGTCAATCAAAATCTTCCCTTTCTAAATCCATGTTCACTGCTTATTAAGTTATTGCTACTGTGCAGACTCTCAATGGATTCACTGACTTCAGCCTTATTGATATTAAATTAATGGAGCTGTAGTTGTTTGGAACAGAAATGATATCCTTTTTAGAACACAGACACTGTTTTTCTGCTCCCAGTCGTGAACACTGCTCTATACAAATCTGGGAGATTTTGCAATTGTAATAACACTTGTCTGAATTGCTTATTATATTCTCTCAACCAATTTTTAATTGGATTATTTTTGGAGCAGTGGTTTAAATATTATGGCCCAGGGATATCTTACCTTTATCCCTCAGACTGCAACTCTACATGTATTGCTAGAACTCCACTCAGAATCACTACAGTGCAGAAGACGACCATTTAACCGACTATCCGACAGAGCATCTCATCTCGGCCCACCCCATGCCCTATCCCTGCAATCCCACCCCCAACATATTTATTCCACTAATCCCCTAATCTACATATCTTGGGACACTGAGGGGCAATTTAGCACGGCCAATCCACCTAACCTGCACATCTTTGGATCGTGGGAGAAAATTGGTGCCCCCTGAGGAATCCCACGCAGATATGGGGAGAAAGTTTGCGTGGAGTTTGCATAGTCACCCAAGGCCAGAATCAAACCAGGGTCCATGGCACTGAGGCAGCAGAGCTAACCACTGTAGCACTATGCTACCCAACATTTTTGGCCCCCCATTTCTATGAAGGTATCACAGCCAAATTTAGGGAAGGAAGGCTGGAGATAACAACTAATCAAGAGAAATAAAAGCATAGTTAGTGTTGGATTGACACACAAGTCAGCATCTCTTACCAGGGTATCCTGTCGATGCCTTGATGTACATCTGACCATATTGATCTTCTGCCATTGTCTCATACGCTTCATCATCATCATCTTCTTCCTCATTATGGTACGAAGTTGGACTGTCTGTGGTCTGATTACTGCTGCCACCTGGACTTGTGCGCTCTGTCTGGACATAGGTTACTGGCTGCACAAAAGGTGTAGCGCCCCAGGATCCAGGATAGGAAACTCTGGGTAACTTCAGAGGTGTTACAGAGTTTAGGTGACTGGCACTCTCACGCTGACTAGCCTCCAATGAGCGCTTTGCTGCAAGGGCATGAATGCCAGGCACCGTCAGATCTTGCTCGCAGTGTTCACTCTTCACCCGAGAAAGCAATGGAATGGGTAAAGCTGGAGACACAACCGTTGGGGTGGCAGGTGGCTGGAGGGGACAAGGACTCTGCGGCGCGGAGCCAGTGTCTTCAATGGAGGTCGTCTGAGAGTCACAGTGCGGGGAGCTCACTTTGAACATCAGTTCGGTCCCTTTCTCGACGATGCGCTGTATTTGCAGGAAGCCCGCTGTGTACATCACCACCAGCTGCTCGCTGGCTGCCATGGTAAGCTTGCCAGTGTAACAAAAGGAAAGGATCTGCTGGAAACAGGCAGGCGGCACAGTGGAGGGCAACTCAAATGCACTTTTGCTGTTGCCACTAAACAAGTCCCGAAAATAGAGGCTGTTGGCAGCCAGCACAGCACGGTGCGCCTTGAAGGCTTGACCCTTGACTACGATAGAGACATCACAAAATAACCCCATTAAACGCTGTTCATTCAAGCATCCCAGGACATTGTTCCCAAAATTCGGAATCTCGAGATGAAGGATCTGAGCCATGGCTAAGATGAAGTGCTGGTCCTTGCAAGAGTCACAGTGACAACATCGAAACACAGCTGTAAACAACAAAATATAAAGGGTGGAGGGAGAAAAAAAAGTCAACAGGTCAGAGCTGGCTCTATTCCACATCCAAATGAAAAGCAACCAGAAGCAAAACTCACAAAATTGTGTACATTTGTTTCCAAACTAAAAAGCTAAGAATGTCAGCATTACCTGGTTTAAAAAAAATGCAGGATCAAATCCCTGCTTTAGCCAGCTCAGACTGTACAAGTCAAGTCCCTGTACTGCTGTGCACTGAATGTAAATGAATAGGAGGGACAGCGATTAACATTCAGGCTACACACTTGAATGAATGGAGCTTTTGACTGACGGCCCTAAATGCCCACCAGCTTAGAAACGAGACTTGCAAACACAGTACTGTTATCTTGTTGCTAAAGTGAAGTTTTGCTTTGGTACAGGCTGTAGTTTGATGACTCACTGCAAAGATGGCAGTAAGCACTGTGTGCTTTGTCTCACCGTTGAGCAATGCCTGGGAAACAGAGATCGTTTTGAATTATGTATCCAAGAGCTCCCACTGCAGTTTAGTCAATAGAGCCATTCACAATGCTAAAACATTTCAATCATTCCAAGTATTCAGCCCTGCTAAAACTACACGTTGTTACATTAAACACTGTTAAAACTTAGTTACAGTGACCGACATACCCACCTATCAGAGGACGAATGCCACAGCCTTTTCTGTATTAATGCAAATACAGTATGTGGTCTGACTAAATATTCCAACACACTAGTCTACAGCAGTCATGTGTCATGTTAGACAGCAAGCTCAGTGTAGGAAATGTGCCAATAATTCGAACTATTCAGTGACTATGCAGTACTGTAACGTTAATGAAATCACTTAAAGCTTAAAAGGGACCATTGGAATTTCAGGCTAAAAATATTTTAAATTTTACTTTCAAGTTTATGATTCATAAAATTTTAACAGGACAGGTGGTCATTTGGCCATTATACTTGTACTGTTGAGAAAGCTATTCAATTAGTTCAACTTCCTATTTTTTGCTCGTAACCCTGCAAATATTTCCTTTTCAAGCGTATACCCAAACTACTGTTGAAACTGCTTCCACCATTCTTCCAGGCAGTGCACTCCAAATCACAAGTCTCGACATTAAGAAATAAAATCTTATCTCCCCTGTGGTTCATTTGCCAATTATTTTAAATCTTGGTTATCTGGTGACAGATTAGTGGAAATAGTTTCTCCTTATCTACTTCATCAAACCCCTCAATGTTAAACATGATCACTGGTCTAAAACGTCAATTCCATTTCTCTCTCACTAGAGATGCTGCCCGACCTGCTGAGAATTTCCAGCAAAATTGATCTGCAGAATCTTGCTTCTGGAATTAGGTAAACCACCTTGTAGATGGGTAAGAAAGATATTAATACACAAGCATCACACTGCATCAGCTCATAAGACAAAAAAAGTTATTCCAACGACGGAAGGTCTAGAGGATGCTTGCAATTCAGCACATTATCAGGTTCAATCTCGCATTATCAAAGTAGGATTAATTGCAAAGCATGTAAAAAATGAACTTTTACTGGACACTGGAATTCTTTATTAGTCACCAACATCATAATAGAATCCCCACAGTGCAAAAGGAGGCCATTCGGCCCATCAAGCCTGCACTGACAACAATCCCAGTCAGGCCCTATCCCCATAACCCCATGTATTTACCCTGCCAGTCCCCCGACATTAAGGGGCAATTTACCATTGACAAAGTGAAACTCAGGTTGTTTTGGTTGCTGTTAGGTTTGAGAGAAATCGAACAATATCATGGAGTCCCTACAGTGCAGGAGACCGCCATTCAGCCCATCGAGTCTGCACCAACTCTTTGACAGGTCCTATCCCATTATCCCACATATTTATCCTGCTAATTCCCCTAATCTAGACATCTTGGGACACTAAGGGACAATTTAGTATGGCCAATGGCCAATCCACCTAACCTGCACATCATTGGACAGTGGAGGGAACCGGAGCACTCCGAGGGCACACACGGGGGAGAATGTGCAACTCCACACAGTCAGCCGAGGCTGGAATTGAACCCGGATCCCTGACGCTGTGAGGCAGCAGTGCTAACCATTGTGCCACTAAGAATGTTTTTTGGACAGAGGTCATGGAAGTTTTCAGAGTTTGGATTATTTTAAAGGTCAAATTCATGAAACAATCTACACTAGTAAATCATTTCTGTTTCATGTTGTGTACTGCCTCAATGCAAGGTAAATGAGAAGATGAGATTGGAGAAATGGTGGCCAAATTTTATTGCCCAAGTACTTTTATAAAAGAAACATGGACATTGTTTCTAATTGGCATGAAAGCTCTGCTCTTGGGCCTATGAGATCCATGTCTTTAGGTTTTTGGAAAGGCGATGACTGTAATTCAGAAATTAATGTTTGCCCTGCCAAATAGTTGAGGTTCCTTTTTATTGAAATACAGAAAATAGTCTGCATCATCACAACAAAGCCATGAATGTTAGAACATTTGTCACACTGACGCGGGGCAGAGTACAGCAGCTTAGTGGTAATGGACTCGAAACAGAGGCAGGGAGCTCAAATCCCAACTTGAAATTCAATACATTTGGCCATGTTTGGCTAGCACTTAGAAAATGGTCATTTGCACGCTTTGCAAATTAACCCAACTGCCCATGGCAGTTCTGATATCCTACAGGGAAGAGAAGCTACCATTTCTACCGTTGGCTGATTTACACACCTCCAATGCCACATTAGGTGATTGACTCAATGTCTTCAGTGGTTGAGCAAGCACTCAAATTATAAACCATCATAACAGAATGGAATCAAAGACCACAATGGTTGAAGTGGAATACAAAAGGTGGCTTTTCCAGCATCGCTGAACTTTGCAACAAATAAATGAAATAAAACACAAGCCAAAAAGGTTGCAGAGTTCTAGTAATGTCATGGACAAGTAAAATAAAATTTATCACTGCTGCATAATATGGGAAGAAGTCTCACAACACCAGGTTAAAGTCCAACAGCTTTATTTGGTAGCAAATAAACCTGTCGGACTTTAACCTGGTGTTGTGAGACTTCTTACCGTGTTCACCCCAGTCCAACGCCGGCATCTCCACAGCATAATATGGGAGCAGTCTCCTGGAGTAAAATTCCTCAGGGGGACAGAGGCTTCATAAAAGATCTGCTGAAATAATGTACTTGCTCTTTTGAGGACTCATAATTAAGTTTACATTGCTAGTCTGCATTATTTGGTGTGCTATTCTTGCCTCTTCAGTTAAAAGGTTATGGGGGTCAAAATCTACTCCAGGATAAAATTCAAGGTAGACTCTCCAATGCAGTACTGAGGGAATGCTACACAGAGTACAGTCTTTCAGGGGTGATGATAAAACCAAGGCACACCTGCCCACTCAAATGGATGCAAAAAAGCCCATGGCAGTAGGAAGGAGGGAAGCACAAGCGTCATCTCCAGTTTTCAGGCCAATATTTATCCTTGAACAATGTCACAAATCGAGATTACCTGGCCACCAACCGGCAAGTTCCCATAAGTGGCAAATTGGCTGCTGCATTATTCACAACATAACAGCAACTACATTTCATTGGGTGTGAAGCACTTTGGGATGTCGAAAGATGCTATACAAATGCCAAGTTTCTCTTTTCCTTTCCTATTCAGCTAAATGCAAACCGAATCTTACCAAGGATTTTACAATTATAGTTCTGCAACAGTCCATTAAAAAAATGTATAACAGCACTGCAGCTCCTAATCAAGTTCACCTTTATATTAAATTTTAACTTATTTTACATCCAAATAGCCAATCTAGTTTTAACCAGGAACAAGTTCAGGTCACCTGATCTTAGCACAGTGAAACAGATCTGTATTATGTTATAGTTAATTTTTAATTGGATGGAAACCAGTGATACTTGTCAACATGAATAATCAAGAGACGAAAATAACAAGGGCACATGACAAAGCTTCAAATTTAGTCTCAAAATCAATCTGTGAAGCATTTGCTGTTAGTTATTTTGATCTCACTTCTTGATGATTTCTGAGGAATCAAGTACAAAAGGAAAATGAAAGTAGTCAGTTTTAATAAGCTCTGCAAAGAAAAAAAATATTGCCCATGTTCAGTACAACAGAATGGAAAATTCTTCATCCTGAATATTTTTAGCAAGAGAATTATCTATCATTACCTATGTTATCTATTATCTATCAACTGGGCAGCACATTGGCTAGCACTGCTGCCTCTCAGCGCCAGGGACCCAGGTTCAATTCCTACCTTGGGTTTTGGTCAGTGTGGAGCTTTTGGCACGTTCTCCCCGTGTCTGTGTGGGTTTCCTCTGGGTGCTCTGGTTTCTTCCCATACTCCAAAGACGTACAGGTTAGGTGGATTGGCCATTCTAAATTGTCCCCGAGTGTCACAAGGTGTCTAGTTTAGGGGAATTAGCAGGGTAAATATGTGGGGTTATGGGGATAGGTCCTGGGTAAGATGCTCTGTTGGACAGTCAGTGCAGACTCGATGGGCCAAATGGCCGCCTCCTGCACTGTAGGGATTCTATGATTCTATAGGATCACACAAGCCTAACAGCAACCAAAACCACCAAGTTTCACTTCACCATCAACGAACTCGACAAACAGGATGGCCACACATTTCCCCATCTCTTCTGCCGCTGTCCCCCCCTCCCCATCTTGCTTCTCCTCACCCCTTGGTCATGTAATATCTGGAATACGTACCATCAGTGTAGCATGAAATCCTGCAACAAAAAATCCCAACATTGCTTGCTCATCAATATAAAAAAAAATCAATGCTTTCTTAACCTAATACAGTATATCTTGCATGACTCATGAGACTGGTTTCCTAAAGTTAGCTCCAAATTGAGTCAATACCATAAAAAGTCAATTAGTGACTAGCTTCAGTGAATCAGATTCTGTCACTTTCATTGCTTCATTACCATTTATGGTGGCACAGCTTGGTATTTTATTAGCAAATCAGTTCCTGAGTCAGCATTACTCGACATGAGAACATCAGGACAGAGTGCCCATTTATTTTGCATTGAATGTTGTGAAAACAGAGTTGAGCTGGGACATGTGCCATGTACTTATTTCCCCCTTTGTGCTCCAAACAGATTACTGTTTCTGCCAGTTTGCAGATTTACGACCGAAGACATGTTAAAAATACCATTTCCCCTTCAGTGCCTTTTCTTTCCTCAAACTATGCAGTGGTCAGCAATGCTGGGAAAGAGACTCACAAGCTGGCTGAGCCAAGGTTCAATTTAATCTGCAGTGCAAGTATCACGAAGCAGAACACAAAACAGCCCAAATTAACACGTTGGCGTGCTGAATTTAAATTTAAAAAATCACGTCTTCCAGCTGTGCTAATTATACTATGCTGAAGCAGAAATTTATAACAAGGTGTTCCTGATTAGTGATTTATGATTAGTAGGCTTAAATAAAACAAGTCACTATTTTATAAAAGCTGCCATGCACTGCAGTTAATGCCATCCCATTGTTGCTTGCTTCACACATAATTAACATGCCAGGCCTCTATGAAGCAGCTCTGTAAATGAAAGGAAACTGGCAAGAGTGGAAGAATTCACACCATGTTTGAACTCTATAGACAAGCATTAGTCAATGATCGTACTTGGGCAGCGGTCTATTTCACTCGAGCTGTGGATGACCCATACCTTCTCCCAACTGAACAATCAGAAGACCAAAACATAGATAAAAGGTCATGGAGCTGAAACCGCAACTCAGTTTCTCTCTCCACAGATGCTGCCAGATCATAGACTCCCCACAGTGTAGGAGGCCGCCATTCGGCCCATTCAGTCTGTGACTGACCACAATCCCACCCAGGCCCTATTCCCATAACCCCACACATTTACCCTGCTAATTCCCCTGACACTAGGGTCAATTTAGCATGGCCAATCAACCTAACCTGCACATCTTTGGATTGCGGGAGGAAACCAGAGCACCTGGAGGAAACCCACGCCAGATCTACTGAGTATTTCCAGCATTCATAATATTTTGCTTTTAAAACGAGCAAATCTAGACAATAGGACTAGGACATAATGTTTTCTGTCTGTCCCTTTAGGGGGCTGTAGCTATAGCACTCTGCAAGATTCTGAGAAATCCACTGAAGGGCCAAAAGGAAAACAGATGGGAAAGGTGCAGCAAGAAGTTACCAAGGATGAAGAGTCCACAATCGTTCATGACTGTGAAGAAAGCAAGTTGATAAATTAAGGGTTTTTTCCCCCCCCACTAAAAACAGTTTAAGATTATGAAGGATTATGATGAGCCAACTAGTGTTGGATTGTTTCCATTAGTGGACAAGATGGAAACAAGATGCCATTCCAAGACAATAAATTAATTAAAGGGGAAATACCACGTTTGAGATTTCTTTGCCACACAGACATCATCATCAAGAACTCAATATTTAAAAGAGTGCTTTCAAACAAGCTCAGAAAAAAGGACAAAAGATGAAAAACATTAGAAGTCATTTTTCATTTTTTTAGCTTGCCTTGATAATTGAAAAACACCTTACACCATTCTGTCAGGAAATCTCTTGTCCAGTCTATGAACAGAAGGTGGTTTTTAAACAACAGAAGCAGATACATGGGCAATCAGCCAGATCCAGTAAACGATGGAAAGTGAATTAGGCTTTTAACAAACAAAACATGTTTATTTTCTGGGGATTATTACACAAGAACAAGTTGTACTCATTAAATCAAGCATGTCACATCATCTTGCCGTGTACATTCACCTATGAAATATCACAAGCTTAGAATTTATACCTGGTCCGGACTCAGCAGGTATTCCCTTCAGTTTGCTTTCAAAATGTCTAGAGATGTCCATTAGGGGCATATGTGAAAGGTTCAAATATCTGATTCCAATCGCAGCAAAGTGCTATCATCGCACCCAAGTGTCATGTTATAGTTAGATATCAGGCAGACAGACGTTCAGACTGGTTTATAGAAGTGAACAGCATTGCTGGCCCAACAGAATGTCCACAGCAAGACTATAAGGCGGAGAAGGAGAATAAAAAAGTCCTAAGAGGATTGTTGAATTGCATATTTACACCATCGCTAAGATTGTCTATTGCCATCTCCAGAACATGGGCCAACTTCACCCAGTCTCTGCTCATCTGCTGATGAAACTCTCGTTTATGCTGTTGTTACCTCTAGACTTGACTATGTTGCCCCATATTTACCGCAATAAATTTGAGGCTATTCAAAACTTGGCTGTCTATGTCTTAACAGACATCAAGCCCTGTTCTGACTGCCCATGTGCTTGATGGCCAGCTCTGGGATCAACAACATCTTGATTTTAAAATTTTCAGTCTCGTTTTTAAATCCCTCCATGGTCTTGTCCCTCCCCATCTCTAACTTCCTTCAGTCCCACAAACGCATACCTACGCTCCGGTTCTGGCTTCTTGAGCATCCTCGATTTTAATTGCTCCATCTTTGGTGGCCATGCCTTCTGTTTGCTGGACCCCAAGCTCTGAAATATCCTTCCTGCACGTCTGTCTCTCAGACTCCTCAAAGATTCTTTGACCAAGCATTTGGTCAACTGTCCTAACAAATATCTCCTGTCATATTTTCTTTTACAATGCTCCTGTGAAGTGCCTGGGGTTAACATTTTATGTTAATAAATGCTATACAAGTTACAATTGAAGAAAGAGTGTGTTAAGGATTCCACCAGGTGAGTAACATGGAGAAATGTCAATGTTACTGCATTGGAACATTCAGATTCTAGGTCTCCCTGTCAGCTGCTCCATATCTGAGAATCACCTTGGGATCTCACTACACTAAAAACATGATTGAATATAGTGGTTCTTTCTACAATGTTACAACTTTGGAAGATTTTACTTGTGAAATACGAAACTGTAAAGAATTCCTTGTAAATATGGTCTCAAAGCTTTACTTTGCCAAAGGCTTAAAACACGTGCAAGAACTTTTTCAACCACAAATTAGCAAAAGAAACTGCTGATAATCTCATGATTTAACATTGTTAACAGCTATGAGGCAATGAATCTGCTCTTTTTCCACTGCTAGGGCTTGCACTGAATCCAACTCAGATGAAATGCTCATCTCTCCAATGATTCTGACTGAGCAGCTTCAACATATTTCCCATTGGATGCCAATCCAAAGCATCAATTTGACAAATCCGTACAAAATGGACAGGAAGCATTGCAAGAATAGGAAATGCAGTGGCCCAATGTTACTTTTCTCTTCAGAAGCTGGGATGGGGCTCTTCCATCAACAGGGTCAAGTTGGGGGGGGGGGCTCTTCCACACAACAGGATTGGGGGGGGTCTCTGCCACACACAGCACTGAACAGCTTAATGGGATCATTAATAAGTCTGAAACTATTGCTGAATAATTTACTTCCAAATATTTGAAGTACCACAAAAGTACATTTGCAAATATATATATAAAGTTTGTTGTATCTCCCCCACAAAGCATAATTTTCCCAACAAACAATCCAACTAAACTAGTTTGTCATAGAATACCTACAGTGCAGAAGGTGGCCATTCGGCCCACCAAGCCTGGACTGACAACAATCCCACCTAGGCCTTATCCCTGCAGCCCCACATATCTATTCTGCTAATCTCCCTGACACCAATGGGTAATTTAGCATGGCCAATCCACCTAACCCGCATTTCTTTGGACTGTGGGAGGAAACTGGAGCACCTGCGGAAGGAAACCCATGCAGACACAGGGAGAATGTGCAAATTCCGCATAGTTACCCGAGGTCAGAATTGAACCTGGGTCCCTGGCGTTGAGGGGCAACAACGCTAACCATTGTGCTGGAAAAAAAACCTCAATCATTTTTTTTGGGAAGCACAACTCAAAATAAAACATCTGCATTATTACAGATTTGTTCAAAACCTGCAGCAACTCTACAGGTTCTTCAAGATTGCTCTTCAAAAAAAGGTGGTAATGTTCTCAAGATTGCAGGGCCTAGGAAGGGTACTTTCTTTAAAAAGCTGCCTCAAAAGTCGCCAGGAGTTTGAGTAAAAACAAGTGTCATTGGTCCAGTAGTGTAGTAGGAGTTTGCTTCTGTTGCTTTTCTAAAAGCCAGATGAAAGAACACTAATATAACTCTTCAGTGAAATGCATTAGAAATCATAGAAATCATACAGTGCAGAAGGAGGCCATTCGGCCCATCGAGTCTGCACCGACCACAATCCAACCCAGGCCCTACCCCCACATATTTACCCGCTAATCCCTCTAACCTACGCATCTCAGGACTCTAAGGGGCAATTTTTAACCTGGCCAATCAACCTAACCCGCACATCTTTGGACAGTGGGAGGAAACCGGAGCACCCGGAGGAAACCCACGCAGACACGAGGAGAATGTGCAAACTCCACACAGACAGTGACCCGAGCCGGGAATCGAACCCGGGACCCTGGAGCTGTGAAGCAGCAGTGCTAACCACTGTGCTACCGTGGTTGGTCTCAACTTCCTTTCAAACATATACTTAATTATATATATTACGAACAATAGATCTCCAAAGAGGTTTGCTGTTTTCCAACTATGAGGATGTTTAATGTTGGGTATAAGATTGATTTACAGCAAGTTGACTCCCATTTTTATTAAATCATAGATTTGGGTTTTTAAATGGAGCTTTGGAGATTGAATTCCACAAATCAGTCCATTATTCTGAGACATATACTCTTATGCCAGCCTTCCATCCATTGACTCTGTTTACACTTCCCGCTGCCTTGGCAAAGCAGCCAGCATAATTAAAGGACCCCATGCACCCTGGACATTCTCTTTTCCACCTTCTTCCGTCGGGAAAAAGATACAAAAGTCTGAGGTCACATACCAACCGACTCAAGAACAGCTTCTTCCCTGCTGCCATCAGACGTTTGAATGGACTTACCTCACATTAAGTTGATCTTTCTCTGCACCCTAGCTATGACTAACACTACATTCTGCACTCTCTCCTTTCCTTCTCTATGAACGGTATGTTCTGTCTGTATAGCGCGCAAGAAACAATACTTTTCACTATGTTAATACATGTGACAATAATAAATCAAATCAAAATATATTCAACTTTTATCCTGTAGTGGTTTTAAAGCTGACAAGTACAGCTAGTGGGTATGCAGGATATACCATATGAAGGTCAGTCAGTTGGTATTGAACAGTATGGCGCAGTGAGGGGGAGGAGTGGGAGTAGGTTGGGAGCAGCAACAGCATTTTGTTAGCATGCGAGAATAATCCTCAAGTTTCGCAGAAGTAGGGTGCAGATCTTGAGGTTGACATACTACACGGGCCTAGAGGCAGCAAACCTGAGGTTTGGTGCAATGGAGTGTTGTATGTGAGGTTTAAGGCATGAGATCCCTGGTGCCTGTTGAGTGAGCAGAGGAACAGGACACTGGGTGGAGTTGAAACTTACATCTGGCAACACTGCACTGATTTTTTAAGAACTACTGCCGAATTTGCAGATGCTGAAAATCTGAAATAAAAAAAGGGAAAATGTTGGAAATACTCAGCAGGTCAAGCAGCATTGTGGAGAAAACAGAATTAATGTTTCAGGTCGATGATCTATCAAAATTAACGAGGACTCAGTTCTGATGAAGGTCATCAAACTGAGACATTAACTCTGTTTCAGTTAGAAGCATCTTCCCTGCATCTCATACCCAAAAATCTTCAATGTCTCAGTCCTCCTACTATCTTTTGTCTACCTTATCTAAACCTATCTTAAACCAATAACACTTCTATCAAATCTCCCTTCAATATTCTCTGCTCCAGAGAACAAACCCAGCTTTTCCATACAACCTTGAAGCCAAAATCCTCATTCCTGGAGTGATTCTGGTTCATTCACCTTGGTGATTTCCATTATAAATGTAAGCATACTAAAGTGCGAAAATAGGTGATGGTGAATTATATTTTGAGGAGAGGACGTGCATGTAGAAGCTGGATTTCTAACAAAAAACTGATCAACTCTCTGTTGCATTTCACATGAACAGTACAGCTAATAATTTGGAAAGCTAAGAGAGAACATTACAGTTTGTGAGCAGAATTGATTACAAAAGTAGAGGCGCTATGCTTCAGTTGTACAGGGTATTGGTGAGACCATATCTGGAGCACTGTATACAGTATTGGTCTCCTTATTTAAGGAAAAATGTAAAAGCATTAGCAGTTAAGAGGTTTACTAGACGAATACCAGGAATGGGAGGGTTGTCTTGTGAGGAGAGGTTAGGTTTGTATCCACTAGAGTTTAGAAGAGTAAGAAGCAACTTGATCGAAACCTTTAAGATCCTGAGGCAAATTGAGAGGATGGGTGTGGAGTGGATGTTTTCTCTTGTCGAAGAATCTAGAGCTAGAAGGTAACAGTTAAAAATAAGGGGATGGGGAGAATTTTTTTTCCTGAGGATTGAGTGTCCCTGGAACACTCAAAAGACGGCAGAAGCAGAGTGGTTGAATATATTTAAGGCAAAGCTAGGTAGATTCTTGATTAACAAAGGGGTGAAAGGTTATCAGGGATAGGCAGGAATGTGGGGTTGAAATTACAATGAGATCAGCCATGATCTTATTGAATGGCAGAGCAGGCTTGAGGGATCGAGTGGTCTACTCCTGCTGCTAATTCATATGTTCATATGCAAGTGAAAAACAGGTGGTTCCAGGTATACCCTCAATTGAAGTGCTACAGCAGTACCAGTGTAGTAGTTTCCATTAGAAATGTAGACATATGGTTGGGGGGGGGGGGAATTCTCCCAGCCCACTGCGCTGCTTTTGTAGCACAGCAGGCCGGGAGACTCTAGTGGAGGCTGTTTTGCGGGCTCCCTGCTGGGCACCAGGGTCTCCGTGCATCTCTGGCAGCTGGATTTCCCACACAGTCAGCTGTGCGCTGGAAATCAGCATGGAGCTGCATAATGTATGCAGGCCCTCATTTTAATATAATTTAAATGCAATTAGCAGGCCCTGGACTGAAATCTCCTATAGCTGAAATGCTATAAACATTTCCTGTTTCAGTGTTCATGAAAGAAATCGCCATCCTTCATGTCACTGTCAATAATACCATCCAAGGTTAAGACCAATAACATGGGAGATCTTTCAGTCATCCTGTTTCCACAGACCAATCTTGGGTTCCAATTCAATGAGAATGGAAAGACAACATTATTTGCCATGGGTTCAATCAACCATCATCTGATAAATTGAAGTTGACCAAATTCCCTCACCAGCTTTACACAGAACTAGATCAAAGAACTGTCAAAAACAAATCGGGACAGTCATATGGTTATCAGCAGCAGATGAAAATGGCTAAAAGCTAACAGCAATTTCTAATGACCAGTATGATTGCTACAAAGTTGGTGATCACCACCAAGATTCCTAAAAGACTGATACTAATTGGAAAGATTAAGATTTCATTTGGGATGCAGCATCATTTGATATTATAGACCAGGAGGTTTTTTTTTAAAAGTTGATTTATTAGTGTCACAAGTGAGCTTACATTAACACTGCAATGAAGTTACTGTAAAAATCCCCTCGTCACCACACCCTGGTGTTCGGGTACATGGAGGGAGAATTTAGCATGGCCAATACACCTAACCAGCACGTCTTTCAGACTGTGGGAAGAAACCCACGCAGACACAGGGAGAACGTGCAGACTCCGCACAGTGACCTAAGGTGGGAATTGAACCCGGGCCCCTAGCGTTGTGATGCAGCAGTGCTGACAACAGTGCCACCATGGCACCCTATCGATTGCTCTGGTTTTTTCTGCACAGTTCGCCAGAAATCTGCCAAACCAGCGTGAAAGGTAACAAATTTCAATTGCAGATTATGATCGGAGCAATTCAAGTGTCCATAACCTTCTGCACAAGTTTAAAAACAAATTATACTAGGAACCAAACCTGCCCACAAAACTGGCCATGTCCAGATCAAGTCACCACTGAGACTGCACTAAGTGCATTTGTTTGCAGGCCTTCCAGGAGGCCCAAAAAAGTAACTTCAAAAAAAAAGTTTTCCAGTTCTTTGAAACTAATTTTAAATACAATTGGCAAGACCAAACACCGATTAAAATGCTTCTTTGCAATAAACCCATTTTCAGTCATGTTAATGAAATGGCACTACTCTTAAATACATCATGGAATATTCTTTATAAAGCAAAATATTTCAAAACACAGGTTCCAAATAACAGCCGAAGTGAATGTAAACTGCCATGAATTAGTGCAACGATATGCAAATGAGCTTGAACAGAAAGGCAACTGAAAAAAAAACACTTCAGAAACCCAACTCCACTTTGGCTGCAATCCGCATCTAGATTGCCAAGTGAACCCAGAGGAGAAGCTTCCCCAATGTGTTCTCCATCTACAGACAAGGCATACATTATAATAAAAGCTAGCTGTATGATGCTGCCTTCTATTGAGTCATTGAGAAGCTGGAAACTGACAACTCATTTCTAGGAAGAGGAAATGCATAAGCCAAAAGGCACAAACCTCCCAGTGTGTCCCTGCTTTTCATTCTTGATCATTTACACAACATTGCAGCTTCATTGTGGGCTGCATATTTTTCACCAGCAGTGCTCAGCTGCCCTGCATCCTGACCTCGAAACCTTTGCTTCTCACTATTCCCCCAGCAAAACACATCCCAATCCTGGTTTTAGACACAAACTCAAAAACACAAGCATATCGCAATCGAGAGAACACTACAAATTCAAATCTTGGCAGCTCAGATACCAGGTGAAGGCAACTCTCGGTTAAAAAAAACCCACTAATAATTCATGCAGCAGAATACAAATAGCCAACGTGTTAAATACTCTTAACACTTCAGTTCTGGTCATCTTTTATTGTAGGCATTCTGCTAAGCCTCAGTTCACACGTCCGTTACACTTGCCTGCACTGTGCAAGTAAGCTGCATTAAATATCACTTCACTATAGCAAACACTGGCCAGAAACAGATATGGAGCACATTAATGTAGCTCATGCATGCACCATGACTTTGAATTTCGAAAGACGTCTGAATGGCTAAAGTGCACAGCAAAAGTAACCTGGTTGCACATGTTAAATTTTATGGGACTGAGGGCTCTGGTATCTAGCTTTACAGCATGTGCATCTCGACATGCACTGATTGTGGTCAACGGTTGGCTCCCGTTGTCAGATTCAATACTCTGCTAATGGAAATGCCTATTCAGGGGCTTCTTTAAAAGCTCTGCAGCTGAAACAGAATGCAATTCAGCCATTTTCACGCTGAATTTGCACCATCACAAACACAAATCTGGCTTGAAAAATCACAGAATGACAACAGGATTAATTGTCAATTTGGTCATTAGTGTAGCAACGTTTTGAGGATATTCTCTCATCATGCCCAACAATGTGCCTGAGCACAATGCTATTTTTTTCTCCATTTCCCATAGCAACTATTCTGTGCTCTCTCCCTGAGCATTTGAGACCCAAGCCCACAGGAAATTAATTAAGACTGACCTAGCTAATTTAAGGCAGGGCATGAAAGAACAAAAAAATATGATAAAATGATCACCATCCCATCAATCCAACTAGGAATCTGAACACAGATGCTAGGGGTCAAAGAACCTTGTAATAACTAATACAGCATTCTGAATTATAAACGTTCAAATAATCAGGTGCCGACACTGTACCCAACACATGTTCAGTCATCTATTTTGTGCCCGTGTTATGTATGTTACAAAATGTGCTCCAGTCCAAAAAAACTCTTCGGTTTCACACAGTGATAATTCAATTAAGTGAAAACTCAAACTGTTAATAAAACAATTTAGATTGCAATGATTTAACAGTTGTTACAGAACAACTCAAGGAAGAAGTTGCATTGATACTCAGTTCCTGTAATATTTGAGAGTCTGATGAACTGTGAAAGCATCACAATTTGATCAATGCTCCAGTCACCAGATAAGACAAACATTCCCAGTAAAAAAAGTACAAAAATATTTATGTCTGTTGCAAGGCATCAGTGAGATTTAACCATACTGTACTTGTTTGCAGCAGGAAACCCAACGGTGCAAGAGAGAAAAACTTTCCACATTCAGGCTTTCTGCAAACCAACAATTCAACACACACGGTGAAACCACAAGACCAGAATTTCCTTTTAACATTTATTGCAACATCAAAAGATTTTTTATGTACTGTAAATCCTGCTGATTCAGAAGAGAAAAATGACAGTCATTCATAAGCACAGAGGCTGCAAATTAAGTGTGTGGTATTAAACAGGCACATTTTTATTTGCTCAGCACACTGTCACATTTGGATGGTTTTGAGCCAAGGATGAAGCTAAGCTCGATAATCCTTCTCTGCTTCAAAGTGCTTCATATTTCTTAACAGGCAAAGGCCTGATTCAGTGGGTGAGGCTGTTAAATTTCACTGGCTGTTAGATTAATATTTCTAACGTGACAGTCAAGGACAATAAGTCTCTGGTATGAATCAATTAATGCTCAATGGTAGATCAAAATGATCCTGCATTCATTTAAGATATGCGCCAGGCTTTATTGACACTTACACACACGTACCTACGTAAAAACAATTTGGCACCTGGGTTTCAATCCAGTCTCAAAAGATTCTACACTACATTAGAGAGAAATTGGTGGGCCACAACATAAAACTGACATCTCATTGAGAACACATTGCCTCAGTCCTTAGTAAATGTTTAGGTTCCAACTAAAAGATAAGAATTTCATCACAACTACTGGACCCACAACAGTTTGCCTATCGCTGCAACAGGTCCACAGCAGACGCCATCTCCCCGGCCCTGCACTCAACCCTGGAACACCTAGATAACAAGGACACTTATGTCAGACTCATTTATTGACAAAAGCTCAGCCTTCAACACCATTATTCCCACGAAACATCTCCAAACTCCATGGCCTGGGCCTCAGCACCTCCCTCTGACTGGATTCTGAACTTCCTAACTCAGACCACAATCGGTAAGGATAGGGAGCAACATCTCCTCCACGATCATCCTCAACACCAGTGCCCCACAAGGCTGTGTTCTCAGCCCTACTATACTCCTTATACACCTATGACTGTGTGGCCAAATTCCCCTCCAATTCAATTTTCAAGTTTGCTGATGACACCACCGTAGTGGGTCGTATCTCAAACAATGACGAGACAGAGTACAGCAATGAGATAGAGAATCTGGTGAACTGGTGCGGCAACAATAATCTCTCCCTCAATGTCAACAAAATGAAGGAGATTGTCATCGACTTCTTTAAGCATAAAGGAGAACACGTCCTTGTCCACATCAATGGGGGCGAAGTAGAAAGGGTTTAGATCTTCAAGTTTTTAGGTGCCCAGATCACCAATAACCTGTCCTGGTCCCCTCCATGCCGATACCTTCTCAGAAGACTAATGAAATTTGGCCTGTCAGCTATGTTTCTCACCAGGTTTTACAGATGCACCATAGAAAGCATTCTTACTGGTTGTATAACAGCTTGGTATGGCTCCTGCTCTGCCCAATACTGCAAGGAACTACAAAAGGTCGTGAATGCAGTCCAATCCACCACGGAAACCAGCCTCCCATCCATTGACTCTGTCTACACTTCCCGCTGCCTTGACAAAGCAGCCAGCATAATTAAGGACCCCACACACCCCAGACAATTCTCTCTTCCACCTTCTTTCGTCGGGAGAAAGAAACAAAAGTCTGAGGTCACGTACCATCCGACTCGAGAACAGCTTCTTCCTGGCTGCTGTCAGACTTTTGAATGGACTTACCTTGCATTAAGTTGATCTTTCTCTACACCCTAGCTATGACTGTAACACTACATTCTGCACTCTCTCGTTTCCTTCTCTATGAATGGTATGCTTTCTGTGTAGCGCGCCAGAAACAATGCTTTTCACTGTATGTTAATATGTGACAATAATAAATCAAATCAAACAACTAATTCACTATTCACCCCCAGGTGCCCATAAGAGGCCTTAAATTCTACCCATTGGTGTGGAAGGTGTGCAGTGACCATCATAACTCAGCTACCAAATGAAATTAGTTGTAGTGCTCTCACACTCCTCATTTCAGAACGGCAAAGAATCCAGCTGTGATGTAGGCCTTCCTTGATGTAGCACTTCTTTGGATCAAAAAATTGCAGTTTCAAATGCCACTCCAAAACTTGAGGGCAAAAGTCAAGCATGACATCTCAGTGGAGGTGCTACCTTTTGGTCGAGATGTTAAAGCAAGGCCCCATCTGCCTACTCAAGTGGCTGTACAAGTTTCCGTGGCACTATTTTTAAGAGGGGGACAGTTAGTAGTAGAAGTCATCCATGCTGTCCTGGTCAATACTTATTGCCCATCAACATCACAAAAACAGATTACCTGGTCATTATCATTTTGAAGTTAGCCATGTGCAAATTGGCTGCTACGTTTTGTACATCACAACAGTGACTACGCTTCAAAATAGTTCATTAGCCATAGCATGCTTTGAGATGTCCAGCGGTTGTGAAAAATACTATATTATGAATGCGTATCTTGTATATAAATTCAAGTCTTCTCGTGTTGCAAAAAGAGGAATTAGTGCCTAGAATTTAGGGAAACAGTACATATTGAAATGAGCCTTTATTATATTTCCTTTGATAAGAATTGTCTATTCTGGCAGGTTAGTCGCTAAAGCCTTTGCCCACCTACACACCAGGCCACAAGTACCAAGTAAGTTATACTGGCAGCCTTCCACTTTGTGAGATGATTTACACATGTGCTGTTCAAATTAATGATCTTAGATGTACACTGACTCCAATATCTAGACAGCCATACCAACCCAAAGTAACCTCATGTACAAAAGTATAATTCTGAATTTTGCAAAGGGGGGCATAAAAGCATTAGCCCTTCCTATAATGAAAACACCATTAGCTGAGAACTCGCACCAAACAAGCAAACGCTCAGTGCCGAGTGTGTGCTGAATCAGCAAATCTAGGTCAATCAGCAAGGAGATACCACCTCACCCCCGTAGTGCTATTATTTTCTTGACTGGAGTTCAGTGAGTGGGCAGAGAGAAGAATGAGAAGAAAAAGTAAAAGCAGAAAGGTTTTTGCTCCTAATGGATATCCAGTGATAACAGTGAAAAAAAGTGTTCATTTTCACATATCATAGAATCTCTATAGTGCAGGTGGCAACCACTCGGCCCATCGAACCTGCACCTACAACTATCCTACCCAAACCATATCCCCGTAATGCCATGTATTTACCTTGCTAATCCTCCTGACAATAAGGGGCAATTTAGCATGGTCAATCCACCTTAACCAGTACATCTTTCGGACTGTGGGAGGAAACCGGAGCACCTGGAGGAAACCCACGCAGACACAGGAACAAAGTGCAGACTCCACACAGACAGTGACCCAAGGCAGGAATCGAATCCGGGTCCCAGGTGCTGGGAGAGGCAGAAGTGCTAACCACTGTGCCACAAACCCGCCCAAGTTAAGACAGAAAAATCAGACAGATTTGAGGCAGGCTTGGCAAAATCACCCACTTTTCTGCACCTTAGAGCAGTCCCAAAATCCTGAGTACATTAGTTGATTAATATCAGGCAAAAAAATGCTTTTAATTCAGACCAGCAGATGCATACCTCCACCACTTAAGATTTATCTAGCCTAATTTCACCAAATGTTTTTCCATAATCCATTGCTCATGTATTCTCCATTATGCATGCATAAAGTACCTAAAACTACCCATTTGACAGCACTACTGAAATTTGAGATCTCAATTTTTTTTTTTTTAAAGCCTTCAAGTGACAGTGGTTTTATCAGTTTGACAGGAGTGAGAGATAGTTTCTGTGCTGCAACCTCCAGTAATGCTGCACATTACAATTTTTAAAAAAAGAACGATGGACAGTTCTGCAAGTGATCTGGAAGAATGCCAACTTCATGCCAGGCAAGGCACAAAGAACCCCATGCCAGACTAATGGAGGGGAAGAGGTGCAAACAAACCAGATACAATTGACAGTAGGTTCAAGCTAACTATGAATAATATATTGATACATGGATATGAGTGGGAAAGTGAAGTTAATTCTTTGTTTCAATGTCTGTCAGGTTTCTTTCTCTACCAACTGGCACCCAAAAGCAAAGGTAGGATCACAAGGAAGGGGTTTCAACATGAAACGTTGACTCATTGCTTCGGTTTCTCAAAAACAAAATACACCACTTGATTGACCTGCTCAATATTCCCAGCTTTTTCTGTCTTTAGCTGTATTGAAATTCAGCTGAAGATGTTCGAAGGACCCAAGTTCAGAACAATGTAGAGAACACTGTTCCACTGCCTCAGTGTAGAAATATAAATTTTAGTATTATTTTGCAGCTCAGTTAATTCACTATTTACTCTATCAAACAGGTCAGGAGTATCAGTACCCAAGTGTAGGCTGCTCCTTCTAATCAAATGTTGCTTCATGAGGCCAGGAGATGCCACTTATTGCAGGCATTGGAAGAGTTAGATATATTCCCACTGACTGTCAAATGAATTTGAGTGTAATTTAACCTGGAAAGAGGCTATTCACCCCACATTGGTGTTTAACCCAAAATTTCACATCCACCATCTTGTTCTCTTATTGCTTTAATCCCCTTTCCTTCAACCACACCCTTTAATTTACCCATCCCACCACCATACAACTAGCCTATTCTCTAATGTTTCAGTTAGTAATTTCAAAGTGTCACTTGTAATAGTAACTTAGAATCATAGGATCAGAATCCTACAATGCAGAAGGAGGCCGTTCAGCCCATCGAGTCTGCACCGACCACAATCCCACCCAAGCCCTATCCCCATAACCCCATGCATTTACCCTAGCTAGTCCCCCTGACACCAAGGTGCAATTTAGCATGGCCAATCCATCTAACCCACACATCTTTGGACTGTGGGAGGAAACCCATGTAGACACGGGGAGAATGTGCAGACTCCACACAGAGTCACCAAGCCGGGAATCTAACCTGGGTCCCTGGCGCTGTGAGGCAGCAGTGCTAACTCGCTGTGCCACCGTGCCACCCCAAAGTCATCCAAAACTCTGCTTCCTGGATCTAAACTCTTATCAATTCCTGTTCTCCTCTCACCCCTTGTGATCACAACATTGACCCGCAAAAAGTTTCTCATGCTTCAGATCTTAAACCTCAGACATTTGATCTTAAATCGACATCGTCCTGCTCTAGATCAACTACTGGAAACAAAGTCTGATCCATCCCCTCAAATTTAAATATCTCTACTAAATCACTCAACTCTCTATTCCAACAAAATAGCCAATGCAGTAGGGTCTGTTTTTTTCTCTCTCCTGTTGCAATAGTAGAAAGAAACAATGGTGAACATGGAAGGGTTTGTAATATATGGTTGTATCTGTTTCCATTTTCAATCTTCCATTAATGTGGGGAAGAAAGTTGACAACTTCACAATAGACACTACAACCAACATTGTAATAGTGGGGATGAGGAGGGGTCAAAATGTGAATTTACACATGGAGGCAGAGGGCACAGGTATTAAATGAATACTTTGCATCCTTCTTCATCAAGGAAGATTATGCTATCCAGGCCACAGTACAATAGACAATTCAGATATTATCAAGGTTTAAAATTGAAAAGGTGGTGGCACTGGATGTGTTATCAGTACTTAAACTTCATAAGGCACTGGGACTGGATGAGATGCACCCAAGGGTACTGTGGGAATGGAGTGTGGACATTGCAGATGCAATGACCATAATATTTCAGTCGTTCCAGAGGTCTGGAGAATTGCAAACAGTACACCCTTGTTCAAAAAAGGATCTGCCTAACAACTACAGGCCAGTCAGTTTAGTTTCAGTGATGGGGAAATGTCCAGGAACAATAATTCAGGACAAAGTCAATAGTCACATGGGCAAATGTGGGTTAATTAAGGAAAGCTAGCATAGACTTATTAAAGGAAAATCATATTTAACTAACTTGGAGATTTTTTTGAAGAGGTAACAAGAGGCTTGGTGAGGACAATGCTGTCGGTATGGTGGATGCAAACCGCCAAGAGATGTCTGATACACCACCAAAAAAACCTCGGAGTAAAAGGAAAAGTAGCAATTTAGATACAGAATTGGCTGAGTGGCAGGAACAGAGAGCAGTGGTTAATAGATGAAGGTTTGTAGTGGAATTCCCAGGGGCTAGGTGTTAGGATGCTTGCTTTTCCCAAATACATTAATGACCAAGATCTTGGTAGACAGGGCACAATTTGAAAGTTCGTGGATGATACAAAATTCAGAAGCCCTGTGAACTGTGAGGAGGATGGTGTGAAACTTCAAAAGGACACAGACAAGCTAACAGATTGGGCAGACAGGTGGCAGATGAGGCTCAATATGGAGAAATGGGAAATGATTCATTTTGGTAGGAAGAACATGAGGGAAACAACACTAAATAGGGCTACAACTCTTGTGTGCAGGCACAAAAGGACCTGAGCATATACCTGCATAAGTTACTGAAGGTGGCAGGACAAGTGAGAACGTTTGCAAAGCATGCAATATGTTGGGCTTTATTAATAGGGACTTAAGTACAAGATTATGCTGAACTTGTGTAAGTCATTATTTCAGTGTCAACTGGAGTATTGTGCAGAGTCTGGGTTCCACAATTTAGCAAGAACATGAAAGCATTGGGGAGTGTGCAGGAAAGATTCACAAGAATGGTTCCGGGGATGAGGAATTTCAATTATGAAGATAGATTGAAGTTAGGACTGCTTTCCTTGGAGGAAAGACGGCCAAAAGGAGAGTTGATAAAGGTATTCAAAAATCACTGGGTGTCTGGTCAGGGAAGATAGGGAGAAACTGTTACCCCTTGTGAAAGGATCAAGAACAAGAGGGCACAGATAGCTAAAGAAGCAATAGTGATAAGGAAACATTTTTTTCAAGTAGCGAGTGGTTAGAGTCTGGATGTTCTGCCTGAGTGTGTGATGGAGGCAGGTTCAACTGAAGCATTCAAAAGGGAATTCAACTACTATTTGGAAAGAATATGTAGGGTTATGGGGAGAATGGAACTAAATGACTTGCTCATTCCAAGAACAGGTGCAGACATGATGGGCCAGATGGCCTCCTCCTATGCCATAACATTTGTGATTCACAAGTGACCAGAAACCTCATACAATAGGAGGGATCTACTCAAATCTAAATGTAGAATCACAGAACCTTATAGCACAAGAGGCAGCCATTTGACTATCATGCCCGTGCCAAATGTTTGAAAGAGGTTTTTTTTAAAAACAAGACCTAATTACCCTTTATTTGGAATCTGGTTCCACCATCCTTTCAGGTAGTGAGTCCCATAACTTAACCTCCCAGAAGAAATTTCTAATTTTCCCTCCTAGTTCTTTTGTCCAAATACTTTATATCTGCAATCTTTTAGTTACTGACCTACTTGCTGGAGAAAAGAATTTCTCTCAGGTTGCTTTACCAAAATCTTGTGTAATTCTGACACACCTATTAATGGAGAAAGACGTCACTTATTAATGCTCTAGATCAAAATTCTTCCTATTAAAGAGGGTGGTGGAAGCTGGCAACATCCCAAGAAATCTGAAAAATTGCAATTCTGCATTGTTGACAGATTTCTGGAGGTTACTATTCTCATGTATGCCATTGGCAGTGGGCAATCGGACATATCAATGGCATTCAGTGTTAAAGACCAGCCAAAGTACAGTGGCATAGTGGTTACATTGCAGGACTAATAATCCAAGAAGCTTTGACTAATAATCCAGAGAGATGACTTTTAGTCCCACCACAGGAGCATTTAAATTTAAACAATACAACTCTGGAACAAAAAATTGAATTAAGGGTGACCATGAAACTACCAGACAGTTTATATAAAAAAAACATGTGGTTCACTCAAATCAACCTTACCCAACCTGGCTCAAGTGTGACTCCAGACCCACAAAGATATGATGGATTCTTAACTGCCCTCTGAAATTGCCTAGCAAGCAACTCAAATACATCAGGGTGGGCAATAAATGCAAATGCTGCCAGCAATGCCCACATCCCGCAAATGAATTAAAAATTACAATCCAATCCAGACCAATGAGGTGGGAATTCCCTTTATACTGCTGCACAGTTCAGTCAATTAAAGTTCTCAATGCAATGTCCAGTGGTCACAAATCAACAGCGTAGAATTGCCTACGAATTGCCAATTCGGAGTTTGTTATGGTCAAGTGTTGCGAGAAATGGAGAGGTGCAGGAAGAGCTTTCTGCCCAGGCTGGGGTTCAAGACTCATTACTGGGGTGGGGCAGTGCAGAGTTGCTTTTCATTGTGCTCGATGTGGGTACTTGAAACTTCTCAGAATGAACAATACTATGCTTGATGGGACAAAGAACACAAGTTTTCAATCAGCAAGTTCATAATAAACTGATCAAACCACCAACGCGCAGAGCTGTTCATTTCTCTTCCAAGAATGCTAAACTTTACTGCTTTCAGTTGCCAGTTCACTTCAAAAAAAAGGAAAACTACATGATAAAGCACTGAAAAATTATAGGCTTTATTATAATCCAGTCTATATTTCAAAATGTATTTTCACTCCCAAGATGAGCCTTGTATATTACATTGCTGTCTTTTAATTCATTTTATTCCAATTATCATTTATTTGCCAGTTCAAAGGGCAGCACAGTGGTTAACACTGCTGCCTCACAGTGCCAGAGACCCAGGTTAGATTCCAGCCTTGGGTTACTGTCTGTGCGGAGTTTGCACATTCTCCAAGTGTCTGTACGGATTTTCTCTGGATGCTCCGGTTTCCTCCCACAGTCTGAAAGACTTGCTGGTTAGGTGGATTGGCCGTGCTAAATTCTCCCTCAGTGTACTTGAATAGGCGCCAGAGTGTGGCGACTCGGGGATTTTCACAGTAACTTCATTGCAGTGTTAATGCAAGTCTACTTGCGACAATAATAAATAAACTTTAACTTTAAAAAGGCATTAAAAATTCTTTGGCAATTTGATAAATTTAGGATAAACAGTGGCCAATGGCTAGTTGAGTCTGAAACTGTAAAAAAAAAAGTGACCCACATCATAAAAGGGATGTAACGATGATAATCAGACATGCAAAAACATCCACAGAGAAAAGGTGAAAAAAAATCCCTTGTAGAAAGTGGAAGTTTATAAAAACATAATTCTCACATCACCACTGGTTTCCTTAAAGTCCTGTACATTGGGGCAAAGTTGCATTTATACAGTTCACGTGTCAATGTTTCATAATGTAATCACTTGCCATCATATAGCACCCATTTTGTACGCATCAGGATCCAACAAAAAGCATCAAGATGAATGCTTTTCTTGAAATTGATAAAGAGGGCTGCTTTGGCCAGGACAATGCCAAACTTTGGCATTTTTCAATAATGGCATAGGGTTTTTATATATACATAAAACAGGAACCTGAAATAATGAACAATGCATACTCCCCTCAGTGATGGGGGGAGGGGGGGGGGGGCACTTACAACCACCTTCAACCAAGAGTGTCAGGTGGATGAACCATCGCGACCTCTTCCTGAGGTATTCAGCATCCCAGACACCTGTCAATTTGACTCACTTTTTTCTTTATTCAGTCGTGGGATGGGGCTAGGCCAGCATTTATTGCCTAAACCCAAATTGCCCTTGGAAGATGGAGAGCTGCCTTCTACCTGGTGTAGAAACATCCACAGTGCTGTGGCAAGTGACATTCCCACCACACAGTGCGAGGCAGTGAGCATCTCCCCATGACATTCAATGGTATTACCACCGAATCCCCCACCATCAACATCTTGATCAGCTATATAAATACTGTGGCCACAAAGCAAATCAAAGACGGAGAATTCTGTGCAGTGCAACTCACCTCCTGCCTCACCAAAGCCTGTTCATCATTTACAAGACACAAGTCACGAGTCAGCTGGAATACTCTCCACTTGCCTGAGAGCGTGCAGTTCCAACACCACACAAGCTTGAGTAGCAGCCTAACCACCACCTTTCACATTCACTTTCTCCACTCTCACTATTCTGACTTGGAACTATATCATCGTTCCCTCACTATCACTGGGTCATGGCAGTATTGGTCCAGAACATATGCTCAGTTCCTGGTTTGGGTCAACAACCAAGGTTGATAAAAATAATTCTTATTTTAAGCCAACTCAGTACATTAAGTAATGCATGTGCATTTTTTTGGGCCACCATCTTGTATTAGTATTAACCGAGACCCTTCTGTCGCAGACTTCCAGTAGAGCAACCTCTTGGATAAGGGAGGTTAGGAGGGATTTAGGTTCTGGAGGCATTGGGACCAGCTCTGGGGAAGACGGGACTTGTTCAAGCTGGATGGGGGCCAATATCCTTGCAGGGACAGTAGCTATTACTATGGGGAGGGTTTAAACTAGTGTGGCCGGGGATGGAAACCTGAGTGGGGAAACACAAGAGGGAAAGAAAGACACAGGTGAAAGGTAGAAAAGTAGAAGGCAAAGGTGAAAGGCAGAGGAAACAAGAATGAGAAGCAAACAGGGCCATAGTACAAAATAAGGTGTGTAATAATGTTAAAAGGACAAATCTAAAAGGTAAATGTATTTGAATGCACAGAGCATTCACAATAGGCAGACGAATTAACAAAGCAATTAGTTATAAATGGGTACAATATAATTGGCCATTACGGAGACATGACTGCAGGGTCAAACTAGATATTAGGAAGAAAAGGTAAAAAGGAAAATGAAGTGGGGTGGCATTGCTAGTAAATGATGAAATCAATGCAACAGAGACAGGATACTGGCTCAGAACATCTAGAAGTAAAATGAGTCTGGGTGGAGCACGCAAGTTTTGTCTGTAGAATATATGCATATATGTAACCTCGAGCAAACATAATAAGCTATGCCGCAAGCCCGGCTGATGATCTTAAATTGGTTGTTAGTGTAATTAGCACTCTTGGGATTGTTCAGAAAATGCTGCTTAATCGCGGAATCACATCTAACATTAGACATTATGGCCAGAGTTTTTCAAGCATGGGTTGTCTTGCCTATTGTGAACAGTCAAAGAGATGTACCATCACTCAGTGGGAGTATATCCTACACTGCTGGCATCACATCAGTACCAAAATTCATATAGCATGTTACTCAGTTGTGTGATAGACATCTTTTTGACTCAAATTGGGATACTTTATCCTTCCAGAGTAATTTGAGATAGAGCGGACAATTTGCAGGTGTATGTGCTTTACACAGTGAGCAATGAACTGCTTTGGGTAGCCATTATCACACAGGATAACTGATGCATCCTATTTCAGCATCAAGCTTTCAGAGAGTAAATGGCGCTCACCATATATACGAAATTGCCAATAATTTGAACAGGTGAAATTAGCCATTTCATGTTCTCTATTACGGATTGGCAAACATGAATGATGGTTTATGCAAACAGGATGCTCCTGTCAAGCCAAAAAGATGTTTTACCTACCATGCCAATGAGTAACAGTGTATAAGTTTCAGTGCTGGTTCGCTGCCAGGTATGTAGGCCATACATACCAATTGTTGGCGCAGATCGTAGCACATGCCTTCAGCTGTTCACAGTAGGCAGAGTAAAATTCATGCATGCGAAACTCAGAACATAATGTCCAACATTAGATGTCATTACATAATTGGGCAGCATTTGCCAAACAACCCAACTGTGCTAAGAATCACACTAACAACCAATTTAAGATCAGTTAGGCTCGCAATTTTGCTTGCTGAAAGTTACGCATATTCACATGCAGGCAAAAGAAATATATCCAGACATTGCATCTTTATTGAATAAAAAGCATGGAGGCATGGACAGAAACAACTCCCTGGTGCTTTAAACAGGGCAACATTTCAACCAGAGCCAACTTACTGATCAGCCAACACCTCTTTCCTCACAGTACAATTTGGTGCTCACTTTGGAATTTTTGTACCTATACTGACAATTGCAGGATGAAAAGCTTTAACAATACTCCGGTTTTGGCACCGCAAAACCAAACCACTACAACAGCTTATTTCAAACAACCACAGAAACTCTTTGCATCTGCATGAATAATTGTCACCATTAAGGTGCACCAAGATCAATGCTCAAAGATATCCAGTATTCTTTCAGTATTTTAAGTTCTGGTTTGTGAGCACCAATATTTTCAGGCAGGGTTTTCTCAAGCCTTTCACATTGATGGAAAAATAAACTCTATTCCAAATTTTAGGGTAACCAACTTTTAACAAAGTGTCATCTGAACTCAAAACATCAGCTCTTTTCTCTCCTTACAGATGCTGCCAGACCTGCTGAGATTTTCCAGCATTTTCTCTTTTGGTTTAAGGTAACCAAACTATGCTCAATGGCCATCCATGACACTTAATTTCTTCTTGCATGAATTTTGGAGATTGTAGATTTGGCAAGGATTTCTCTGCACTGCTCCCTCAGTGCCCCATGTAGTAACAATGCTACTCCCTCTTTCAGAGATAAAGTTTCATTCGGCTTTGCATTCACTTTCGTTCTCTACAGTTGATTTTTAAAATCCATTTTGTAGTATATTCTATCCAAAACACTGATTGAACGATTGTGGTGGACTGGGTCGGCGTTGGGCTGGTGGAAGCATATCAGCTCAAGTCATCAAATTTATTGAATTGCTAGTCCAGGACATCCGTTTGATGTGAAATGCAAGAAACAGGTTAACGTAACAGAGCGGAGGGAGAGAATGCACAAACTAACGAACAAAATTAAACGACTTACAGAAAAAAAAGACCTGCAAGAGGTGGTTTAATAGAGGTATTCAAAACTGAAGAGGTTGTCATCAAAGGAAACAGATTTAAAGTAACTAATAAAAGAATCAAAGGGGAGATATAATGCAGCAAATCATGATCTGGAGTGCATTGCCTGAAAGGGTGATAGAAGCAGGTTGAATGGCTACTTTCAAAAGGAATTGGATACATACATACTTGAAAAGGTAAAAGCTGCAGGGCGATGAGGAAGAGCAATGGAGCGTAACTAATGCAATAACTCTTTGAAAGAGGCAGCACAGGCACGTGGGATGGATTGCCTCCTGCACTGTATAATTCTATATTTCTTATGATCTTATTACAGCTAATAAGAGGGACAACAAAGGTGCCCATCTGCTTGAAATGCAGAATGCAAGTAGTTATGGCCAGGCACAGAAATTGTGGCTATAGCAAAAAAGGGTTTCTTCAGCACTACAAATATATGCAAGATTTCAAACCCTGCCTCAAAGATTTTATTTCAAGTTCACACAGAAATCCCACCTTTTTAAAGATGCAGTGTGTACCTGGCTGAGCAGAACACTGGGGGTTATCCATACCCTAAAAAAGATTGGGACAAATTCTAATAATATAGGGTTGAAAAGCAGTGTAAATGTGGAGTTAAGAATACAACAGCAATTGTCCCTCCCTGTCATTATAGGGACATACTTCTCTGCCAATGTTCTGAAGTCCCACTCAACAGGTGAAACCTGACCCAGGAAGTTGGCCTACCCTAAATATCTGAAGGCTGAAAAATTCTATAAATTTTATTCAGAACATCAAGGCCCAAAAGTGAAGTGCTCAATTCAACCCAGCGTTGCTAAGCAATCAGTTAAAATCAGATCAAGAGGGAGCTGGATGTGGCCATTGCAACTAAAGGGATCAAGGGACATGGAGAGAAAGCAGGAGTGGGATACAGAGAGTGTATGATCAGCCATGATCGTATTGAATGGTGGTGCAGGTTTGAAGGGCCTTCTCCGGCACCTATTTTCTATGTTTTTATATTAACTGATTTAAGGTGCAGGACTAATTTCAGTTTTTAAAATTTGTGTCACAAGTAGGCTTACATTAACACTACAATTAAGTTACTGTGAAAATCCCCTAGTCGCCACACTCCACTACACTGGAGGGAGAATTGAACACGGTCAATGCACCTAACCAGCACGTCTTTCAGACTGTGGGAGGAAACCGGAGCACCCGGAGGGAACCCACGCAGGCACGGAGAACGTGCAGACTCTGCACAGACGGTGACCCAAGTCAGGAATTGAACCCAGGTCCCTGAGGCAGCAGTGCTAACCACTGTGCCACCCCCAATAGCAACATAGGGTGGCACGGTAGCACAGTGGTTAGCACTGCTGCTTCACAGCTCCAGGGTCCCGGGTTCGATTCCCGGCTCGGGTCACTGTCTGTGTGGAGTTTGCACATTCTCCTCGTGTCTGCGTGGGTTTCCTCCGGGTGCTCCGGTTTCCTCCCACAGTCCAAAGATGTGCGGGTTAGGTTGATTGGCCAGGTTAAAAAAATTGCCCCTTAGAGTCCTGGGATGTGTAGGTTAGAGGGGTTAGCGGGTAAAATATGTGGGGGTAGGGCCTGGGTGGGATTGTGGTCGGTGCGGACTCGATGGGCCGAATGGCCTCCTTCTGCACTGTAGGGTTTCTATGATCTATGATGATAGGAGTTGGCCATTCAGCCCCTCGAGCCTGCTCTGCCATTCAACTGATCGTCCTCTTCAATGTCATTTTCCCACATTATCCCATGTTATTTGATGTCACTGGAGATGTAGTATTGTTCTCGGTCTTGAACATAGTCAACGACTGATCCTCCTCCACCCTCCAGGGTAGAGAATTCCAAAGATTCAGCACTCAAGTGCAGAAATTTCTCCTCATCCCAGTCCTAAAATGGCCTCCCCCTCATGTGGAGACAGTGTCCCCTGGTTCTAGACCTACACCCCCACCCAGCTGACATGCTTTCTGCATCTACCCTGTCTAGCCCCTCGAGATCACAACTTATTCTAAACTCAAGAATACAGGCCCAGTCTCAAATCAATTACTCAAAAATCCCAGGAATTTGTCTGGTGAACTTCCACTGCATTCCTCTATGGCAAGTATATTCTTCTTTAGGCTCAAGATCCAAAACCTTACATATTACTACAGCATACTATCATGAGTAATTACAGAAGCCTCCAGCTAAGAATCTTTGAATAATTTTGGTAATTTTTCATGAGAAAATAAATAGACCTACGTTCAATTGAACCTCAATACAAAGCCATAAAAATGTCGAGTTCTTACTGAATACTTTTCAAGCTTACATCATGACACAGCATGGGGCAGGCCAAAACACACTCAGCTTTAAATACAATATAAATTCACAAGAGTCTACTGGAAACTGGATTTAAAATTAATGGATGATGCTATACTAACAGCAGATCAAAATAACAATGTGGATTTATGCACTCGATGGCACGGTGGCACAATGGTTAGCACTGCTGCCTCACGGCGTCAGGGGCTGGGTTTGATTCCCGGCTTCAGTCACTGTGTTTGGAGTTCGCACGTTCTCCCAGTGTCTGCATGGGTTTCCTCTGGGTGCTCCGGTTTCCTCACACAGTCCGAAAGATGTGCTGGTTAGGTGCATTGGCCATGCTAAATTCTCCCTCAGTGTACCCGAACAGGTGCTAGAATGTGGCGACTGGGGGATTTTCACAGTAACTTCATTGCAGTGTAGTGCAAGTGTGACACTAATAAATAAATAATAAATAAACCCACAACCTCTCATCACCCTATCCACAACCTCAGTCTCCCCAACTCAAAAATAAATATGGCAAGTTTCTGATCAGAAAGGGAAACTGTGAAGGGGTGACAAGATCAAAAAGAGAGAAAAGCCAACCACATTTGTCCTTCTATATCTATGAGCTAACAAACCCTCCTAGCTGACACCATCTCCGGTCATCTGTTCTCAAGTCAGGTCGTGAATGTAGCCCAATCCATCCCGCAAACCAGCCTCCTGTCTGTCTACATTTCCCGTTGCCTCTGCAAAGCAGCCAGCATAATAAAAAGGACCCTACGCACCCGGACATTCTCTCTTTCACCTTCTTCTGTCAGGAAAAAGATACAAAAGTCTGAGGTCATGTATCAACCGACTCGAGAAAAGCTTCTTCCCTGCTGCCATCAGACTTTTGAATGGACCTACCTTCCATTAAGTTGACCTTTCTCAACACCCTAGCTATGACTGTAACACTACATTCTGCACACCCGTTTCCGTCTCTATGTACGGTATGCTTTGTCTGTATAGTGCGCAAAAAACAATACTTTTCACTGTATGCTAATACAGGTGTCAATAATAAATCAAATCAACTCCCAGAGCAATTACGTACAGCTTAATAAAACCAGCAAAACATCGCTAATGCAGATCAGGCAGGAACAACAAAAATTAATCACATATGTGATGGTGAGAATGGAAGCTGTGGACAGCAGGAATACACCAGTGGAATAGTAAGATGAGCAGAAGCAGCAAATGGAATTCAATCCAGAAGTGAGTCGTAATGCACTGGGAGATAATAAAAAGTGAGGGAATACACAATAAGTGGCAAGATACCAGGAAGTGTAAATGAGCAGAAGGACCTTGAAGTACATGTCCACAGATCTCTGAAGATGGTTAAGGCAGCGCACGGGATACTTTCTTTATCAGCCAGGGATATACAAGAACATGGAAGTCACGTTAGAATTGAATAAAACATTAAGTTAGGTTATAGCTGGAATACTACACACAGCTCGTTACCATATTACAGGAAGGACACCAGCACACCAAAATGGTTGTGATATTCACAAGGATGTTGCTAAGAATGGAAAATTTTAGTTATCAGGAATTATTTGATAGGGTGGAGTGTTTACTTTATATCAGAGATGGCCAAAGGGAGATTTAATTGAGGTATATAAAATCCTGAGCGGCCTAAATAGAGTGGATGGGAAAGGACCCCGATTTCCCCAAGAGGGATCAATAACCAGGAGGCATCGATTTAAAGTAATTGGTAGAAGGGTTAGAGGGGTGTTGAAAAGAAAGATTTTGACCCAGAGATTTGGGGACTCGAACTCTCTGCCTGCGAGTGGTTAAAAGCAGAAACCCTTTATTGCATGAAAAAAATACTTGGATACGAGTGTCCTAAAGGGCTACAAATCAAGAGCTGGAAAGTGGGATTAGGTTGAATAGCTCTTTCATGACTAGCATGGACAGGATGAGCTGAATGACCTCCCTCTGTGCTGTAAATTTTCTTGAAAGTTAGTCACCTGTGATGCTTCTTGACAATTAAATAGACTTGCCCAAAAGATGCTTTGTCCAATGTTCACTTAAGGTCAAGTGGGATGATGAGACAATGATAAGCCTCTTACCCATCTCTATTCATCATGCAAACAGAGAAATGAAGCAGCATTGCAGCTGTACCTTCCTGGAATTGGAGTCCAGCCAAAATGCTAGGCCTGACACAAGAAACAGGAATATTTTTCCACCTTGTTTTATTAGGTGAAAGCTTTTTGATTTGCAAAACAAGTCACAAAGCGTACATGGAATAAGAAGGTATATTAAGCAGCAGGAGACCAGTGATACCGCAGTCCAGTGCTGAGTGCTTCAATGTTGGAAGGCCCATGGTTTGCAAGTTAAACTGAAGTCCTATGTGCTTCATCATGGCTGGAGGTAGATGCAAGATAACAGCAGATTTCAAAACAGAAATTTCTCAATATTTTGACCAAGTTTTCTCCTTCATTCAACTCCAAAAATTCACCAACTGCTCACGCTAATCATTGCTGTCTGCAGGATCTTGGTGCACAGTGATTCAATAAGAGTGCATGAAAGAGCACCCATCAATTCTGTGCATGTTGACCTCCGGGTTGAGAAATGCCTCGATTTTAATAATTCTCATCTCTTTCAAATCCCTCCATGGCCTCGTCCTTCCCTATTTTGTAACCTTCTCTAGTCCTACAAACTTTCAAGATCTGGCAACTGTTATTCAAGAAAGGGTAAAAGCAACTACGGGCCAGTTAGCTTAAAATCAGTGGTGGAAAATCTCAGCAGGCCTGACAGCATCTGTGGAGTGAGAATAGAGCCTACGTTTCGAGTCTAGGTGCACTCAATTCTTGTTTCAAATTCCAGCAGGCGCAGTATTTTGCTTTTAGCTTAAAATCAGTGGTGGGTAAGGCTTTGGAATCTGTATTTAGGGTAAAGAAAATCAACAAACATTTGGGGAAGTCTGAGTTAATTCAATGCCAGTGCACATTTGCAAAAGGCAGATTTGAATTGACTAATTTAACTCAATTTTTGATAAGGTAACAGAGGAGGTTAATAAAGGAAATGCAATGATGTTGTCCTTGTGGATTTTATGAAAGCATTTTACAAGGCATCACAAAATGCCGATAAACAAAGTGAAGGTTTATGGAATAAGGTCAGTACCCAATTCGATATTTTTTTAAAAACTGGCTCAAGGACAGAAAGCAACAAGTCACTGTCAATTGTTTTTCAGAAATGGAGGGAGGCAGCCAGTGGTGATCCCAAAGGTCAGTGCTGGGTCCGTTGATTATTTTGCTATACCTGTATATGTATGACTTGGATCTTGGAATAAAGTGAAATTTCAAAATTTGATAATACCAAACTTGGAGTGGCAAACTATGTGGATTACAAATTCACAATTTCAGTTACAAGGTTAGGTTGGAAAGGCTGGAGGTTTCTTATTTGGAGGAAAGGAGACTGAAGGGAAATTTGATAGGAGATTATGACAAGCTCAAAAAGGTGAACAAGGAAAATACCTATTAACTGATGGTATTTTGATACTAACCTTTATGATACTCCTTAAAACATTTCACTAACCATGCTGTCAGTCATCTCCCCTAATATCTTTTTGTCTGGCTCAATATCACACAAAATTTGACAATGCTTCTGCGAAGCCCCTTGGAATACTTGAGTACACCACATACACTAATGAATTCACATTGTTGAGAGAATATTAAAGTGAGGAGGGGGAAGAAAGATGATCAGTTTCTACTTTAAAAAACATCCGTATAGCCTCTATTCCATTCTTGCAGTTTCTCTGTAGCATACGTTCTGACAATTTTAACTTTCACGTCAGTTCTTCGGATGTGTTCCTTTTACCGTAACTGAGCACTTCCCTGTACCACGGTTTGTGGATCTGACAGTGTCCATCCAATTTCTCACTTCAACCTTTGCCCACCCACCCCTGTCCCAGAACAACCTTCCCCTATCCTCACCTTCCACTCCACTAGCCCCCACATTCAGCAATTCATACTGTCTTTCTGATCAGCCCTAAAAACATCCTTTATTCTCTCTAAAATATTTACTTTCACACCCAAACTAGGGGCAAAGTTTAAAAATAAGGGATCTCCCATTTAAAATGGAGATCATCTTGATGGCCATGACTTTGTGGAACCCTCATCCCCAGAGTGGTGGTGGCTGCATCACTGTATATTTTTAAAGCAAAGTTAGATAGATTCTTGATTAACAAGGGAGTCAAAAGGGTAGCGGGTAGGCAGGAAAGGTGTTAAGGCCACAATTGAATCAGCCATGCTTTTATTGAATGGTGGAGCAGGCTGAAGGGGTCAAATGGCCTATCCTTGCTCCCAATTTGGACATTCATATCTCTGCCCCTCCCTTTCAAAATTCCAAAATGACCAACCCCTTTCAACAACCTTGGCCACTTTTCCATTCCCTCCAAGAGCCCAACCCCTTACCAATCAAGCACCACCCAAAGTCAGTGTCTCTCCTCCTCGGTGAAACAATGTACCTCCTTCAGCTCTGTGTACTGCAGTCACTGCTCAAATTACAGCCTCAACATTCAGAAAACAAAACACAGCTCAAGTGATCGCTTTGCTGAACACTTCCTTTCAATCTGCAAGCATGCCCCTGAGCTTCCACTTGCTAACAGTTTTAACACTCTATTCTACTTTGGCCTTGCTGTCATCTGCCTCCTACACTGTTCCAGCATAGCTCAATGGAATATAGAGGAACAGCAGCTCATGTGTTGGATTAGGTATATAACAGCCTTTTGGACTAAAACATTAAGTTCCGACGATTTCAGATCAGAACCACTGCTCCCATTTTTCCAGATGCAGAGGCTGGTAATCACTCTGTTCATTAAATGAATTCTGCCTTCCACCCTGTTATGCATCTTCCATTTTGATCTTTCCTCATTCTCTCTCTCTCCTTTCTCCAATTCTGTATTTGCTTCATGTTCCAGTTCGGACAAATAGTCACACACCAGAGGTGTTACAGGTACCCGTTTCTCTCAGACGTTGCTCGACTTGCTGTGCTTCTCCAGCATTTTCTCTAATACTTCATATGACAGCATTTGCAGTATTTAGTCCTTTTCAAATTAATTAAATGGTGTTGAGACAACTGAGGTTCAAAGACAAGTACTGAAAGCTAATCTCATTAAATGGAAAAGGAATGTCTTAAAAACTTTTGCAATAAAAGCATGAATTCACTTGCTAAGCCAAAGACCGTGTATGCTAAATTTCTTTGGTTAGGAATCGGTATATACCGATTCTTAACCAAAGAAATTTAGCATACACAGTCTTTGGCTTAGCAAGTGAATTCATGCTCCTGAAATCATCATAGAAATCATAGAAACCCTACAGTGCAGAAGGAGGCCATTCGGCCCATCGAGTCTGCACCGACCACAATCCCACCCAGGCCCTACCCCCACATATTTACCCGCTAATCCCTCTAACCTACGCATCTCAGGGGCAATTTTAACCTGGCCAATCAACCTAACCTGCACATCTTTGGACTGTGGGAGGAAACCGGAGCACCCGGAGGAAACCCACGCAAACACGAGGAGAATGTGCAAACTCCACACAGACAGTGACCCGAGCCGGGAATCGAACCCGGGACCCTGGAGCTGTGAAGCAGCAGTGCTAACCACTGTGCTACCGTGCCGCCCTGAGTTGCATTAATAGAAGTAGGAAATGAACAGCTAGGCACTGTATCTTTCCACCACTATCGGAAGTCTATTTCTCTGACATTGCTTGTGGGCCCAAGATTCAGACACCTGGTCAATTAAGCAAAAACTCGATTTAAATCATCATTCATCTCTCTCTGCCTCTGGTTGGACGCCATATAATTGGGGCTATTTAACTGAAACCATAACATGAAATCTATAAACCAAAGCAGTATTTTTCAATCCCCTTTGTGCTCCACCTGGCAAAGCCCTGCCGTTTTAGCAGGAGGCGAGAAGTCAAGTGGAAGAATTGGCATGATAAAGGGATTTTTCTTATTCATAGCCAATTTCACACAGGGAAATTTTATGCTTCTTTATTCAGCAGCCACCACGCCAAGCAAAAAGCTCCATTTTATGCAATTATACTTGTAATTTCCATCGTATTCAAAATTAATAAATCCTTAACACATTTTGAGATGTTTGTGGGCACTGCAGTCACAAGCATACAGCTCCCAGATCTGGGGAAAAAAAAGTCTTCTGCTCACAAATATCAGATTAGTGGACTCTAAGGAACTGCATTGCTGTGTTAATAATCCGGCAACTAATCTTAAGGTTTCTCTAGATTCATAGCAGTGCATCAATTGCAATATGTTACTAACAGATATCCTGCGGTGTTCTTCAAGAGTACACTGCTTTAGAACAAGGGGAACATTATTTCTAGCTCCACCTTTCCAGATCAGAAGTCAAAGAGAAGAATCTAAATAGGTTAGGCTGACATGTGGTGGTAGTTGTTTAATGTGCACAAACTGATTAGACTGCAAAGAGATGAGCAGCAGAAATACAAAGCAAATGCTGGTGAACTACAGGGTATATCACACAGATATACCACAGTTAAGGAATGAAAGTAAATATCTTCAGCAGAGATGGATAAAAAGATCTTAGGGTATTGGGCCAGAGGGGCAAGGCATAAGCACCAAGACAGCACCTTCCAATCCATGACCAGTACCATCTAGAAGGACAAGGATAACAGAAACATGGGAACACCACTACTGGAAGTTACCCTCCAAGCCACTCATCACCCTGACTTGGAAATTTATTGCTGTTCCTTCACTTTCGCTGGGTCAAATTCCTGGAAACCCCTCGCTAACAGCTCTGTGGGTGTACTACACCACGGGGGACTGAAAGGGTTCATGAAGGCAGTTCATCACCACCTTCGCAAGGACAATAAAATGCTGGCCTAGCCAGCAACATCCACATCCCACAAGTGAATAAAACAAAATACAGCCACATCAGTCATAGCTCAGTGGAACCACAAGATTCCAGGTTCAACTGTCACTCGAGGCTGAGCACAAAAATCAAGGCTGCCACTTTAACAGTGCAACATTCCTTCAGTACTGTACTAGAGGCAAACCTTTCAGATGAGAGATCAAACCGAAGTCCCGTTTATCCCCTCGGAGGTAAAAAATCCCAAAGGACTATACTGCCCTGGCCAATATTTATCCCTCAATCAACATCTTACACATAAATAATCTAGTCATCACCACATTTGCAGTTTTTTGAGAGCTTGCTGAGTGCACATTGGTTACTGTATTGCCTTCATTACAATAGTAACCATACTTCCTTGAAATGTCTGATGGTTGTGAAAAGCATTTTTAAAAATTGCATTTATATAGGATTTGCATTCAACTAGAGAAAGACATGCAAGTCCAGACAATGTGGACATCCAGCTAGGAAAGGGGCAGAGGAAACAGTTAAAGTCATGTAAAAGGATTAGATGCCCGAGCAATGAGCTGAGATTGTAGGTGGGTTGTTTACATTTTGAGAAAGGGTAGCTCAAGTTGCTGAAAGCTACAGAGAAACTGGTTTGACATAATCAACAACCTTAACAGGAACATGGGCTAAAACTCATTCGAAGGAAGGTTGGCAATTTAGAATTAACCAATCTACATCCTCAGTGATTTTTGGTGCTGGTAACTTTGAATTATCCAATTATTTTAATGATACAAATAAAAAGAACATTGCAAAGTGGGAATCCAGTGCTTGAAAAAAAATGCTCAGAATTTCTGAATCAAGTAATTTTGAAATAAGAACGCGTTGCACTTCCAGCAGCCAAACGGATAGTGCTGGCAAATGCAAGAGATGGCTGAAGTTATTTTTGGTGAAAGGACCAATCAAGGGGTACAATGAGGGGAATGAGGATGTTTGAAATGCATTTGAGCTTTAAGTTGGCCAGATTGGCCCCTAAGTTCCTGGCTCCCCAGTACCAGATTGGGGTGGCGCTGTGTGGAATCCCTCGCAGAATTTCCCAGGTAAGGGTTTAAACAGCAATTGTCCGGATGTGCTACTTCCCCCAAACGACTGTTCAAAACCATTAGACAAAGCAATTTAAATCACTAACTTCAGATGGTTCTGCCAGTGTCATGCAAATAGTTACCCAAAGATTTAGAAAAAAAATAAAAGCACTTCTAACTTCAGTGTAACTATTCTAAACCCCAAATGGGGAACCTCCCTGATCTGGCACCCACCACAGCCTGACTAACCACCCCAATCCCCCTCCCAATACCACCTAGCCCCAGCTGCATGAGACTGCCCCATTGGCCCAATTCCTCTAGAACAAAGAAAATTACAGCGCAAGAACAGGCCCTTCGGCCCTCCAAGCCTGCACCGACCATGCTACCCGACTGAACTAAAATGCCCTACCCTTCCGGGGACCATATCCCTCTATTCCCATCGTATTCACGTATTTGTCAAGACGCCCCTTAAAAGTCACTATCGTATCGGCTTCCACTACCTCCCCCGGCAAGGAGTTCCAGGCATCCACTACCCCGTGTAAAAAAATCTGCCTCGCCCATCTCCTTTAAACCTTGCCCCTCACACCTTAAACCTATGTCCCCTTGTAATTGATTCTTCCACCCTGGGAAAAAGCTTCTGACTATCCACACCTCTCATAATCTTGTAGACTTCTATCAGGTCACCCCTCAACCTCCGTCGTTCCAGTGAGAACAAACCAAGTTTCTCCAACATCTCCTCTAACGACTCAACTCAACCTGATCCCTGACGACACTGACCCCTCCCAGCCAAAGTCCAACACCCTCCCCCCCGCACACCAAACACCTCTCCCCATCCGACACCCTGCCTGATCCTCCTTCCCCTTAATCACACAACCCTGCCTACCAGCCAAATCCCATCCACTTACCTTCTCACTGGCCTGCCACTGCACAGCACCCTTTAAATCTACCTGACTTATGGCAGCCAGTGCAGTAAAGGGGACGTGGCCTCAGAATCCATTGGAACTACATTATATTCGGGCCTGCAGGCTCCAAGCAGCTCCAGCCAGCAGAGATTTGAACGATATTTTCCAAAGCAGCTAAGTGCGCTTTAAACTCGTCATTCCAGCAGGCCACTGAGCATTGTTCCTAGGTCACACAAGGCAAAATGTACTAAACCATATATCTTGTTGGTGACAGTTTTATAATAAAAGATTAATCTCAGGCATGATTTGCTATGAAAGATTAGCAAATCTCAAGCTCTCCAGAATAGAATAGCAATAATTGAGGGAGAGCCATGGGAAAAGGAGTCTGAAATATAAAACAGTCACAGTCCTCCAGTGAAAGCCATGATGTGGAAATGCCGACATTAGACTGGGGTGGGCACAGTAAGAAGTCTCACAACACCAGGTTGAAGTCCAACAGGTGTATTTGGTATCACGAGCTTTCGGAGCACTCCAAAAGCTCGTGATACCAAATAAACCTGTTGGACTTCAACCTGGTGTTGTGAGACTTCTTACTGTCCTCCAATGAAGGTATGTTGTACAAAGTAGCGATTCTATGATTCTATATATTTCACAGGGCTCCCAAACATGTGGAGACCAGGTCAGAGATGAACTAAGTCGGTCACATACAGGGATGCAGTAACAGGAAATTATTTGACTCCAATCGAAAATGTGCACTCAAGAAACATTTCCCTGCAACAACCATGACTACACTTCAAAAGTGCTTCATTAATGATAACAGAAGCACCAGTATGAATGCAAGTTTTTTATTTAAAGGACAATTTCACAGCACCAAAAAAGATTTCCAGCCTGTTTAATCTAGCGTGCCAATTGATGGAATTACACACAAATGAACACTACAGTCAAGGCTAAAGATAACATGTATGCTCTTGTATTTAAAATGAGAAAAAACAACCTAAAAACACCAAACAAAAATGAGAATTTGAGGTAATGACAAAGTAAAAAGCTTATATATGATGTAATCAGTGCACATGCCTGCGAATAGATCAAACTTTAAACTAGAAAAGAAAATCAGCTAAAAATCCAACAATTGACAATTTCACAGAAAGCAGTAGTGCAGCAAAGCCCTAAGCCTTGCACCTCGGGGGAAATACAACAAAATGCACCAAAAACTAAACGCTAGAGAAGACATCCAGAGGAAAACCATGTGAACATTTAAAAACATCAGAGGCACCTTTGTGAGTAAATTTGAATAATTAGATCTGGATTAAAGTCAAATCAGCTTGCCAAAAGGATTACTTATATGGGTGTGCACTCACTGGGTAAGAGACTAAAGATGGCTGCTGAAACAAACTTGATAATTTACTTCAGTGATTTGATTACCTAAATTAGCAATTTAAACAAAACCAAACCGACATCTGTACCAGAAAACGAAATAGCTGCATTTCAGCTTAGTGACCTGAACAGGGTCATTATCTGAACTAATCTTAAAACAACATTGTACACTAATAGAGGTAATAGCATCCACATACTGAGACTGAGGGAGAGTACATATAATTTTTGGATGCAATGCCCTACAGATGCACTCTGCATAAAAGGCTGTAATTAAATTTTAAAATCAAAGAGCTGCAGTTAGCAGGTTTGCCTTCAATAGAATAGGTACAGAAGCTGGCACTGTGCCAAACTCCATGCTCAGCTATGGCCCAATGTTTGCATGAAGTAAAACTCAAACAAATCACACAATTATTCCTGAACTAAGCACTTTCTCTAAATTATAAACTTAGGCAAAGGTCCAAAGCACCACAACAGCTAAAAAGAGTCATGTGTGGAGATAAATCAAGTGACACAGATGAATATTTTGAAGCCTGTAGCTTATACAAAAAGGCAAAGATCGAGACAGCAAGAAATTATACACCATAAAGATCCTGAAACCAAAGAGTGCAGGAGATGAGTGCGCCCATTTTAATTTCAACATACTGCTATACAATCTTTATTTTTAATAAAAGCACATTAACTGCAGATCTTCATTCAGCCTCTTTCATACAATCTATACTTATATTTCAAAACTGGTCATCAAGTATTATCCTCAGTGTTATGCTGGAGCTGCCAAGTGGTGATAGAATAATATATTTTACAGCTCTGAGTTAGACTGAAGATGGATCTGTGCTAACACTCTGGAAATTATGCAAACCAATGCCCTTCAAAAGCTTTCTGGGAGATTCAAACCATTATTCTCCTTAGCTAATAGAGCAGTGGCACCAGATTCTCTTCCTATCAGCCCTGACCAGATTAATGCTGAACTACAAAGAGGAAGCCTCCTCTCTAACCCAAGGGAGTGAATGCATTCAAAAGTGTATTAATCTAAAGTAACTGCTATAATTATTGTGGCAAAAGTCTCTGGCATCAAATTCATAACAAACAAGCCCCCTCTAAAGATCAAAGAACATGGAGGATCCATATTGTTGGTGGTTGGGGGGGGGGGGGGGAGGGGGCGGGGAGAGAGGCAGTCATCTAGTGAACCTGTCTAGGAACGGAATACAATTTGCCTACCATTCACTAAATTTGTAAAATTGAGATGCAGAGTAATTGGGATTTAGTTGAAAATTTGTATTATGCAGTTTCTGATTCACATTCCATGTTTACATTGTTTATGGTTCAACCTAAGAAATAATATTTCTTAAAAGCTGCATGATTCCCTGCATTTTTTGTTCTAATCTACACAGACAAAAAAATAGTGCCCAAAAGGTTAGGAGGACACTCATTAGAGAATGAGGCAGCACATTCCAGTACTGAATATAGATGGAATTTCCATGGTTGGGTCCCACACAAGACTTGGATGTCACTGGACAGGCAGAATCATCTTTTCTCATTCCCACATAATGAAATCCTATTTACTATAAATAGGCCAAACTCAATGGGAACCAGCATTGAAAGAAATAAATATGAAGAGTTTTTATATACACTCTAGTGCTCATTCTTCAAAAATAAATAGCAATCACACCAACACTTCTGTGCAAAGCGCTCAGTTCAACATCTCATTGTTCCTACCACCACCAGCAAACAAGTAACCACCAGGCCATCACTCTAGTGACAGACGCCTCCAAGTATTGTCTGGAGATGCATCTCAAACTTGGAACGTATAAAAGGTATAATTTAATTCCACAGCTAGATCTTTCTCAGCGCTCAAGTCGATACATGGTCAGTACAATGTTTCACTTCAATCTCAATGATATGGACATAGTTCCCACAATTAGTAACCACAGCTCAGCTACAGTCTACTCCTGGGAATTCCAAGTCATTTTTGCACTCGAAAATTGGAATCATTCAACACAAGGAGAAGAAGAAGCCATTGCGAACCAAAAATGATCAGAGTATGAATTAAGTAACTTTGAATTAAGAGTAGACTTCACCCAGATTGCCCAGTGAGGCAAATTAAATAGACTTGAGACAAGGTGCAAAAGCTAGATCCTAAAAATAGATTACTTGTCTAAATTTTAATCAATGCATGCATTTAATATTGCACATTTCTGATTTAAAGATGTTATTTGGTGCCAAATTTGCAAAAGTACAATATTTAGAACATAACAGCGCAGTACAGGCCCTTCGGCCCGCGATGTTGCGCCGACTTGTGAAACCAATCTAAAGCCCATCTAACCTACACTATTCCAATATCATCCATATGTTTATCCAATGACCATTTAAATGCCCTTAATGTTGGCAAGTCCACTCCTGTTGCAGGCAGGGCATTCCACGCCCTTACTACCGAGTAAAGAACCTACATCTGACATCTGTCCTATATCTCTCACCACTCAATTTAAAGCTATGTCCCCTTGTGCTAGCCATCACCATCCGAGGAAAAAGGCTCTCACTGTCCACCCTATCTAATCCTCTGATCATCTTATATGCCTCCATCAAGTCACCTCTCAACCTTCTCCTCTCAACAATGAGATGTTGAACTGGATGAAGAATTACCAAAATATTCTAATGAAGCACAATCTCAATTCTGCATTTATAATGACTAGAGTTCTCCTAAAAACTACCTTATAATTGCAAACAGAACCAATAACATTCTCAAAGTTATTCACTGGGTTTTATTAATGCATGAATTATAGAATTAAAAAATTAACACCACTCTGCTGGCCAAAACCAATAGTTTTACACAAACCAAGTTTAAGAAAATGCACCAATTAATGCTAAATTGCAAAGTGCCAACACTTCAAGTGTAATTTCACTGGCTGTAAATGGTTTGGGGACAAAAAGGCTACAGTGGCTTTGTTCACTTCATGGCATGGATTGATGATTCCCTCCCACCACCCCAACCGAGATCATGAAAGGTGCTATATAAATGTAAGTTCTTTCTTTCTGCACTTCAGGTTTCAGCCTCGATACCAGGAATGCAGCACAATGCCCATAAAACTTCCATCATGCATTTTTTATGCATATATGGTATTCCGAACAATGCCAAATTTTGTCTCTATCAAGTTATTACATACTGAAAGGAAACAACTTACAGGTTTGGATTTGGGGGGGGGAAAAAATGCTGTACTATCGCATCTTCCTGCAGATATGATCTACGCTGAATGACTCAGGTCATTTTCCAAAGTACATGCTTCCTCTTCCAACATTGAAGACATGAGTTTTCAAAAAAGTAGTCTCTCTAAAATAACGAGATAAAGCAAAATTTCTTGAAATACTGCTTACATACAAAACTTACAGGGTTAAAAACAGAAATGAAAGTCCCTTGTCATAGACACACTGGTGCCACAGAGCCTACTGAGATTGGCACACACCAACACATTTTTCCTGAGAGGAGTAATGTCCAGCATATAAATTGTGAAATCTTACAACTGTACTGTACAAAAGGTTTCTTAATTCCGTGGAAAGTACCATTTCCTGCTCTAGCCTTTTTCTATTAGAAGTATTTTTTGCAACAGATAAACCAAAGCTCTCCCTCAAAAATGAACTAATTCCAACATTTACCTATTATAAAATACAATGCCTTGAATCAGGTATCCACACGTAATCACCATCAACCCTTCAATGGTCAACGTTTTGAAGGTCATTAGCTTTCAAAAAAGTATTCAGACTGTCCCCAGCCAAAACATTCAAGCCATAATGAAGAGCCTGTAAAGTACAATTCACCACTCATCCTTTATTTAGAATTCCCATTTCAGCTGGATCCAGCTTACAATACTTCACCAACCATCCAAATTTTTATCTCCCAAATATAACCCAAAATATTCAAATAAACTTGATTTAGTTTACACTTGTGTATGATAACAGAAAATGCTGGATTATTTCAGCAGGTTGGGCAGCACCTGTGGAGAGAGAAACATTGTCCATCTGCAGAAGAGTCATTTTCGACTCGAAACGTGAACTGTTTCTCTCTCCACAGATGCTGCCGGACCTGTTGAGTTTATGCAATATTCTCTATTTTTCTTTCTGATTTCCAGCATCTGCAGTGTTTTACTTTTAAACCAAGTTTGTAATGTTTTTAATTTTGCAAGTGAATTGCAAAAAGTAAATGGGTCAATGAGGAAATACTGCAGGCTCTTCATGCAAGGTCATTTCAAACTAACAAAGTGCACAATGGATTTAATGGGAAAAGAATTTGAATCTAGAAACAAATGAAGAATCATTGTCCCATTGCAAAGGACAATACCAAGGCTGATGAGAGAACAGAAGATTTATCACAAAGCGACAACATGTAAGGGAAGACAGTGGCGTTGGGGTATCATCACTGGACAGGTAATCCAGATACCCAGAGTAATGTTCTGGAGACCAGGTTCAAATCTCACCATGGAAGATGGTGAAATTTGAGTTCAATAAAAATCTAGAATTAAGAATCTACTGATGACCACGAAACCATTATTGATTGTCAGGAAAACCCATCTGGTTCACTAATATCCTTACCTGGTCTGACCTACATGTGACTCCAGAGCCACAGCAATGGGGTTGACTCTCAACTGCCCTCAGGGATGGTCAAATGCCAATGATGCCCACATCCCATGAACGAAATAATTAAATTAACTGAAGGAAAGGTTGATTAATGGAGAGAAGGTACTCAGTTGTCAGATCTTAGGAAAGAACAAATTGTGCAGAAGACTGTTGAGTGAACACTGATTTCAATCATGTGAGATCTCCTTTGGTTTTAAGAACATAACTAGGAGGAGTAGGCCATCTGGCCCCTCGAGCCTGCTCCGCCATTCAGTAAGATCATGGCTGATCTTTTTGTGGACTCAGCTCCACTTACCCACCTGCTCACCATAACCCTTAATTCCTTTACTGTTCAAAAATTTATCCTTGCCTTAAAAACATTCAATGAGGTAGCCTCAATTGCTTCACTGGGCAGAGATTTCCACAGATTCACAACCCTTTGTGAAGTAGTTCCTCCTCAACTCAGTCCTAAATCTGCTCCCCCTTATTTTGAGGCCCTAGTTCTAGTTTCACCTGCCAGTGGAAACAACTTCCCTGCTTCTATCTTATCTATTCCCTTCATAATCTTATGTTTCTATAAAATCTCTTATTCTTCGGAATTCCAATGAGTATAGCTCCAGTCTACTCAGTCTCTCCACATAAGCCAACCCTTTCAACTCTGGAATCAACCTAGTGAATCTCCTCTGCACCCCCTCCAGTGCCAGTATATCCTTTCTCAAGTAAGGAGACCAAAACTGTACACAGTACTTCAGGTGTGGCCTCACCAGCACCTTATACAGCTGCAACATAACCTCGCTGTTTTTAAACTCCATCCCTCCAGCAATGAAGGACAAAATTCCATTTGCCTTCTTAATTACCTGCTGCACCTGCAAACCAACTCCTTGTGATTCTTGCACAAGGACACCCAGGTCTCTCTGCACAGCAGCATGCTGCAATTTTTTTTACCATTTAATAATAGTGCAATCATGCAGTCTTGGATGGAAAAAGAGAAACTAATTTATATAGCAATTTTCACAACTACATGAAACACTAAGCGTAATCACTGTTGTGATGTAGGAAGTGTGGCAACCAATTTGCATACCGCAACCTCCCAAAAATGTCAGGGGAAAAAAAGATCAGATTAGTTTGAGACTTTTATTGAGGGTGGAATATTGGCCAGGAACACAAGGAATAACTTCCTTGCTCACATCATGGGACCTTTTACATCTTATCAAAAGATGGCACCTCTGATTGGTGCAGCACTCTCAATACTGCACCAGAGTGCCAGCCTTGAATTTTGCACTCAAATCCTGGATTGGGTCTTAAACCGACAACCTTCTAATTTAGAGAGAGTGTACTGCCAACTGAGCTGTGGCTGACAAACCATAAAGTGCCAATGGTGCTTTAAACTTGTGTAGGCAGAGTTGTGATTTATTTTCATAATCAATATGCAGATTTTGCCAACTCTCTTTTGGCTGCAAAATGATTTATATAGTACTTTTAAGGTAACAAAATGTCCCAAAGTACTTCACAGGAACATTATAAAGCAAAGTATGGCACTGAGACACATGGAGGTATTAGATCAGATGGTTAAAATCTTGGTCAAAGAGGTACATTTTAAGAAGAATCTTAAAGGAACAAAATGAGATCGAGGGGTGGAGAGGTATCAGAGGGCAGTGGAGACAATTCAGACCACAAGGGATAGTTGAAGTGAAACAGAGATGCTGTTATAGAGAAGCTAAATATGTACAGGAGAGACGGGAAAGATATGGTGATAGAGTTAAATAGAGTGGAGGAGGGTTGTGTGGAGTATATTGCCAGCACAGTGTAGTTAGGTCATTTCCCCCCCCCCCCCCCCAAGAGTATGAGCATCAGTGGCCAGGCCAGCATTGGTTGCCCACCAATAACTACCCTTGAGAAGGTGATGAACCTTCTTCTTGAACCACTGCAGTATGTGCTGAGCAGATACTTCCTCACACCACTGTGGGTGCGTGTTCCAGGATTTTGACCCAACAACAGTGAAGGATCACTGATATAATTCCAAGTGTGGATGGTGTGAGGCTTGGAGGTGGTGGTGTTGCCATGTATCTGCTGCCTTTGTCCTTCAAGGTGTTAAGAGGTCTAGGTTTGGAAGGTGCTGTTGAAGGAGCCTCAGTAACTTGTAGTACATCCTGCAGATGCACCAGTGGTGGGAGTGAATATTTTGGGTACTGGATGGGGTTCCAATCAAATGGGCTGCGTTGTCCTGGATGGTGTCAAGCTCCTTGAGTATTGCTGGAGCTGCACTCATTCAGGCAAGTGAAGAGTATTCCGTCACATCCCGACTTGAACCTTGTAAAAGCTGAATAGGCTTTGGGGAGTCAGGTGGTGAGTCACTCGCTACATAATACTTGCTCTTGTAGAGACAGTATTTATATGGCTGGTCCAGTTCAGTTTCTGGTCAATGGTAACCCATAGGAATGTGGATGGTTGGGGTTTTGGCATTAACAATGCCAGAAGGAGTCATGGGGAGATGATTAGATTTTCTCTTGTTGGATACGGTCATTGCCTGGCATTTGTGCAGCACAAATGTCACTTGCCACTTATCAGCCCATGTGCAAAGGTTGCTCTGACCTTGCTGCATATGGACACTGACTGCTTTAGTGCCTGAGGAATCATGAATGGTACTGTAAACATCTTTTATTTACACGACCTTCTGATGGAGGGAAGGTCATTGATGAAGCAATTGAAGATGGTTGGACCTAGAACACCGAGGAACACTTGCAGTAATGCCCAAGGACTGAGACGATTGACCTCCAACAACACAACCATCTTCCTTTTTGTCAGATAGGACTTCAACCAGTGGAGAATTGCCCCCTCTGCCCTCAATTCCCAATTTCGCCAGGGCTTGGTGATGCCACACTCAGTCAAATGCTGCCTTGACGTCACTGTCATCTCACCCGAGTTCAGCTCTTTTGACCATGTTTGGGCTAAAGCTATAATGAGGTCAGGAATCAAGTGGCCCTGGAAAATCCAAACTGAGCGCAAGTGAGCAGATTACTGCATTGCATGTGCAATTTGATAGTATGGTCAACAACACCTTCCATTCCTTTGCTGATTGCCTGTTTTACATTCCAGAAAATTAATTTCACATAGAAACAGCATTCTGTAACCAAAACCTTTGTTTTGAGTCATTTTGCTGACTTGGTGAAATACTTGCATTATTTACCTTACCTACTTACATATGCATTGTCAATGGCATAAGAATACGCTTTGTCGGGAATCCTCCCAACATTCAGCACCTCATTTTAAAATGAAGACTAAAATCACACTTCCAGGCCACTCAGTCAAACTTGCTGTGTCCTCCCTGCCAGCCTTGCCATCTCCCCTCTAACAACAGATTCAATTGCTTAGGAGACAGAGATATTGTCCAAATAGAATAAACTGGATAAAAATGAAACATCTAGAACTTAAAAAGGAACATATTTTAGAGAAAGGAGGAAGACTAAATGCTAAATCTTAAATGCATTTCCTAGTTAACCAATGGCCAATTATGAATCTTCAGTCCATGATGCAACATGCTGTTAGTTAAACTGCTTACAGTAGTTAAGACTAGGATGGATCACGCTGTGCGTTAAAAACATTAATTAACAGCACCAACAGCAAATGGTATTTTCAGCCCACAGACTGAAACCATGCTGTGACTTCGCATCGATTTGGGAAGTTGTGAAATGACTCAGGAAGGCACACATTGTGCTCTTTACATGTTATCATAGCTATTGCCTAGACCGGCATGTTTTACTTAACCTTCTATTCCGGGTCGTGTAAATAAAAGATACTGTGAGCTGTTAGTTTAATCAGCGGTGAAATTGCTATCACACAAACTCTCACCTTAATGTAAACAAACTTAGAAGAGTCCCTAATGCTTGGAGCATGGGGTGAATTAAAGGGGCGAGGCCATTTAAAACTGCAGCAATGTAGCTTCCAGTCAATCCATCAGGCTCTCATTGTGAAGTAACCCAATAAATAATACACCAGTACAGTATACTCGATTTGAACTCAAAGCTAGTTCTATAATTAAGGCTATGTTTACTGTGCAAAAGTTGTAGATTTTTTTTATTAATAGTGGAATTTATCCACTTTAACTTCTACATAAAACCCTAAAGATTCTTAGTGCTAGTAGCTGGATTCTACCTCATTGTTGTATCAAGGGCTGATATTCAAATCAGATAAAGTAGGGTCCAGAAGGTTAACTAAAATTTTAAAATACTATAACAGACAGAATGATCATTGTGCAATTTATTGCACATAGTGTTTGTGTGAGGTTAGTCTGCATTTCCTTTCCCACATAGTGGTTGTCCCAATTTTTTTAAATTTCCAGCAGCAAGCTATTGTGAATTTTTAAAAGATTATTTTTTGTCGCATACTTGCCCAAGGTTATAACGCAATACCTCTCTCTCACTATCACACACAAAGCTGAGATACAGTTCAAGAAACCAATGCAATAAGTTGTAATGATTTCAGTCTATTTCACAGTAAGCCTGTAGTTTCTCAGTTGAATTAATACTTTCATTAGATTGTCAGCCTCGAAATGCAGAGGAATCTCAGTAAACTATGATACTTCTTGTAGTTGAATTTCCAAGAGGCTGGGTTTTCAGGTGACCTTTGAAGTCAGAGCAGGTTAGGGGCGATCCCTTCTCTCTCTTTCAAGAGATAGATGTCATACCTCTGCCGAGAGGTTGTTTCCCCTTGTGGGAGAGTCCAGGACCAGAGAGCATAATTTCAGAGTAAGGGGTCACCCATTTAAGATGGAGATGAGGAGGAATTTCTTCTCAGAGGTCAGTGAATCTGTGGAATTCTTTACCGCAGGGTGTTGTAGAAGCTGCGTTCTCAAGTACATTCTAGGCCGAAATAGATTTTTAATCAGTAAGGGAATCAAGGGTTATAGGAATAAGATGGGAAAGTGGAGTCGAAGATCATAGAATAGAATTCCTACAGTGCAGGAGGCGGCCATTTAGTCCATTGAGCCTGCACCAACAGTCCCACCCAGGCCCCATCTCCATAACCCCTTCAAGTTCTTAGGTGTCCAGATCACCAACAACCTGCCCTGGTCCCCTCAGGCCGACACTATAGTTAAGAAAGCCCACCAACACATCTACTTTCTCAGAAGACTAAGGAAATTTGGCATGTCAGCTACGACTCTCACCAACCTTTACAGATGCACCACAGAAAGCATTCTTTCTGGTTGTATCACAGCTTGCTATGGCTCCTGCTCTGCCCAAGACCGCAAGAAACTATAAAAGGTCATGAATGTAGGCCAATCCATCACACAAACCAGCCTCCCATCCATTGACTGTCTACACTTCCTGCTGCTTCGGCAAAGCAACCAGCATAATTAAGGACACCATACATCCCAGACATTCTCTCTTCCAGCATCTTCCGTCAGGAAAAAGATACAAAAGTCTGAGGTCACATACCAACCAACTCAAGAGCAGCTTCTTCCCTACTGCCATCAGACTTTTGAATGGACTTACCTTGCATTAAGTTGATCTTTCTCTACACCCTAGCTTTGACTGTAACACTACATTCTGCACTCTCCTGTTTCCTTCTCTATAAACGGTATGCTTTGTCTGTATAGCGTGCAAGTAACAACACTTTTCACTGTATACCAATACATGTGACAATAATAAATCAAATCAAATATTTACACTGCTAATCGCCCTGACGCTAAGAGGCAATTTAGCATGGCCAATCAACCCAACCTACACATCTTTGGACTGTGGGAGGAAACTGGAGCACCCAGAGGAAACCCATGCAGACAGGGAAAGAATGTGTAAACTCCACACAGATAGTCACCCAAGGTTGGAATTGAACTCAGGTCCCTGGCACTGTGATGCAGCAGTGCTAACCACTCTACATCCTCATATCAGATCAGCCACAACCTATTGATTGGCAGAGCAGACTCGATGGGTCGAATGGCCTGCTTCTTCTACATCTTATGGTCTACCTTGGCTGCATTATCTTGCAGCTAATTCGACAGATTCAGATCCGAACAGATTCTACTGTTAATTTTAAAAAGAACAGATAAATATGGCTGTCTTAAGTCATGAGACTGATTAAGAGTTCCAAGTCCTTCTTCCAAAAAAAAGGGTAGTGGGTTATTTCGTCACACTCTGTTTTAGCCTTTCACATGTTGAGAGCTTTTGAGACAGCCAAGGTAGCCTTTAATTGAGCGCGCCATTCAATTCAAATTACCCTTTGAATACCTTTAATGACAAAGACAATGAGTTTCGATGGCACTATGGCCCAAGATGACAAGTCGGTGGATAGGTGATTCTCTTGTTCTGTTTACAACAGTTCATCATTAACAAAAGGATTTTGAGTTGCACAAGTGTCTCAGAGTCTCCATATTTTGAGTATTTGTTGGAATTTCACTTCTGTCTAGAGTCGATAATGTCAAAGTCAATATGTTGTCAGCTTCCTTAAATGTAGTTTTGAAATTTGCAATATCTTTATCTGTACTGAACTAGACAATACCATACCATTGGTCTTTTAAATCACAATCTGATTTCCTCTGATGCCCACATTTATGTTAAACGGTGGGGGTGGCCAAATAATTGAGGTTGATAGTGCTGGGGGAAGTATAGCGAAAAAGACTGCACTGACTGCAAGAAGATCACAAAGCTAAACTTTGCAAATGACAGACATTATAAGCAAAAAGCCAAAATGATGTCTGATACAGATAATCTCAGTTAATACTATTCACAAGGACTCATCCGCTATAAGGAAATTGCAATTGCCAACCCATCAGGCTCAATCACACGTACGAACATTAGATCGTGCTCTGCTAAAAATACACAGATTAAATCAATACTGCATAACATTCTCACACTTCAGGGCCAGCGAAGATTGTACTTCTTAGAAACCCACAATCAGCGCTGCATGCTCCTATTGAACAGTAATTTAAGACTTCATGAATCTATCACCAACTCTTTGCAAAGGCTCTTAGACGCCAACTTAAAATACATCACAAGACATCTCTATTTTGTTCCTCTGTCAAAGACACAAAGCTACATTTTGCTGGAGTGAAGATTCCATGCTAACTAATTGCCCTGGGTAACAAACAGTAGGCAAGGGAACCAGTGCTTGCTAGTTATCTGCAAATCTGCCATGTGGACGATGCCAAACCTGGCCTCTGCCAGAGAGCTGCATGATGGGGAACACAAGCAGCATTCTCATCTCAAAGGAAACCACTTTATCTTTTACAACCGAGTCTTTTGAAGTTGAGCAAGATTCATCTACCATAAAGTGTGAAAAGGTGTCTCACAGGATTTTTAAAATTCAGCAGTTACTTGGAGACCAAGCAGCAGAACTAGCAATGGCACACAGACACTCTAGACACTGGAATATTGAATCATAGAATCCCTACAGTACAGAAGCAGCCCATCAAGTCTGAACCGACCACAATCCCACCCAGGCCTTATTCCCGCAACCCCACGCATTTACCCTGCTAATCCTCCTGATGCTAGGGTCAATTTAGCATGGTCAATCAACCTAACCTGCACATCTTTTGCACAGTGGGAGGAAACCGGAGCACCCGGAGAAAACACACGCAGACACGGGGAGAATGTGCAAACTCAACACAGACACAGTGACCCGAGGCTGGAATTGAACCTGGGACCCTGGCACTGTGAGACAGCAATGCTAACCACTGTGCCACTATTGGGTGATACATATTTCATTTCCACAGCTCATTGATTCCACCATTTTACTGAACGGGGTTTTACAATTACAGATTCGGAAATACTATACCATTAGTACCATCAACTTATGCTGAGGCTATACAAGAGCATGGTTCGCTTATTACAGGATTATATATCCATACTCCACTACTGCTGTCTTCTAGTTTTGAAAAACAGGCAAAGATGCAAGCATTTAGGAAGCACAAGTAACAGATTTCTGAAATGCTTACGCTGAACAATGAGCTAAGAAAGGCCTTGGGTTGCCCTTTAAGCTCTAGTGATGAAAATATACACTTATGGAAGGAGTTATGTCACATTCTAGTTCACAAGTAGTTCTCAGAGAACACAATCAAATTTCTACTTTTGGACAATTAAACAACCAACTGGAGATTTTGGCTCCACAAATATCCCCATCCTCAATGATGGGGGAGTCCTGCACAGCAGTGGAAAAGAGAAGCTTAAGCATTAAAAAATTGAGGCTTAAGAATGAACAAGGGAGTACTGGCGTTCAGATTTATACCCTTGAGTTTATTAGTTGAGTACCTTGAACCTCAGGACTTTTTTATTTGGTGCTTTGCAATCATATTTCTTTCCCATGTGCCTTCCTACATATTTTAGATAATCTATGTAAACTGCATTGAATTGATTGTGTGAATTATGACATTTTTACAACGTTGAGCTATAAAGGCATCATAGCCGAAACAAGATGGCAACTATACGGCAAAAATGCTTAGTGCCAGAGACTAAGCCATCTCAAATCAAATGCCTTTCAAAACATGTGCATAATTGAGTTCTACAGAATGAAAAACCTTCACGAAAGTGCACATTAATCAGAATTTAAGGTAACTGAGCACAGGAATTGGTAATAAAATAAAGGCCATGGTCTATCTAGTTAACCCTGACAGGACAAAGCACATTCATAACCATTTGAAGAAACATTCACATCAGGTGAGCAGACAAATGACAAGACAAACTATATAATGAAGGAATTGATACAGCATTGGGAGGCTCAGAAAGGGTCCTGCAAGTAACAGGAAACAGCACTTTCAAAGGGGACACAAAAATATGGACACAATTAAAAAGGCAAAATGTATGTTGGATACACAACTGGAACAGTGCAGTACAAGTACACTCAGGAGTGATGTTATTTTAGTTACTATGTCTTCCAGCAAAGGTCATGTATGCACAGGGGAGAATCACAACAAGAATGATCCCTGGTGGATAAGCCGAGAGAATATGTTTGAAAAAGAGCTGATTTTAAAAAATCCATTTCGAGATGTGGGCACCCTTGGCAAGGTCAACATTTATTATTCATCCCGAAATGCCTTCGAGAAAGTGGTGATGAGCCACCTTGAACACCTCAGTTTGTGCAGAGTTGGTACGCCCAGAGTGCTGTAAGGGAGGGATTTCCAGAACTTTGACCCAGCAACAGTGAAAGAACGACCGAATACATAAGAACATAAGAAATAGGAGCAGGAGTAGGCCATCTAGCCCCTCGAGCCTGCCCCGCCATTCAATAAGATCATGGCTGATCTGACGTGGATCAGTACCACTTACCCGCCTGATCCCCATAACCCTTAATTCCCTTACCGATCAGGAATCCATCCATCCGCGCTTTAAACATATTCAGCGAGGTAGCCTCCACCACCTCAGTGGGCAAAGAATTCCAGAGATTCACCACCCTCTGGGAGAAGAAGTTCCTCCTCAACTCTGTCTTAAACCGACCCCCCTTTATTTTGAGGCTGTGTCCTCTAGTTTTAACTTCCTTACTAAGTGGAAAGAATCTCTCCGCCTCCACCCTATCCAGCCCCCGCATTATCTTATAAGTCTCCATAAGATCCCCCCTCATCCTTCTAAACTCCAACGAGTACAAACCCAATCTCCTCAGCCTCTCCTCATAATCCAAACCCCTCATCTCCGGTATCAACCTGGTGAACCTTCTCTGCACTCCCTCCAATGCCAATATATCCTTCCTCATATAAGGGGACCAATACTGCACACAGTATTCCAGCTGCGGCCTCACCAATGCCCTGTACAGGTGCATCAAGACATCCCTGCTTTTATATTCTATCCCCCTCGCAATATAGGCCAACATCCCATTTGCCTTCTTGATCACCTGTTGTACCTGCAGACTGGGCTTTTGCGTCTCATGCACAAGGACCCCCAGGTCCCTTTGCACGGTAGCATGTTTTAATTTGTTTCCATTGAGATAGTAATCCCATTTGTTATTATTTCCTCCAAAGTGTATAACCTCGCATTTATCAACGTTATACTCCATTTGCCATATCCTCGCCCACTCACTCAGCCTGTCCAAATCTCTCTGCAGATCTTCTCCGTCCTCCACACGATTCACTTTTCCACTTATCTTTGTGTCGTCTGCAAACTTCATTACCCTACACTCCGTCCCCTCCTCCAGATCATCTATATAAATGGTAAATAGTTGCGGCCCGAGTACCGATCCCTGCGGCACGCCACTAGTTACCTTCCTCCAACCGGAAAAACACCCATTTATTCCGACTCTTTGCTTCCTGTCGGATAGCCAGTCCCCAATCCACTTTAACACACTACCCCCAACTCCGTGTGCCCTAATCTTCTTCAGCAGCCTTTTATGGGGCACCTTATCAAACGCCTTTTGGAAATCCAAAAACACCGCATCCACCGGTTCTCCTCCATCAACCGCCCTAGTCACATCTTCATAAAAATCCAACATGTTCGTCAAGCACGACTTTCCCCTCATGAATAGTTCCAAGTCAGGATGGTGAGAGACCTGAAGGGGTACTTGCTGGTTTGTGTTTTCATATACTCGCTGCCCTCATGTGCATCTAAGGGGTACTTCTTTTCTGGTACCAACTTAATAAACTAATTCAAATTAACTTTGAGTGAGGCGGCAAGTTTGGAAGATGCTATTGAAGAAGCCTTGGCATGTTGCTGCAATACACCTTGTGAGCAATATGCATTGCAGCAGTGTGCTAGTGGTGGAATGAAAGAATGGATGTGATGTCAATCAAGCAGTGGGAAGAGTTGGGGAAGGGGCAAAGTATAACTGCATAATTATTTTTAGAAGTCTGTACACACACACACATTTCCAGTCCACAAGGCTGATTCCATGCCAGCATTTTTATGTAAATACTTATAATGGAAAAAACCCCACAGAAACATGTCAGCAATATAATGGAAAAGAAAATCACATCGGAAATTGTGAATATTTCGTAAGAGAATAACATATTGCCTCACACTTTGTTTATACACTAACTGAATAAGTCAAATTTCCATTTGAAATGTTTTCCTTTGCCACCTTTTCCTCAGTAACTGAAATTTATAATGCTCAAAATAAGATGTCAAAGACAACTTTAAAACTTCAACAAATTGTGCTTTACAGTAGTTAATTTACCCCGTGTTCTGTTTCTAAAGCCTTGGCCTTAAGTTGGATTATTTTTTACAACCGCCAAATGATTCTGACCAAACTTTTGCATTTATGCAGTCCACTGGATTCCCCAACACAAATTTCCAAACCATTACTTCAGGGAAGTAAAAACACTCAAATTAAAAATATATTTATGTTGTCAACTGCTTAGTCAGACAACACCTGTGATCAGCATTTGGGACTACAGCTTCTTTGTTAATGGTTATTAAAAGAAAAGTTTATTTCAAATGTTGTTTAAGTGACTTGTTTCTTTAACTGGATTCCAAACTGCAATAGAAAAATGTCCCAGCGACATCTTGAAGATTTCAACATTTTCTGATATTAAAAACTTGAAACAAATTTGTGCGCGTTTACAGAACTTGCATTATTAGCTTTGGATTAGTGGGTAAAGTATGTAGGGATATGGGGATAGGGCCTGGGTGGGATTGTGGTCGGTGCAGACTCGATGGGCCGAATGGCCTCTTTCTGTACTGTAGGGTTTCTATGATTTCTATACAAAATGCAGCCGGATTCAAGGCTGCATGATTGTGAGCATTTGAACAATAATGGTTGATGGGCCAAGTGGGCCTTTCCTCATTTTTGACTTTAATAGGATTACAAATCAGATTTTTTTGGGCAGTTCCATTCACTTTAACACGGACATTTGTTTTTAAACAAATAACTGATTCATTCAGCCTTTACAAGCCATCTAGTCAATACAATTTCCCTATCATCCTCAAAAACTGAACTGCACCATTGTATTTCTGCAGCAGAATTATCAGCTTTATACACACATGCAAAATTGATAACCCAGTTAACACACTGCCAAGGAAAATTCACTGTTGTGACCTCCAGTTGTACTTTTTACTTCCACTAGAAATATTGGACCCAAACTATGGCATTATGCCCACAGCCACATTGCATACAAAACTGCAGAGATAATATTGGTAAATTGAAACTAACATGACTCAAACAAACTTTGACACCATGTCACAGCAGGGCTATCCAAGTTTTGTTCTTTGTCATCTACTTAAGGTATGATGAAAGCCTTGGAGGTCACACCTAAAGATTAAGTGTCAGCTCCACTCATTTTCACATCTCAAACTGCTGACACGAACATCTCAATGCTCCGATTCACTCGAAAGGGAAACCACATAAAGGAGATTCCAATCACCATGCCTCACCGCATCCATGTTACAGAATAACTTGGAGAATTCAGACTAAATTGTGTTACATATTTAAGAACACATTTAGAGCCAAATTCACCCAATGTATTAATTCTAAAGTTAAGGAACAGACCTGCCCGAGAGAAAATGCCCAATGAGCTATGTCCCATGTAATCTAGAGAACTACAGTTAAAAGCCTCAGCAATCTACTGGCAGAAGGTAAAAGTTAAATTTGGACATGCTTCATTTTACAGTAGCAATATGACATGGCAGTTGGCCGAAAATATTTCGGTCATACCAAGTCATGTAATATAAAAATCTGAATAATAAATCTAGGCGGCACTTTGAAAAGTCATCTTACCACTTACACATTCCAAAAAGTCTTGATGGCTGAAATACATGCACTGAAATGTACAGATTATTTCAACCATTATCTACAAAAACATGAATCATTTCTATTGCAATGAATCTCAACAGACACGTACAGTTCCTGCTGGTGTTGGTCGGTTCCTCGCAATAAAAACAGCAGTATTAGTCAACGTGTGCACAGACATATAGGTGAGTGTTAACTGTGACTTCCAAAAAGAAAGTGGCATTTATTACATATTGTTCGAGAGGATTACAACACTTACAAACAAGAACATACTAAAAGAAAATGCCTGCTTCAAATTTGCACTGATGAGATGATTAGCAAGCTGCTCATGTCCCAGCATGGAGACAGAACACATGGATATTCGACTAGAACAGAAAGCCTCTGGGGGAGGCAGGTTCTGCAGAAGAGGACCAGACCGGGGGGGGGGGGACGTCTGGAGGGGAGGGCAGGGGAGATGGAGGGGAGCCCAGTGGGGAGCAAAGAGACGACCAGGGTGGATGGGGAAAGCAGAGGGGGGCGAAGAGACGAACGGGGAGGATGGGGGAGGGGGGGGCGAAGAGGCGACCGTGGGGAAGGAGGGGAGGGGGGCGACAAGGCGACCGTGGGGAACAAGGGGAGGGGAGGGGGGCCATGAGGCGACCGTGGGGGAGGGGAGGGGGGGCGACAAGGCGACCGTGGGGAACGAGGGGAGGGGAGGGGGGCCATGAGGCGACCGTGGGGGAGGGGAGAGGGCAAAGAGGCGACCGTGTGGAAAGAGGCAAGGGAAGAGGGGGAAAGAGGCGAGGGAAGAGGGGACGGGGGGGGTAAGAGGCGAGGGAAGAGGAGACGGGGGGGAAGAGGCGAGGGAAGAGGAGATGGGGGGGAAGAGGCGAGGGAAGAGGAGACGGGGGAAGAGGCGAGGGAAGAGGAGACAGGGGAAGAGGCGAGGGAAGAGGAGACGGGGGGAAGAGGCGAGGGAAGAGGAGACAGGGGGGAAGAGGCGAGGGAAGAGGAGACGGGGGGAAGAGGCGAGGGGGGAAGCGGCGAGGGAAGAGGAGACGGGGGGAAGAGGCGAGGGGGGAAGCGGCGAGGGAAGAGGAGACGGGGGTAAGAGGCGAGGGAAGAGGAGACAGGCGGGAGGGAAGAGGAGACGGGGGGTAAGAGGCGAGGGAAGAGGAGACGGGGGGGTAAGTGGCGAGGGAAGAGGAGACGGGGGAGGGAAGAAGAGACGGGGGGGAAGAGGCGAGGGAAGAGGAGGCGAGGGAAGAGGAGACGGGGGTAAGAGGCGAGGGAAGAGGAGGCGAGGGAAGAGGAGACGGGGGGTAAGAGGCGAGGAAAGAGGAGACGGGGGTAAGAGGCGAGGGAAGAGGAGACGGGGGGTAAGAGGCGAGGGAAGAGGAGGCGAGGGAAGAGGAGACGGGGGGTAAGAGGCGAGGGAAGAGGAGACGGGGGGTAAGAGGCGAGGGAAGAGGAGACGGGGGGGTAAGAGGCGAGGGAAGAGGAGACGGGGGGGTAAGAGGCGAGGGAAGAGGAGACGGGGGGTAAGAGGCGAGGGAAGAGGAGACGGGGGGTAAGAGGCGAGGGAAGAGGAGACGGGGGGTAAGAGGCGAGGGAAGAGGAGACGGGGGGTAAGAGGCGAGGGAAGAGGAGACGGGGGGTAAGAGGCGAGGGAAGAGGAGACGGGGGGTAAGAGGCGAGGGAAGAGGAGACGGGGGGTAAGAGGCGAGGGAAGAGGAGACGGGGGTAAGAGGCGAGGGAAGAGGAGACGGGGGGTAAGAGGCGAGGGAAGAGGAGACGGGGGGTAAGAGGCGAGGGAAGAGGAGACGGGGGGTAAGAGGCGAGGGAAGAGGAGACGGGGGGTAAGAGGCGAGGGAAGAGGAGACGGGGGGTAAGAGGCGAGGGAAGAGGAGACGGGGGGTAAGAGGCGAGGGAAGAGGAGACGGGGGGTAAGAGGCGAGGGAAGAGGAGACGGGGGGTAAGAGGCGAGGGAAGAGGAGACGGGGGGTAAGAGGCGAGGGAAGAGGAGACGGGGGGTAAGAGGCGAGGGAAGAGGAGATGGGGGGTAAGAGGCGAGGGAAGAGGAGACGGGGGGTAAGAGGCGAGGGAAGAGGAGACGGGGGGTAAGAGGAGAGGGAAGAGGAGACGGGGGGTAAGAGGAGAGGGAAGAGGAGACAGGGGGTAAGAGGAGAGGGAAGAGGAGACGGGGGAAAGAGGAGAGGGAAGAGGATACGGGGGGGGAGAGGAGAGGGAAGAGGAGACGGGGGAGGGAGAGGAGAGGGAAGAGGAGACGGGGGGAAGAGGCGAGGGAAGAGGAGATGGGGGACAAATAAAAACAACAGACACCACATATTCAAAATAATAGCAATTTCCACCATACCTCCTCCCAGTGTGCAAGAACATTTAGGAAGAGGGCTGCTGAGTTGCTGCAGGGGAAAATTTTGCCTAAGTTCTTTGCAAACTTCAAAGTTTACAAACTTTAGGTGGCACAGTGGTTAGCACTGCTGCCTCACAGTGCCAGGGACCCAGGTTCAATTCTGGTCTTGGGTCACTGTGTGGAGTCTGCACGTTCTCCCTGTCTCTGTGTGGGTTTCCTCCGGGTGCTCCGGTTTCCTCCCACAGTCCGAAAGACGTGCTGGTTAGGGTGCATTGGCCGTGCTTAAATTCTCCCTTGGTGTACCCGAACAGGCGCCGTAGTGTGGCGACTAGGGAGATTTTCACAGTAACTTCACTGCGGTGTTAATATGAGCCTTACTTGTGACACTAATAAATAAACTTCAAACTTCCCAAACTTGCAGCGCCCGCGCGCTCCGGGGCATGGCCTGGGCGCTCCTGCGGCGCATGCGCGGCCCCTAGGGGAGGGAGCCGAGCCCCATCCCAGCGTCGCTAGGCGATCGCCCGGCCCCGAGCCCTCGGGACAGAGCCACAGCCCCGCCTGCCCGATAACACCAACCCTCACCGGGAAGGGAAGCAGGGGGGAGGGAAACCTCCTTTACCCGCACTTTGTCTCCATTCAGCGGCACCGCCCGCACCGTGTGTTCCGTTCTCTCGCCCTCCCTCACACTCCGTGCACCTCTCGCCCGCCGCCCGGACAGACAAGCGCAGCTTTCCACCGCACCGGAAACCAGACCGCTTAGCAACGGAACTGACGTCGTCGCGCCGCCCGCCCGTGACGCCGTATCCCGGCAACAGGCCCCGCCCACTGGTAAACAAAACCAGCCACCTGTTCCACACACAGCACTCCCCAGGCCCCAGGGAGACAGCAACCAGGCCATCATGGCTCATCTTTGACAGTATAGCACGCAAGAAACAATACTTTTCACTGTATCCTAATACATGTGACAATAATAAATCAAATCTTCTACCTCCTGCACCCCTCCCTGCCCAAGATATGTTATGATGTGGCAGTGCCAGCGTTGGACTGGAGTAGGCACAATAAGAAGTCTCACAACACCAACTTAAAGTCCAACAGTTTTATTTGGCAGCATAAGCTTTCAGAGTCTCAGGCTCCTTCTTCAGGTGAGATATGTTACACAGGGTCGATTCAGAAAGAATGTTCCCAATAAAGTTTTTTATTATTGTCACAAATAGGCTTACATACAATGAAGTTACTGTCTTAAAGTTTATTTATTTATTAGTCACAAGTAGGTTTACATTAACACTGCAATGAAGTTACTGTGAAAATCCCATAGTCGCCACACTCCAACACCTGTTCGGGTACACTGAGGGAGAATTTAGCATAGCCAATGCACCTAACCAGCACACCTTTCAGACTGTGGGAGGAAACCAGAGCACCCGGAGGAAACCCACACAGATACAGGGAGAACGTGCAGACTCTGCACAGACAGCGATCCAAGCCAAGGATTGAACCCAGTTCCCTGGCATTGTGAGGCAGCAGTGCTAACCACTGTGCCACCTCAGATCTAGGGGTCATAGTTTGAGGTTAAGGATTGAGGTGAGGAGAAATTTCTTCAACCGGGGGTGAATATGTGGAATTCACTACCACAGTAGGTAGTTTGAGGACAAAACAACGCCTGATTTCAAGAAGAAATTACATACAGCTTTTGGGGCTGAAGGGATCAAGAGATATGGGGGGAAGGGGAGATCAGGATATTGAATTTGAATACTCCTGCTTCTAGCTTCAGTGGCACAGTGGTTAGCACTGCTGCCTCACAGTCCCAGGGACCTGCATTCAATTCCAGCCTTGGGTGACTGTCTGTGTGGAGTTACAAAAATCTGAGATCACGTAACTACCGACTCAAGAACAGCTTCTTCCCTCTCGCCATCAGACCTCTGAATTTTGTGGCCAATTGAACCACATAAGTATGGATCTGGAGTCACATGTAGGTCAGAGGGAAATTTGGCATGTCTACCACAACTCTCACCAATTTTTACAGATGCGTCATAGAAAGTATCCTTTCCGGATGTATCACCGCTTGGTATGGCTCCTGCTCCAACCAAGACCATTAGAAACTACCAAGAGTTGTGAACATAGCCCAGTCCATCACGCAAACCAGCCTCCCGTCCATTGACTCCGTCTACACTTCCCGCTGCCTCAGGAAAGCAGCCAGCATAATCAAGGACCCTACACACCTCGAATATACTTCTTCCATCAGGAAAAAGATACAATAGTCTGAAAACACGTACCAACTAACTCAAGAACAGCTTCTTCCCTGCTGCCATCAAACCTTTGAATTGTCCGATCATATATTAAGCTGATCTTTCTCTTCACCTTATCTGTAACTGCCACACTATATTCTGCACTCTATCTTTGCTTAGGTGCATTGGCCATGCTAAATTCTCCCTCAGTGTACCAGAACAGGCGCTGGAGTGTGGCGACTAGGAGATTTTCAAAGTAACTTTATTGCAGTGTTAATGTAAGCCTACATGTGACACTAATAAATAAACTTGCAAACTTTCCTTTTCCTGTATGTACTCTATGAATGATATGCTTTGTCTGTATAGCACGCAGGAAACAATACTTTTCACTGTAACCCAATACATGTGACAATAATAAATCAAAGATGAGGTATGGATGACAGATTTCCTCGCCCATCGGCCATTGGTGAAACAGACGGAACAAAAACAGAAAATGCTGGAAAATCTCAGCAGGTCTGACAGTAATAGAGCCAATGTTTTGAGGCTGGGTGACTCTTCATCAGTGCTCTGATGAAAGGTCATCTTGACTCGAAACATCAGCTCTATTCTCTTTCCACAGACGCTGTCAGACCTGCTGAGATTTTCCATCATTTTCTGTTTTTGTTTCAGACTCCAGTATTTTGCTTTTGCTCAGTGAAGCAGGTGGGTTTTTATGGCCATCGATGATAATTTCATAGTCATCCCTGGTAAGATTTGCACTGGAATGTTACTGCCTCGCCCACCCGAGGCTCCTAAGATCCCACCCAAGGCCAACGGAGAATGCCATTGGGGGCGGATGAGGTGTTAAAATTCCAGCCAAGCTCTCAATTCCAGATTTTATGAATTGAATACAAGCTGCCATGGTGGAATTGGAATTTGTGCCCCCCCCCCCTCCCCTTCTTAACACTGAAAGGGTATATTAGACATGGAGGGGGTGCAATGCATATCCACCTAAATGACATTGGGCTATGAAGCTCTAAATCATGAGGTCAGGTTCTGTAAGCCAGGCCTGTTACCCCTTGAGTTCAGAAGATTAAGGGTTGATCTAATCAGAGTGTTGAAAATGATCAAAGGAGTTGATCAGGGAAGGGGACATGGGCATCAGAATTAGAACTAGGCCATTCAGTTTTGATATCAGGAACCATTACTTCACACAAAGTGAATTGGAAATCAGGAACTCTCTCCCCTAAAAGGCTGCTAAGATAAAGATCAAATGGTAAATTTCAAAGCTGAGATAGATTTTTGTTAGCTATTTGTGTCAAGAGACATAGAACCAGAGCGGGTAAATGGAGTTGAGACCCCGATCAAAAATGATCTGATGGAATGGCAGAATAGGCTTGAGGGACCGAATGGCCTCCTAATTCCTCAGTGTCCCTCATCAGGCTGAAGGCCAAGAGATGATGGGGAATATCTAAACCATATTTGCTCTTCACAGGTATCTTACTTGAAAAGAAGATCCATGAATGTAGCACTGGAGCAACACCATGAGCAAACCTGCACATATTCCCCCTTTTTCACGGGCACAGGAAGTAAAGAGAACTTAAACATAAAGTGTTTAGGGGAATTGGTTAGCTCAGTTGGCTGGATAGCTGGTTAGTGATGCAGTGTGACCCCAACAGCACAGGTTCAATTCCTGTACCGATTGAGATTATGCTCAAACCCCCCCCCCTCTCACCTGAGGTGTGATGATGCTCAGGTTAAATCGCCACCAGCCTATGGTCATCTGGGACTATGGTGCCTTTACCTTTTCAACATAACAAAGAAAATTTCTCAAATGAAATCATAAGATTGTTGTGTCCATGAGATGTACTGCTGCTCCGAACAGCTCTGTGGGTGCATCTACACCACATGGACTAAAGCGGTTCAAGAAAGCAGTTCGCCTCTACCTTCTCAAGGGCAATTAGGAATGGGCAATAGATGTTGCCCTTGTCAGCAATGCCCACATCCACCATTCATGGAAGGACCTGTTAATGATGCTTACTGACCTGTTAGGTATTTGCAGCATTCTTTGAAATTTTATTCTACCAATCAATTCCGGCCACTTAATAACCTCGATAATGTTTTAATGCCCACCCCCTCATCCCACACCATCCCAAACTTGGTGCAAAGGAAGGAGGAGAAAGGGGGCAGGATTTTGCAAAAATATACTCCACAACCCAGTAATGACATCTGAAATAAACTGCAAGTATTTAACATCTGACATGTCCCTATGCATCAGCAAAATAATAAATCAATTTACAAAATAAATACTAATTTGTCTAAAAAAAAGTTTTGATATCTTTCTGTGATCTGGAGTTTTCTCCACAGCCATGAGATTGGTGTCATGCATCATAGACTCCCTACAGTGCAGAAGGAGGCCATTTGGTCCATCGAGCCTGCACCGACCCAATCCCACCCAGGCCCTAACCCCGTAACTCCACGTATTTACCCTGCTAATCCTCCTGACACTAAGGGGCAATTTATCATGGCCAATCCACCCATGTTTGGAGTGTGGGAGGAAACCCACGCAGACACGGGGAGAACACGTAAACTCCACATAGACAGTCACCTGAGGCCGAAATTGAACCCGGGTCCCTGGCGTTGTGAGGCAGCAGTGCTAACCACTGTGCCACCGTGCCGCCCTATCCACAAAATGATTAACACATTGATGAAAGAAAAGGGGACATGAAGCCGAACACTAAATTGTTACATTTATGTTCCTAACTTTTTAATTGTAAGGACATGGCCTTCATTGGAAAGCCGGATATTTGACACTTCCTGCACATTAAGGATCATGTGTATGGAAAAATTAAAATTTGAAGGGACTTTTTATTGCTATGCCTTATTGCTGTATATAAATACGAGTTGTTATTCTGTAGAATTAGTCAACGATCTGTTCTACAATATGTTGTTCCTAATTTGTTGGCATCAGCTCAACACAGACATAGTTTGTGGATTAAAATAGAGATACTCAAGGGTATTCATTTGTTCCAGTCAGAAACAGATCTACCCTCATTATTTAATATTTACTTCTAGCAATCCAAATGGCTCCTGTGTTGCGAAGTTGTTAGTACCAGTGACACAAGAAGAGTTAAGAAGCAAAATGCTTTGCTTGTTAGCAGTATTTAGATAAAGCAGCTCACAGAAAAATTGTTACTTCAAAGCCCTGCCTTGTGCAGTATGAATGCTGAATTCTCCAGTGTTCTGCCTTACAGCTGAGCATTTATAACGATTGGCAGCTCGAGGATCTGACATATGCTGATCTCGCAGAGAATGGTTTCACATGAATTCAACTTTAGGTGCCTCTCATTCGTTTTAAGTCAGTTAATTGAGTAATACCAGAGGAATTGTATCTGCAAGCAGCTACTCTCAGTACATTACTTTTTCGCACATTCCTGAGGAAATTGCGAGTGGGAAGTGGGAATTTTATTTATACATTTTGTGTAACTTGTATTTGAAAACACATTTTTCTCTTAGTTTAGAAAAAAAAGTGAAGTTCATTCAACGCACTTAATGAAGACAGCACTTAATTAAGGGCGACACGGTGGCACACTGGTTAGCACTGCTGCCTCGCAGCGGCAGGGACCCGGGTTCGATTCCCAGCTTGGGTCACTGTCTGTGTGGAGTCTGCACATTCTCCCCGTGTCTGTGTGGGTTTCCTCTGGATGCTCCAGTTTCCTCCCACAGCCTGAAAGTTGCTGGTTAGGTGCATTGGCCATGCTAAATTCTCCCTCAGTGTACCTGAACAGGCACCGGAGTGTGGCGACTAGTGGATTTTCACAGTAACTTCATTGCAGTGTTAATGTAAGCCCACTTGTGACTAATAAGTGAATAAACTTTAAGACGGCAAGTAGGCAAAGTCTTCTAATTCAACCATTGCATCAAAGAGGAGTGGGTCACTCAGTTGTTAAATGTTTCTCATTATTGCCTGTGCAACGGTATCATGGTAACAGATATTTGGTATAGAATTTTCCCTCCCCTTGACCCACCAGCAGTGATGCCAAGATTCAAAGAGCCCCCTGTAAGAATGAAGAACGATCATTGCATTTTGACGTTCCTTTGACCTGTCGTTTGCACAGAAATGATTTTGAAAGAATGTTCAGTTTTCAAACAATGTATATCCTCACAGGTTTTTAAAAGGTTCACAGACGAAGAGTAGCTAATATGTCAGTGAGTGTTGTTTTCCCCAAGACATGTGGCATCAAGCCTTCTTGGAGCATGTGGCATATGTGCAGGATGAGTTCTCTGGACAATCGCAGCCTTGCCTTGCACTGCCTCTCACTCATGTGTCAGTAGGAGACTGGTCGACAGTGGATTCTCGGTGTAGCAAGTCATCTCTGCAGCCTCAGCCTCCTGTTGACACTCAGGCTCCCCCTGGCTATGACCCACGGACAGTGCCTCCTGCTGTTCCTTCCTTCACCTACTGCATCGAATGAGGCTTCTGAGAAAAATTCCCTGGACCACTGGATCCATGATCACTTTTCTCTCCTCCCTGAAGACCAGAATGGTGAAAGGGGGCAAAAGGAAGTTGTGAAAGAGAGGCCTATGGGAGAATTGGGGCAACGAAGCTTTGGCAGCCTAAATTGCATTGTTCCTCATGCTACCTCACCCTGGGACTCCAGCACACACAGGGGTAAGCAGCATTCCATTTCTGTAACATCTGATGTCTTGTGGGGGAGGTGAGAATTGTGAATTTCATGATTGGACCAATGTGGCTCTGAACTCCACTCACTGACTCGGTGTAACTATGAGATTTTGATTGCCCATGGTGAATGAATGGAATCCATTTGGCTAATGAAGCATGGCATTAATTATTAATCCACAACTCCTCACTAATAGGATAGCAGATTTGATTCAACTGTGTCCCCTTCACTATAGCCTTCACTCCCTAAGGCTGTATTCCTGCATTCACTATGTAATTTTGGAAATTGACACGAGGCTATTGAGTTGTGCTTATTTGGAAGCGCAAATCTGGAATTCTGGCTTGTTGTTGCCTCCTGGGCAATGGGGTTTGTGTCCTGTGTAATTGGCCTGGATCCTGTCGTTGTGAAAGGTGGAGATTCCCATCCTCCTCTCCAAGCCCATCACCAGGTCCGCACGTGGACCTGCACCCATCCATCTGGAGGCCATGTGCACTTACAGTGATTCCCCCCCCCCCCCCCCCTCCACCTGCCCCTCTCCCAGCCCCGCCATGCCAGCTTCACATTCCCGTATTATGTTTTTCCCCAACTACAGGCAGCAGATGCCCCCAGTCACCATCACCATACTCTCTGCAGCCCAGGACAGAGCTTGCCACACCCAGGACATTAACTGTGGGACAGACCTGCACACCAAGTTGTGCTTTTTCCTTTGGGGCACACAGTCCTTGTCCAGCTGAGAGATCCTGTGTATGCTTAGCCCAGTTAGCTTCAGTCGATGAAAAGACTACATCTATGCAAAGGCTTCATTTTAAGATATTTCTGCCTATGCAACTAACTTTGCTAAGCTTAAAAAATCGACTGCTAACTTCACTACATCTTAAAACTCAGAAGGCTAAAGGTTAGCTAAAGATTGACTGCATTCCTGAAGGGTACACAATTCAGGCAAACAACAGCAGCTCCAAGGCTTGTTTTTTCCTAGACAGAGACAGCCTGCAAAAAACAATTCCAATAACGAGATAAGAATTGAAATATAGTTTGGAACTGTGTGTTCAGTTTTCAGTTTGTTTCATGATCCAGTTCAGTCCAGTACAGTACAGGGACTGGCTTGCTTAAGAGCCAGTCTCCAAAGTTTGCTTTTTCTCTTCACTTCTGTCATGTTAATTTTCTTAACTTCTGTTTGGTAAAATAAATTAATTTTAAAACCCCGAACCAATGCTGTCCCCTCGTCTGGTCAAAGGAATGAATGGACCCAACACCCTCCCTGCAGCTGTGGTACACCATGCTTCCACTGATTGTTCCTGCTGCATGCCCACTGCGCTTCTGCACTGTCTCCTATCTCTGACTTCAGACTGAAAGGTTCACATAGCCCCTGGACTGACTATCATCTGTAACTCCTTTCGTATCACAGCAGGAATGTCAGCAATCTGTGATTCCTGTCTCCCAGCCCCTGAACTTGAATGGGAGCCTTGACATAGTTCCCATTTCTAAAGAAGACTCTGGGCAGCATTGACTTTCACAAACCACTGCAGCCCTGGCCTGTTTAGTGTTTGGGTGAACCATCCCTCATGTGTCACACTAACAGGCCCCCACCCCTTATTCTGGAGCCCGAGTATATCCCCTTCCTGTAATATATGCACTATCCCTTAGACCCCTCTTGTTTGTGAGATTTTCATGTAGCCTTGTCAGGGTCCAGCTTTCCTCTCCTCAGTCTTCCCTCTGCCTTCCATTGTTCATCTTCTTCATCCACCTCCTTGCCTCTCTGCCCACCATCGTGAATTCTTGCCTCTTCCCCTCTCGCACAACCATGCTCCCACATTTTTTCCCTTGTGTTGCACATTCTCCACTCCTTGTGGTTGTACATCCTCCACCCTCCCTCCCCCTCACACAGCCCTCCCTCCATATTGACCCCCGTGTCTTTGCTGGCCTAAGCAATGATTCAATCTTGCATGTTGAATTGCCGGGATATAAATAAAACATTGAGTTGAGGTTTTGATGTTATCGTGCGTGCAAGTTCTGCATTGTGCAGGCTATCCATTAGCAGGGACCTGTACTTTTGGAAGTCTTTAGCCAATCTATATAATATTTCTTGTCAGTGTGGACAAACATTTGCAATACTCTGAGTCTCCTCTCGTTGAGAGAGAAAATACAATAAAACCCTAAATTATAACATAAAGTGATACCTATATCTAGAATAAATGTACTGTACAGAAATGCAATTTTCCTCATATATTTGAAGTCAGGTAATGGGTACTTTGTTAACTGGAATATTCAATTAAGGAAAACATTTGATGAAGCAAATTTATTCCCTGCACATGTTAATGGAAAATGTTATTTTATAGTTCATAGTTTGAGATTATTGCCTTCTCAGCAGCATTCTTAGACAGCACCATAACTGATGTGTTGCTGCACAGTTTGATTTAAGTAGGAGGTGCACTGGAGCGCGAGTCCCACAGTTATAAATTTTGATTTTATAGGACTGTTTATTCACTGTAGTTCTCCTAAGCATGTCCTGCTCCCAGCAACTCCTCCCATTTGTATAATCTGCTATTGCAAAACGCCATTGCTCAGGAATGAACTAGTATTCTCATTCACAGTAATCTGTTTGAAGGGTTTATTGCTTTATACCGCACTATTGTTATGAGCAAGAGAGAAGGGGTGGACTGGCTCCCCTCTATTCAACCTCCTCGGTTGGTCACAACAAAGGCTGTACTTTCTTGTCAGGAGGATGTCCTTCTTCCAAACCAGAATGTATTTAACCAATTTGAGCAATAAGGAGCCAATCAAACAAGGTTTTTTCGGGTCAAAGAAAGCAAATTTATTAACCATTTAATCTGAGAAAAATAATAAAAATGCAACATCAAGCAATCGGCTCTCATGCTGTCATTAGGGTTCACATGCATGCACACACATACATATATCAGAAATTAGGGGATTTAGAGTCCAATGAAAAATTTAAATAATATACCATTAATCATCTTTTGTTTGCCCTTGAGGTGTAAATTTTAAACATTGCAGTCAATGTACATTAGCTGGTTTCTTGGATGTGGTTAGATGTAGAAGATATTGTAATGATTATGAGATCTCAATAGGTTTCCTGTGGTCTCGGCTTCACAAACTGACACATTTATTCCAAAACAGAGAGAGGGAAGAGAAAGAGAGAGAGAGAGAGATCCCTCAGCCTGTTTCCTCTCCTGAAGATCTCCTGAACACTGCCTGTGTCATTTGTAATCTCTCTAGTGGCTGGCAGCTTTGCCTTGAAATACTTCACCCATTGTGCGCTTCGAAGGCTTTTTGGGTGGGTCTGTCTTTCTGTGGCAGCCATTGTTTCAATATCCAGAGCTTTGCATTTTTATTATCTCTTTAGACAGTTAAATTTAGGTTTAGTTTATTTATTAGCGTCACAAGTAGGCTTACATTAACACTGCAATGAAGTTACTGTGAAAATCCCTTAGTCGCCTGTTCAGGTACACTGAGGGAGAAGTTAGCATTGTCAATGCACCTAACCAGCACATTTTCCAGACTGTGGGAGGAAACCTGAGCACCCGGAGGAAACCCACACAGACACGGGGAAAATGTGCAGACTCCGCACAGACAGTGACCCAAGCAGGAATTGAACCCGGATTACTGGTGCTGTGAGGCAGCAGTGCTAACCACTGTGCCACTGTGCCGCCCTGAGTTATGAGTTTGAATGGGTGTCTGGATTATAGGAATTTTCTCTCTCTCTCTCTCTTCACACTCCCCCTCTGAGGGTGATTTGTTGGTTTCTCACCTTCAGCTTGGAGTGTGGGCCTTGCTGGCTTGCTTGACTGGACGACTGGTATGAATCAGATTGGTGCCAACAGCACAGAGTTTGAACACCATTCCGTTAAGTGTGGATTCTCAATGATGGTGCAGACATGTTGATGGAATCTCATCTCAAGGGTTATTTAAGACACCAAGGTTGTGAACTGTCTGGTTCAGTCTCAAACAGTTGCCTGGGAGAAGGGCTGGAGTTGATAGCTAAGCTACAATTAGAAAGCCCATATGGGTTACTTATACTACATCAGGAATGCTTCCTCGGAACTAAATTAATCTCTGGGGATTTTTACGAGCAAAGTCCTGATTACTGAAAAAACTAATCCAGAAGCTTTGTCTTCTTGTATCACCATTAGAATCAGCATAACACAAATGACAAGGTTTTCTTTCGGCAGACAGTTGAAAGTGAGTCTTTTATCTGCTCCAAGAACTGAAATTGGCAGAACTTCAGTATTTATTTTCCAATATGCTGATTGTAAATATTCATTTAATCTGAAGTCAAGTTTCCAGACAATTTATGGCAATGCAATAAATTTCAAAAGCCACATACAAGAATTTGAACATATACATTTTTTATATATTTGGGCTTAGCAGCAGGAGGCAGAGGGTAATAGTTGAAGGCTGTTTATGTGACTGGAAGCATGTGTCCACTGCAGGGATTGGTGCTGTGTCCCTTGCTGTTTGAAGTGTATATTAATGATCTAGATGGGAATGTGTGACTATGATCAGTAAGTTCACAGATGACACGAAAATTGGTGATATGGTAAATAGAGAGGAGAAAAGTCTTAAATTACAGGATGATATAGACAGGCTGATCAGACAGACAGAGCAGTGGCAAATAGAATTTAGGGGGGGGGGGATGAGGGGGTGCAAAGATTTAAGGTAAGGGGCAGGAGATTTAGAGGGAATTTGACAGAAGATGTTTTCACCCAGCGAGTGTTGGGAATCAAGCTCACTGCCAGAAAGGGTGATAGAGGCAAGAACCCTCACAACATTTAAGAAACATTTAACTGAGCACTTGAAATGCCGTGGCATACAAGGCTATGGACCAAGTGCTAGAAATTGGATTAGAATAGATAGGTGCTTAATGGCTGGTGCAGACATTGTGGGCCGAAGGGCCTCTTTCTCTGCTGTGAAACTCTGTGACTCTATATAGGTCAAATATATATATATATATACACATGGTCAATAAATTCATTTTTAATATATACAGCTACAATTGGGGCACAACTCCATATAATTCAGAAAGCAGAAAATGCCACTGTTTAATTCGCTATAATTGATATTTAAATTTCCAAATAGTCACAATGAAACCATCAAAGTCCTAACCCACATGAAAACTAATGCAATTTACACTGATACAGTCACTAACAATTCCAATCAGCGAACCACTCTGATGAAGTGGAAATGGTCGAGAGCTTCAAGTTTTTATGTGTCCAGATCACCAACAACCTGTCCTGGTCACTCCACACTTACGCTAGAGTTAAGAAAGCCCACCAACGCCCCTACTCTCTCAGGATGCTAAGAGAATTCGGCATGTCCGCTACGGCCCTCACCAATTTTTACAGATGCACCATCGAAAGCATTCTTTCCATTTGTATCACAGCTTGGTGTGGATCCTGCTCTGACCAAGACCGCAAGAAACTACAAAGGGTTGTGAACATAGCCCAGTCCATCATGCAAACCAGCCTCCCAACCATTGACACTATCTACACTTCCTGCTGCCTTGGAAAAGCAGCCAGCATAATTAAGGACCCCACGCACCCCGGACATTCTCTCTTCCACCTTCTTCCATCAGAAAAAATATACAAAAGTCTGAGATTACGTAACAACCGACTCAAGAACAGCTTCTTCTCTGCTGCCATCAGATTCCTGAATGGACTTGCCTTATATTAAGCTGATCTCTCTCTTCATCCTATCTGTCACTGCAACACTATATTCTGCACCCTCTTCTTTCCTTCTCCTCTGAGTACTAATTGGGGCGGTATGGTGGCACAGTGGTTAGCACTGCTGCCTCACAGCGCCAGAGACCCGGGTTCAATTTCAGCCTCGGGTGACTGTGTGGAGTTTGCACATTCTCCCCGTGTCTGCGTGGGTTCCTCCAGGTGTTCCGGTTTCTTCCAAGAAACATTCCAACATTCCAAAGATGTGCAGATTAGGTTGGCCATGGAAAATTGCCCCTTAGTGTCAGGGGGACTACTTCACAACCCTCTGCAGTTTCTTGCGGTCTTGGGCACAACTTGCAAGAAGTTGCCATGCTCCGGCATCATCTTGGATCACAGACTTGGATCAACTGGGTTGTAGATGGCTTCAGACATTGATTTCCTAACTAGGGTTCTTTATTGCACTGGACTGTTACACTTGCTTCTGTATCCAATTTGAAATTAGTGATTTGTCCATTAACACAAATGTCCGCATTCCAGAAAGTATAACATGGAAAATTGATCTCACCCAAGAAACATTGTTGGTCCTCTTTTTGGCGACCTTCTCTATTTCATTGATGGCCTGTGCGAAGATTCTCTCATGACTCTCTGTATTTAGAGGTTTTTGCTATGCATATGTTTCCAAACTGTCCAAACCTTTTGCAATGAAAGTGCAGTATTTGCAGGACACTTTTCACACCTGTATGCCTTTTTGGTGCCACATCGCTGGCATGATTTATCCGCATCTTGAGGCTTTGTTCCATGTGGTGAACCATTGTTGGTTCCCACTAGGTAGTGCTGAGCCATGGTCTGGCCAGTACTATGAGTCTGTATATATGTTACTGTTGGGGTTAGGGTTGGGCTGTTCTACCTGTTAATATAGTTGTTATGGTACACCCCAGTCGGCTCCGCCTCCTGGGAGAGGTATAAAGGTCACTGCTCTGCCTGGTGACCCTTTAGTCTGGGATCGTGTACTGTATATGGTAGCTCTGTTATTGTTGGCAATAAAAGCCTTTATTTCCCGAGTACATCACGCCTCTCGTGTGTTATATCGCGCATCATTCCATGAGGTTGTTTTTTGCCCCAGAGTATCTTCTGACTTTTTTTATTATGCCATGCTGTCAATCGGGGTTTTCTGAACCAAGGCTTGTCTTCTCCTTTCAGTACGGTTCTGTTTTGCTGATGGACCTCTGATTATCTGACTAACTGTATCGCCTTCTCCAAAATCACATCTTCTTTGGATTTGAGTCAATCAGATCATAGAATCCCTATAGTACAGAAGGAGGCAATTCTGCCTATTGTGCACCGACAACAATCCCACCCAGGCCCTATCCCTGTCACCCCACATATTTACCCTGCTAATCCCCCTGACACTAAAGGGCAATTTCGCCTGGCCAATCAACCTAACCCACACATCTTTGGACGAAAACAGAGCAGAGCACCCAAAGAAAACCCATGCAAACAAGGGGAGAACATGCAAACTCCATGCAGAGTCACTCATGGCCAGAATTGAACTCAAGTCAATGGTGTTGTAAGGCAGCAGTGCTAACCATTGTTCCACCATGCCACCCACTAGATCCATTTCCCTGACAATGATACAGTCTTGTATCAGCTCAGATTTAAAATCACCATATTCATAAACTCCAGCCACTCGAAATAAGTCATTGATAAAAGTATCCACTGGTTCACCAGATTTCTGTGCCCTTTTGTTAAACCTGTCTCTTTCCAACATGTTGTTCCTCCAGAGGTTAAAATAACGATCAAAAACTTTTAAGACAGTTTCAAATTTGTCTGATGTCATTAACGCTTGTCTTGCTATCACATCATCAGCAGTTGCTCCAATACAGTACAATAATGTATAGACTTGTTCAGCCTCTAACTTATTGTTTGATCCAAATGCAATGCAGAGTCTTAAATCTCTTCCTCCATAATACCCAATTCTAGGTCCGATCTCGCCCATCGATGTGCCCAAATCGGTCTGACAAATAGAATTTAGAATCCATAGCTGTTTTAAGCTCCTAGGAGGTTTGCCTAAGATTTTTTAAACTTCTACTGCAATAATCATAAATCTTAGAATCCCAACAATGCAAGGAGGCCATTCGGCTCATCGAGTCTGCAGCGACTCTCTGACAGAGTATCTTACTGAGGCCCTCTCCCTGGCTATCCCTGTAACCCCACACATTTCCCATGGCCAATCCATCTAATCGACACACCTTGGGACACTAAGGGGAAATTTAGCATGGCCAATGCACCTAACCTGGATCTTTAGAGTGTAGGAGGAAACCGGAACAGCCGGAGGAAACCCACGCAGACACGGGGAGAAAATGCAGGCTAAGGAAATTTGGTATGTCCACTACGACTCTCCCCAACCTTTATAGATGCACCATAGTAAGCAGTCTTTCTGGTTGTATCACAGCTTGGTATGGCTCCTGCTCTGTCCAAGACCACAAGAAACTACAAAAGGTCGTGAATGTAGCCCAATCCATCACGCAAGCCAGCCTCCCATCCATTGACTCTGTCTACACCTGCCACTGCCTCGGCAAAACAGCCAGCATAATTAAGGACCCTACGCACCCTGGACATTCTCCCTTTCACCTTCTTCCGTCGGGAAAAAGATACAAAAATCTGAGGTCACGTACCAACCGACACAAGAACAGCTTCTTCCCTGCTGCTGTCAGACATTTGAATGGACCGACCTTGCATTAAGTTGATCTTTCTCTGCACCCTAGCTATAACTGTAACACTACATTCTGCACCCTCTCCTTTCCTTCTCTATGAATGGTATGCTTTGTCTGAATAGTGCGCAAGAAACAATACTTTTCACTGTATGCTAATACATGTGACAATAATAAATCAAATCCACACAGACAGTCACCCGAGGCTGGAATTGAACCTGGGTCTCTGGCGCTGTGAGGCAGCAGTGCTAACCACTGCGCCACCATGCTGCACTAATGGAGTTTTCCCACACTGATCAGGCTTTCACTGATACCCATTGCAGTCACTGAGCCATTTCGATGGTTGTTCCTAAAGTTCGCAGAATTTTTAAAGTAATTGCTGGAAGTAATTACCGTTCAACAATCACCAGGCAAGACTGTTCTCTTCCTGTTGGGGAGCACTTCAGCGGTCACGGGCATTCGGCCTCTGATATTCGGGTAAGCGTTCTCCAAGGCGGCCTTCACGACACACGACAGCGCAGAGTCGCTGAGCAGAAACTGATAGCCAAGTTCCGCACACACGAGGACGGCCTCAACCGGGATATTGGGTTCATGTCACACTATTTGTAACCCCCACAGCTTGCCTGGACCTGCAAAGTTTCACTGGCTGTCTTGTCTGGAGACAATACACATCTTTTTAGCCTGTCTTGATGCTCTCTCCACTCACGTTCTTTGTATCTTAAAGACTTGATTAGCTGTAAGTATTCGCATTCCAACCATTATTCATGTAAATTGAGTCTGTGTCTTTATATGCCCTGTTTGTGAACAGAATTCCCACTCACCTGAAGAAGGGGCTTGGAGCTCCGAAAGCTTGTGTGGCTTTTGCTACCAAATAAACCTGTTGGACTTTAACCTGGTGTTGTTAAACTCCTTACAGTAATTACTGAGGCCAGCTTACTGCTTTATGCCCTTTGGAAAATCATTTCAAGCAGATGATCTCTTGCTTTTAAAAGCTGCCACGTGGTTACCATGTGTAATGATGTTTGTTAGAATGTAACCGGTGACAACTTTGTATTGGGTGTAATGGGTGGAATTTTACCGGCACGCCTGCCTGAGGTTCGTACGATCCTGCCCGAGGCCTACAGAGAATGCTGTTCTCCGAGCCTTGCCTGCCCCAGGAATCAGGGCGGGCGTGCTGGTGTAAAGTTTCAGCCAATATGATCAATGGTAACAAGCTGTAAGGGTCAGCTGACCCAGTAAACCATGGAACCAATTACAGAATGATGTGATGGTCAGCTGACCAGCTGATTCACTATAAATAAGAACCTGTTGGGAATTGTGGGGGATTTTGGAGTGGCCCAGGGCAAAGCCTCAAGTTTGGAGTAATGGAGTTTCTTTATTAAACACTTTCTTTGATTTATAAGTTGGAGTAAGTTTTGTTATATTTTTATTGTCTGCATCTGAAGAGTTCCTTCCGAAGAAACAGTGCTGACCTCAGACTTGGGCTGTATTGACCCATGCTCATTAAAACCTTTCCCCAATGTTGCCAGTTTACAGCACCATAAATCTGAAGCTTTAACGCTTTTTCAAGGTCTCCACAACCTTCCTTGATTCTTCGCCGGATCTTTGACTCTGCTGCTGGATCAGGATTTTTCGTGGACTACCACGTGCTATGATGTAACCCTTGGTACGCTGAACAGTTGATTTTTCTTCTGTCTCTCAGCCTCCCCATCTTCTACATAGTCCTTTTGGTGATTTTCAACTGTCTTACCATTTTGGTGCCTTATTTCAGTTCAGCTGAGCAGAACTTTCTTAAAGTTGATTTTCAGGGATTTTAGGGTCCTTCACTGCTGCCATGTTACATAGAATCCATAGCATCCCTGCAGTACAGGTTGGTCGTGACTAGCTAAGAAACAGTTGCAGAGAAATAGATATGTCTGAACAATAATTGATTTATTGTAAGAACATAAATATTTACAGATTTACAGGACTAGGTGCATCACTCAGTCTAAGCCATTAGCTTTTCTTTCTAGGCTCACAAGGGCGGGATTTTCCATTGCGCTCGCCCTGAAACTGGAAAATTCCACCCAAGGTCAACAGACTTTTCCATAGTGCTCCCCTCACCCACTACGATTCCCTTGGTGGGCGGAATGGGAAAATTGTCCCCAGTCAAAGAACAAAAGAAAATACAGCACAGGAACAGGCCCTTTGCCCTCCAAGTCTGAGTCAATCATGATGCCTGAACTAAATAAAAAACCGTCTGCCCTTACTCGGTCCGTATCCCTCTATTCCTTCCCAGTTCATGTACCCACCCGGATTCCTCTTAAATGTTGCTAATGTGCCTGCTACCACCACCTTGGGTCACTGTCTGTGTGGAGTTTGCATGTTCTCCCCGTGTCTTCGTGGGTTTCCTCCGGGTGCTCCGGTTTCTTCCCATAATCTGAAAGACATGCTGGTTAGGTACATTGACCCGAACAGGCGCCAGACTGTGGCGACTCGGGGAATTTCACAGCAATTTCATTGCAGCGTTAATGTAAGCCTTACTTGTGACTAATAAAATAAACTTTAAAACTTTAAACCTTTGATGTTTGTGGGAGGTTACTGTGTACAAGTTGACGGTTGTTCTTGTGCATTGCAGCAATGACTACACTTCAGTTAAATTTTATTTATTAGTGTAAACAAGTGGGACTACGGAGGATAGGGGCAGGATGGGATTGTGGTCAGTGCAGATTCGATCGGCCAAATGGCCTCCTTCTGTACTGTAGGGTTTCCATATAGTGTCACAAGTAGGTTTACATGACCACCTCAATGAAGTTACTGTGAAAATCCCCGAGTTACCACACTCCCGGCATCTGCTCGGGTACACTGAGGGAGAATTTAGCATGGCCAATGCACCTAACCAGCACGTCTTTCGGACTGTGTGAGGAAACCGGAGCACCCGGAGGAAACCCACGCAGAGGCAGGAAGAATGTGCAGACACCGCACAGACAGTGACCCAAGCCGGGAATCGAACCCAGGTCCAATGGTGCTGTGAGGCAGCAGTGCTAACCACTGTGCCACCGTGCTGCCCTTCAAAGGTAATTCGTTGGTTGTAATGCATGTTGAAACATCCAGGTGTCATGAAAAGTGCTATATAAATGCAAATCTTTCTTCAAAGAAGAACGACAATACTGATCCCAATATCTCTTTGTACTTACTGCATTGCTGAGGTTTTGGAATTTCTCTTCTGAGAAGGCGCGGGGACAAACATGTATCCAATTCTTCCCAATATATTATGAAGATTCTCTGCTCTTCTAGAGGGAATAGAGAGAATTCGGATCATTGGGCTGAGCGCTGCATCGGATCTGGATGGTATCATTGGAGAGGAAATCGGAAGCATCTGTTTCTAGGCTGCTTCTCTTGGCGTTCAACATTAACAAGAATACTAAATACATCATGAGTGTTAAATCTCCCTGAGATTGTGTGATTGAAGGGATTGGGAGGCAAATCAGTAGAGCATACAATACAAAAGCACAAAATGCTGGAAATATTCAGCAGATCAGGCAGCACATTTGTAGAGAGGAACAAAATTAACCTTTCTGATAGTTAACTTGTTGATCACCACTGCATCCAGTTTATTCAGTATAGGAAGTATTTTGTTGGCAAAATATACTTTTCTTTTAACTCAGATTGTCTTATCGCTCTTGATGTTTCAACAAGAAACATCTACACTTGCCGCTGCCTCGGAAAAGCAGACAGCATAATTAAGCATGTACCCCGGACATACTCTCTTTCATCTTCTTCCGTATGGGAAAAAGCTATATAAATCTGAGAACACGTGCCAACCGACTCAAGAACAGCTTCTTCCCTGCTGCCATCAGACTTTTGAAAGGACTTATCAAATATTAAGCTGAGCTTTCTCTACACCCTATCTGTAATTGCAACACTATATTATGCACCCTCTCCCCTATATACTCTATGAACAGCATTAGTGGGACTTTGCGGCCGTGCTCGTCCCAAAAACGTAAAATCCCGCCCGAGGTTAGCAGACCTTCCCATGCTCCGCCCCTCGCCCGCTCCGATTTCCGTGGAGGGCGGGACAGTAAAATTCGCCCCTATGTTTTTGTCTGTCTAGCGCACAAGAAACAATACTTTTCACTGCATACCAATACATGTGACAATAATAAATCAAATCTAATCAAATCAAAACTGTGACTGTTAATCTTGATCTTTCATAATGTAGTTTGAAGTCAGTCTGTTTCCTTCAACGTATGAAAAGTCCATCGCTACTGAGCCTTTTTTCCAAAAAAATATTCAGAGTAGAAATTACATTCTCTTCTTTCACCGTCTGTCTCATGGAATGTTCAGCTGCTGTCACTGTTGCCAGGATTGAAGTGTAAGAGTAAAGATGTCTTGCTACAATTATATGGGGATCTTGGTGATATCACATCTGGAATATAGTGTACAGTTCTTCTCTCTTTACCTGAAGAAGGATATACTTGTCTTCGAGGGAATGCAATAAGGGTTCACCAGACTGAAACCGCACAACCTTCTGGACTCAACATTAAGTTCACCAGCTTTAGAGTGTGAAATTTCCCCTCCATCTTGACTCTCCCTCCCTCCCCCATTTTGTTTTTCGATCCCCTTGTCTTGCCCCAACAGAACCCCATCCCGCCCCCGCATAAAATTATGAAGAGAAATTGCATCAACGCTTTGAGTTTAGAAGGTTGAGGTTGAGATATTTAAAATAAAACTGAGGTCCGAGCGGGTAGATACAAGATTAATGATTTCCTCCGGTGAGAGTAATTCAGAAGGAGGAATCATCATCAAATTGGAACTCGGTCAATTCAAAGAAAAATCAGAAAGTACCTTTTCACACAAAGGGAGTGGAAATCTGGAACATTCTCTCCCAAGAAACTATAGGTGCTGGGGCAATTAACATTTTCAAGAATAGGATTGATAGACTTTTGTTGTACATATGAATTAGGAGCAAAAGTAGGCCACTCGGCCCCTCAAACCTGTTCCTCCATTCAATAAGATCTTGGCTGATCTGATTGTAACCTCAACCCCACATTCCTGCCTCTCCCCAATAACCTTTCATCCCCTTTGCGAATCAAGAATCTACCCAAGACCGCAAGGAACTGCAAAAGGTCGTGAATGTAGCCCAATCCATCACGCAAACCAGCCTCCCATCCATTGACTCCGTCTACACTTCCCGCTGCCTCGGCAAAGCAGCCAGCATAATTAAGGACCCCACGCACCCCGGACATTCTCTCTTCCACCTTCTTCCTTCGGGATAAAGATACAAATGTCTGAGGTCACGTACCAACCGACTCAAGGACAGCTTCTTCCCTGCTGCTGTCAGACATTTGAATGGACTTACCTTGCATTAAGTTGATCTTTCTCTACACCTTAGCATCCAAAGATGTGCGGGTTAGGTTGATTGGCCAGGTTAAAAATTGCCCCTTAGAGTCCTGGGATGTGTAGGTTAGAGGGATTAGCGGGTAAAATATATGGGGGTAGGGCCTGGGTGGGATTGTGGTCGGTGCAGACTCGATGGGCCGAATGGCCTCCTTCTGCACTGTAGGGTTTCTATGTTTCTATGTTTCTATGACTGTAACACTACATTCTGCACTCTCTTCTTTCCTTCTCTATGAACGATATGCTTTGTCTGTATAGCGCGCAAGAAACAATACTTTTCACTCTACGTTAATACATGTGACAATAATAAATCAAATCAAATCAAATCAAATCAAACCTAGCTTTGCTTTAAAAATATTCAAAGATTCTGCTTCCACTGCCATTTGAAGAAGAGTTCCAGAGACTTACGACTCTCTGAGAGAAAAAGAATTCTCCTAATCCCTGTTGTAAATGAGTGATCCCTTATTTTTAAACAGTGACCCCCCGAGTTCTAGATTCTCCCACAAAAGGAACCATCTCTCCAGATCCACCCTGTCAATACACCTCAGGATCTTAAAGGTTTCAATCAAGTTGCCTCTTACACTTCGAAACTCGAGTGGATACAAACCTAACCTCTCCAATCTTTCCTCACAAGACAACCCACCCATTTCTGATATTTCTCCAGTAAACCTTCTCTGAGCTGCTGCTAATGGATTTACATCTTTCCTTAAATAAGGAAAGCAATATTGCACTCATGAAGGTCGGCACATTTGACCACAGGATGAGGACACACCAAATAAGCTCTTCCTCTGGATTTATTTTCCACTGTTGTGTGGAATATTTTGCTCATTCACAGAGCTGGCAATGGCATATATGTTTGGAATTAGACAAAAAAAAAAAATTTATATAGCATCTTCATGAGTGCTATACTCCAGATGTGGTCTTACCAAAGCATTGTACAACTGGAGAATAACATCACTAGCTTTGTAGTCAATTCCCCTCACAATAAATGATAACATTCTATTAGCTTTCCTAATTACTTGCTGTACCTGTATAGCAGCCTTTTACGATTCATGCACTAGGACACCCAGATCCCTCTGCAATTCAGAGCTCTGTAATCTCTCACCACTTATATAAGAAACTTGTTTTTTGTTCTTACTGCCAAAATGGACAATTTCACCTTTTCCCACATTATACTCTGTTTGCCAGACTTTTGCCCACTCATTAACCCACTTTTATCCCTCAGTAGCCTCCTTATACCCTCTTCACAATTTACTTTCTTACTTATCTTTGTCTCATCAACAAATTTAGCAACTGTACCTTCAATCCCCTCATCCAAGACATTTATAGAAATTGTAAAAAGTTGCCCACACTGATCCCTCACCACTCATTACATCCTGCCAACCAGTAAAAAACCCATTTATGCCAACTTTCTGTATCCTGTTAGCAAGCCAATCTTCAATCCATGCCAATATATTAATTAATTAATTAAATTTACATTTTATGGTGTTTTTTATGTATTTTATTAACTTTACCACCAAGTTGTTCTGTTTTAAACCTTAAGGATGGAGTAGAACTTATCCACTTACCAGAATAAATACATGAAGTTTCAGGACCGACTCCAAGAAGTCCTCTTTTAAAGTTTTAAGTGGCTTTGGCTGCATCCTGAGCCAGACCAGTTGGACGTTCTGACTAAACCGACATGCTTATTCCACCCTCATGTTGCATTCATCTTTTTAAAAAATGCTTACTATGAGCTCTTATGGAGTGGCACGGTGGCACAGTGGTTAGCACTGCTGCCTCACAGCAACAGGGACCCGGGTTCAATTCCAACCTTGGATCTGTGCGGAGTCTGCCCGTTCTCCCCGTGTCTGCGTGGGTTTCCTCCGGGTGCTCCGGTTTCCACCCACAGTCCAAAAGACATGCTGGTTAGGTGCATTGGCCATGCTAAATTCTCCCTCATTGTGCTGGAGTGTGGCAACTAGGAGATTTTCACAGTAACTTCATTGCAGCGTTAATGTAAGCCTACTTGTAACACTAATAAGTAAACATAAATTTGAACACCCAATTAGATCTTTTTCAAATGTAATGTTGCAATGTAAGAAGCTGCAGCAACGAATGTGCACACAGCAAGGTCCCACAAACAGCAGCGAGATAAATGGGCGGCACGATGGCACAGTGGTTAGCACTGCGGCCTCACAGCGACAGGGACCCGGGTTCAATTCCCAGCTTGGGTCACTGTCTATGCTGAGTTTACACAATCAACCCCGTGTCTGCGTGGGTTTCCTCCGGGTGCTCCAGTTTCCTTCCACAGTTCGAAGATGTGCAGCTTAGGTGGATTGGCCATGGTAAATGTGTGGGGTTACGAGGATAGAGCAGGGGAGAGGGCCTGGGTAAGATGTTCTTTCAGAGAATCGGTGTAGACTTGATGGGCTGAATACCCTCCTTCTACACTGCAGGGATTCTATGACTCCAAAAATAAGCCCTAACTATTCTCACCATCCCATTGATGACTCCTACTTGCACACTTACTTTACCATTCCACTGCCAGTCTGACCTCTCTGCCCTTGGCCTCCTACACTGTTTCAATGCATCTCGACAATATTCTCGAGGAATCAATTAGGCACTTAACAGCCTTCCAGACTTAAGACTGGGTTCAACCATTTCAGATCCTATTTTTATTCCTTTCTTTTGCTTTTGGATGGCAGCTGTTGGTGATGATTCTGTTTTTCCCATTTACGCCTCCTCTAAACCCACCTTTATTTATTTACTTGCCCCAGTACCATCTCCTTCTGCCTTGCACCATCATCCCTTTTGTCATTTATTCACTCCCGCCTTCTGCCCCACCTACCCCTTTGTCCTTTCCTCCCCCACCCCTCACCCTTGCCCTGCCTCTGTACCTGTTCAACAACTGTCACGTCCCTGTTTGCAGTGAGAGATTATCAAACCATAGCTCTGTTGTACCTCCACGGTTGCTGTTTGACCTGCACAGTATTTCCAATATTTTCTTCAGGTTTTCAGCATCCACAGTATTTTGTGCTTGTCCTACTTGTACATCACGGTTTCCCTTACCTTAACCATTGTTTGCCATCCAATTAAAGAAATTTAAATGACCATAGTTCATATGAAATAGGAGCAGAAGCAATCCATTCGGCCCCTCGAGCTTGCTTCGTCATTCCATAAGATCTGTTCGTGTTGAGTTCCATATTCTCCACCTACCCCCAGTGACCCTTGATTCCCTTGCCCAACAGAAATCTAGCCACCTCCGCCTTAAAAATATTCAGAGAACCCCGCTTCCACCGCCTTCTGAGGCTTTACACCCTAGCTATGACTGCTACACTACATTCTGCACTCTCTCCTTTCCTATGAATGGTATGCTTTGTCTGTATTGCCATGATGTGGAGTTGCCGGCTTGATGAAGGAGCGGCACTCTGAAAGCTCGTCCTACCAAATAAATCTTTTGGACTTTAACCTGGCGTTGTGAGACTACTTACTTTGTCCGTATAGTGCGAAGAAACAATACTTTTCACTGTATATTAACACGTGGCAATAATAAATCAAATCAAAAGAGTTTCAAAGTAACACAACTTTCTTAGAGAAAAAAAAAATCCTCTTTAACAGGATAGTGGGGACAGCACAGTGGTTAGCACTGCTGCCTCACAGCGCCAGGGGCCCGGGTTCAATTCCCAGCTTGGGTCACTGTCTATGCGGAGTCTGCACGTTCTCCCTGTGTCTGTGTGGATTTCCTCCGGGTGCTCCGGTTTCCTCCGGTTGATTGGCCAGGTTAAAAATTGCCCCTTAGAGTCCTGAGATGTGTAGGTTAGAGGGATTAGCGGGTAAATATGTGGGGATAGGGCCTGGGTGGGATTGTGGTCGGTGCAGACTCGATGGGCCGAATGGCCTCCTTTTGCACTGTAGGGTTTCTATGATTTCTATGATTGCAGTGTTAATGTAAGCCTACTTGTGACACTAATAAATAATTTTAAACTTTAAATAAATCCATCTGCTCCTAAACATGCTGCTAATTTTAGAGCTCTGCATTTAAACATTTATGCTTATTCTGTTCAAGCTCTTCATAAAATATTAATTTGGAATGTTTGTTATTTTTGCATATTTGTACAGTGAAGCAAGTTTCGTTGCAGGTCTAGGTTTTCTTTGTAAAAAGGCAAACATATGATAATTTCATTAACATATGAAATCTGCAGGCTTGTCAGTAATGGTTAAGAGTGCCATCCATTATTCATGGCATCAGAAGTTTGATTCCTCACATTTTTCACTACAGACTGTTTGAAAATGTAATTAGTTGAAACAGATATAGCTGGAGCTTCAAGATATCCCCAAGCTTCTGGTCATTTGACTGCATTATTGATCTACGGGTATGTAGCAGGAAGCCAGCAGTTGCTACATGAGTGTATATTATGTAACATGGTGAAGAAATACAGTAAAAGTTTTTATAGAATCCCTGCAGTACAGGAGGAGGCCATTTGGCCCATCGAGCCTGCACCAACAACTATCCCACTCAGGCCCTAGTCCCGTAACACTGCATATTTATCCTGCAAATTTCCCTGACACTAAGAGGCAATTTAGCCTGGTCAAACAACCTAATCTGCCCACCTTTGGACTGTGGGAGGAAACCGGAGCACCTGGAGGAAACCCATGCAGACACGGGGAGACACAGTAAGTAGTCTCACAACACCAGGGTTAAAGTCCAACAGGTTTATTTGGTGGCACGAGCTTTCGGAGTGCCGTTCCTTCATCAGGTTCCTTCATCACTCACCTGATGAAGGAGCGGCGCTCCGAAAGCTCGTGCTACCAAATAAACCTGTTGGACTTTAACCTGGTGTTGTGAGACTTCTTACTGTGCTTACCCCAGTCCAACACTGGCATCTCCACATCATGGCCACTGGGAGAACATGCGAACTCCACACAAACAATCACCCAAGGCTGGAATTGAACCCAGGTCCCTGGCGCTGTGAAGTAGCAGTGCTAACCCCTGTGCCACTGTGCCGATAATCACGAACTATGACAAACCAGTGATCTTGTTGGCAAGGTTTAGGTGTAGTCTTCCTGAGCAGCTCAAAACATTATTGCCGGAATTTGACCGGCACGGCTGCCCCGGAATTGGGGCAGGTGAGGCTCACTGAACTGTATTCCCCGTTGGCATCGGGCGGCCTCTTACGAGCCTCGGGCGGATGAGGCGGTAAAATTCCGGTATATATCTTCAGCTGAACCTCAGCACAGGATTACAAGCCTTGAAATCACTCCAAGCCTTTAATTTTATATTAATTATTTATTCTGCCAACTATCTGAAAGTCACCTCATCCTTTGGCATATTTTGTTGTTGTTGCAGGCAGTAAGGACAAGCTCAGATCCCGGTGCCATGCATTCCATGGCACTGACACAATTCATCCATTCAAGGATAAACATTTGCATTGTGTAATTTACTGAAAAATTAATAATTGATTGGCATGGTGGCACAGTGGTTAGCACTGCTGTCTCACAGCGCCAGGGACTCGGGTTCAATTCCAGCCTTGGGAGACTGTCTGTTTGGAGTTTGCACATTCTCCCCGTGTCTGCGTGGGTTTCCTCCGGGTGCTCTGGTTTCCTCCCACAGTCCAAAGATGTGCGGGTTACGTGGATTGGCCATTCTAAATTGACCCGAGTGTCAGGGGGAATAGCAAGATAAATATGTGGGGTTATGGGGATAGGGCCTGGGTGGGATTGTGGTCGGTGCAATCTCGATGGGCCAAATGGCCTCCTTCTGCACTGTTGGGATTCTATGATATGATTCTATGGAATATTCAGGAATTTGTCGGGATCTTTGGAAATAGATCAGGGAATAGGGCAGAAAAGTGGCAAATGGATTTAATCTGGAGCAGTGTGAAGTGATGCATTTGTGGAGAACAAAGCAAAGGAATTTTAATGGATGGTAAGATATTGAGAAGTGTGGAAGAACTCAGAGTCATTCAGCACAGAAATAGGCCCTTCAGCCCAACATGAAACAATGCTGCCCAATGTGGGACTTGAACCCATGACCCTGAGTCTCATGCTCTACCGACTGTACTCCTTGGAATGCACGTCCACAGATTCCTGAAAGCGGTTAAGAAATCAAACTGTATATTTTTTTGATTTTTTGTTTTCATTCAGCATTTATTGCCCATCCCTAGTTGCCCTTGGAGGGCAGTTGAGAGTCAACCACGTTGCCATGGCTCTGGAGTCAGTCACATATAGGCCAGACCGGGTAAGGACGGCAGACTTCCTTCCTTAAAGAACATCAATGAACCAGATGGGTTTTTCCGATAAGTGGTTTCACGGGCATCAGTAGATTCTTAATTCCAGATACTTTTTATTGAATTTAAATTCCACCATCTGCTGTGACGGGATTCGAATCTGGATCCCCAGAGCATGAATTGGGTTTCTGGATTAATAGTCTAGCAATAATACCCATTGGCCGTCACCTCCTATCATGCATGGGATGTGGGAATCACTCTCAAGGCCAGCATTTATTGCGCATAGCTGTCTTTCAGTAATTAGTAGTAAGCCGCCTTCCTGAACTGCTGCAGTAGGTAGACCCACAGTGCTGTTAGAGAGAGAGCGAGAATTCCAGGATTTTGACCCACCAACAGTGAAGGAGCGATGTTATGGTTCCAAGTCAAGATGATTGTGATGTGGAGAGGAACTTGCAGGTGGTGGTGTTCCCATGTATCTGCTGCCCTTATCCTTCTACTAGAGGTTGCAGGTTTGGAAGGTGCTGTCGAAGGTGGCTTGACAGTTTGCTGGAAGGTACACACTGCTGCCACTGAGCGCTGGTGGTGGAGAGAGTGAATGTTTAAATTGGTGATTGGGATGCAGATCAAGCAAACTGCTTTGCCATAGATGGTGTTGAGCTTCTTGAGTGTTATTGGAGCTGCACTCGTCAGGCACGTTGAGGGAATTCCATCACACCCTGACTTGTATCTTGGAAAGGTTTTGGCGAGTCAGGAGATGAGTTACTCATTGCAGACTTCCCAGCCTCTGACATGCTCTTTTAGCCACAGTATTTATTTTTTGATTTGATTTGATTTATTATTGTCACATGTATTAGTATACAATGAAAAGTATTGTTTCTTGCACACTAAACAGACAAAACATACCAGACATGGGGAAGGAAAGAAGAGAGTGCAGAATGTAATGTTACAGTCATAGCTAGAGTGTAGAGAAAGATCAACTTAATGCAAGGTATGTCCATTCAAAAGTCTGATGGCAGCAGGGAAGAAGCTGTTCTTGAGTCGGTTGTTACGCGTCCTCAGACTTTTGTATCTTTTTCCTGATGGAAGAAGGTGGAAGAGAGAATGTCCCGGGTGTGTGGGGTCCTTGATTATGCTGGCCGCTTTTCCGAGGCAGCGGGAAGTGTAGACGGAGTCTTTGGATGGAGAGGCTGGTTTGAGTGATGGACTGGGCTTCGTTCATGACTCTGTAAAAGTTTTCCAGGTCTCGCTGCAGACAGGTACAAAGTGCTTCATTATCTGAGAAGTTGTGACTGAATACTGTGCAATGATCACCAAATATCCCACTTGTGACCTTTTATTTATCAACTGAGGCACAGAATATAAGAGCAGGGAGGTTATGGCAAAACAACTCCACGGGCTCGATTCTAAATGCTGGGCGGACTTAAAACTGGGAGTGTTTCAGATCCGACTTTTAGACCCGTTCTCAGGCACCCCCATACGCACTCTGCCTGCAAAAATATCAGCAATTCCAAATCGCGCTGCAGAAGCCTGTGGGCGGGGCTTAACGCGCCCGAAACCCTGCAGCTCCGATCAGCGCCTCCAACAGCACATGCGCAGAAAAAAAATGATAGAATGTGGCTCCCCTGCCACATCGCTCCCGGGTTGGCTAATGCCTCCCCCTGGACCCCACAGACAATGCCCCACCCCCCAACATTACTGATCCCCTTTCCCTCCAGCCCCCCCCGCCACCCAGACCAATCGCCAACCCCTCCCCCTCCTTTCCCCCCCCACTGATTTCAGGCAGAGTGGCAGCGGACCCCCCTCTTCCCCCCACTGATCTCAGGCAGTGTGGCAGTGGACCCCCCTCCTACCCCCGGCTGATCTCAAGCAGAGAGCCGTCGGACACTCAGCACCTATCTCCTCTCTAACTGGAGCACCCGAATTGGACTTCTTTGGAGCATGTCTGTTTCGTGCCGATTCTGGATGGGCGAACGTGGTGGTAAAGGGGGAAGTGCCGGTAAGGTTGGGCGTGCAGCCCATTAAGTCAATTTAAATGCATGCAAATACAGACAATGGCAGTCGCGCCCATTTCAGGGGTGGTCATGATCACGGCCATTTTTGGGCCTTGGTAATGGGGGAACCGACACGGAGGCAGTCATGGATCATGCTACTCACCTCACGCCTGAAAACGGGCACAATGCGATGGTAAAATCGAGCCCTATGAAGCACTAATTAGGCCACAGCTAGGGTACTGCGTAAAGTTTTGCTCAGCGTATTATAGGTAGGATGTGATCAAACGTGAGAGAATTCTGAGTGTTGCCAGGAATGGTAAAGTTTAGCATTAGGAAAGACTGGATAGGTTGAAATTATTTTCTTTAGAACAGAGGTGGCTGAGGAATTTTAATTGAGGCGTATAAAATTCTGAAGACACTGGATAGAGCGGATAGGAAGGATCTATGTCCCTTGGCAAAGAGATTAATAACTAGGGGCACAGTAAGTAATTGGCAGAAAAATTAGGGGGACGTTGAGAATCTTTTTCACCCAGTGGGTGGCAGGATCTGGAACCCTCATAACATTTAAAGAAATACTTGGATATGCACTTGAAGTTCCATAGCCTCTACGGCCATGGACCAAACTGGAATCATAGACTCACAGAATCCCTACAGTACAGAAGAGGCCATTCGGCCCATTGAACCTGCACTGACTCTCTTAGTAAGAAGTTTAACAACACCAGGTTAAAGTCCAACGGGTTTATTTGGTAGCAAAAGCCACACAAGCTTTCGGAGCTCCAAGCCCCTTCTTCCTCTCTTCCCCACCCTATCCCCATAACCCCACACAACTCCCATGGCTAATCCATCTAACCTACACATCTTGGGACATTAAGGGGCAATTTAGCATGGCCAATCCATCTTTGGACTGTGAGAAGAAACGGGAGCACCCGAAGGAAACCTACACGGACATGGGGAGAATGTGCAAACCCCACACAGACAGTCAGCCAAGGCCAGAATTGAACCCGGGTCCCTGAAGCTGTGAGGCAGCAGTGCCACCGTGCAGCCCATGTTGGATCAGGCTGGAGAACTCCTTTACAGCCAGCATAAACAAAATGAGACAATTGATCTCCTCTGGGCCATAAATTTCCTGTTTCTAAACTATAAAATGCATGTTTCTTCCTCCGTTCCTGGAGGCGATATGTGGTGCTGGGGTAAAGTTCTATAAGCATCAGTCACATTTTGGTCCTATTCCTAAGCAGCTGTTCTTCATGTTTCAGCCAAGATAGTGACAATTATTAGATTAGTTCACCATGGGAAGGAATCATCACAGGAATTAATTACTTTGTCCTTGCCGAAGTCCATACAGTTTTCATACAAACATATGATTTAGGAGCAGGAGTAGGCCACTCGGCCCCTCGAGCTTGGTCCCCCATTCAGTAAGATCATGGCTGACCTGATTGTAACCTCAACCCCACATTCCAGCCCCCTCAATAACCTTTCACCCCCCTTGTTCATCAAGAATCTATCTAGCTCTGCCTTAAAATTATTCAAAGACTCTGCCTCCACTGCCTTTTGAGGAAGAGAGTTTCAAAGATTCACGACCATCTGAGAAAACAAAATCTCCTCATCTCTGTTTTAAATGAGGCACTCCTTATTTTTAAACAGTGACCTCCTAGTTCTAGATTCTCTAACAGGAGGCGACATCCACTCCACATCCACCCTGTTAAGAACCCTCAGGATCTTAAGGTTTTGATCAAGTCATATAGTCATAGAGGTTTACAGCATGGAAACAAGCCCTTCAGCCCAACTTGTCCATGCTGCCCAGTTTTACCACTAGTCCCAATTGTCCGCATTTGGCCCATATCTGTCTATACCAATCTAACGGATGAATGAACTCCGCTTGACAATCACCAGGCAAGACTGTTCTCTTCCTGTGGGGGAGCACTTCAGCGGTCACGGGCATTCAGCCTCTGATCTTCGGGTAAGCGTTCTCCAAGGCGGCCTTCACGACACACGACAGCGCAGAGTCGCTGAGCAGAAACTGATAGCCAAGTTCCGCACACATGAGGATGGCCTAAACCGGGATGTTGGGTTTATGTCACACTATCAGTAACCCCCACAGCTTGCCTCCTGGACTTGCAGAATCTCACTGGCTGTCCTGTCTGGAGACAATACACATCTCTTTAACCTGTGCTTAATGCTCCCTCCACTCACATTGTCTGTATCTTTAAGACCTGGTTGGCTGTCGAGATTCACATTCTAATCAGTATTCTGTAACTTGATTTTCATAGAATCATAGAAATGATTCTATGAAAATCAAGTTTTGTGTCTCTGTGCCCTGTTTGAGAGCAGATTTCCACTCCATCTGATGAAGGAGCAGCGCTCCGAAAGCTAATGGCATTTGCTACCAAATAAACCTGGTGTTAAAACTCTTACTGTGTATACCAATCTTACCCATGGCTAAATGCTTTTTAAAAGACAAAATTGTACCCGCATCTACTACTACCTCTGGCAGCTTATTCCAGACACTCACCACTTTCTTTGTGAAAAAATTGCCCCTCTGTACCCTTTTGTATCTCTCCCCTCTCACCTTAAACCTATGCCCTCTAGTTTTCGACTTCTCTACCATTGGGAAAAGATGTTGACCATCTACCTTATCTATGCCCCTCATTATTTTATAGACCTCTGTAAGATCACCCCAAAGCCTCCCACACTCCAGAGAAAAAAATACCAGTTTATCCAGCCTCGCCTTATAACTCAAACCATGAAATCCCATAAATCTTTTCTGCACTCCTTCTAGTTTAATAATATCCTTTTTATGTTAGGGTGACCAGAACTATACACAGAATTCCAAGTGTGGCCTTACCAATGTCTTGTACAACTTCAACAAGATGTCACAACTCCTGTAAGTCCCCTCCTAACTCTTCTAAACTCTAGTGGATACCTCTCCAACTTTTCCTTCTAAACTCTAGTGGATACCTCTCCAACTCATTCCTCTTATTACTCTAAATGGGGAGTTGCCGATGTTGGACTGGGGTAGGCACAGATATGGGGAGAACGCTGCTCCTTCATCAGGTGAGTGCCTGATCGGGTGATCTGGTACCTAGGGGTACTAGCTGATCAGGTACGTAGGCACTCACCTGATGAAGGAGCAGCGCTCCGAAAGCTCGTGCTACTAAATAAAACTGTTGGACTTTAACCTGGTGTTGTGATACTACTAACTGTTATTAGTCTCGTAAATCTTCTAACACATTTGCATCTTTTCAGGAGTGAACATATATAGCAACGAGGGACTGAAAGCTTTGCTGATCGTATCTCCCTCCTTCCCTGGCCATGAATGTGAAGATCAATTGTGGCATTCCTAATTCCATCCTAACTGAGAACAGTTAATTCAGCAAAGACCAAGAGTCACAAGGGCAAGTGAACATTAATGGGAAGAATGTGGCAAGAACAATATTTCTTTTGAATTAAAAGGTTTCCACCAGACCGGCAGTGTAGCATGCACATGGAATGAAACCAATGTGTCCAATTATTCTGTGTAATTGGCATTTGCTCACACAGCATTTGAATTGACTTCAGAGATTGTTAACTTTAAAACATATGCAACAGCTTGGATAGTGATTTGGCTCCGTGAATGCTGTTTTCTCAATGGACTGGCTTCTCATTTCAACACTGATAAACAGTAACAAAAAGCAGCCAAGAAAACATACAAAATATACACCAGAGAGGTAATTACTTACCTACATGTGCAGTAGTCAGCGTTTTATAAAAGGTACCCCATTTATCAAGAACACCATGGCCAACCTAGGCCAAGATACTACTGGGATACTCGTGTCCTGAAAAAACTTGCAAGCCAGAATTATACAGCTTTCCCTTTCTACATATAGCAGTACCAGTGCAAAAAGTTAACAGTAAGGCCTTCAGTCCCTATTTCCCCAGGACTTGAAGTGTGATTTTACTGTTTCAGATACGTAAGACAAAGACTTCTTTGACGTATATAACACAATACATAAGTAAGGAAAAATAAATAATAAAATGAATGCACAATATTTGAGTGCAAAATATTTTTTGCAGGAGGAGGCACATTTTATGTAACTAATCATAAAAATGGGCTTTAGAAGAAGAATCAATACAGTGCAGAAGGGGGCCATTTGGTCCATTGAGCCTGCACTAGCAACAATCTCAACCTGGCCCTATCCCCATAACCCCATGTATTTACCCTACTAATCCCCCTGACATTAATTTAAAGTTTATTTATTTGTGTCATAAGTAGGCTTACATTAACACTGTAATGAAGTTACTGTGAAAATCCCCTAGTCCAGCGCCTGTTCGGCTACACTGAAGGAGAATTTAGCACGGCCAATGCACCTAACCAGCACGCCTTTCAGAGTGTGGGAGGAAACTGGAGCACCTGGAGGAAAGCCATGCAGACACGGGGAGAACGTGCAGACTCAGCACAGACAGCGACCCAAGCTGGGAATTGAACACAGGTCCCTGGCACTACGAGACAGCAGTGCTAACCACTGTGCCGCCATAATTTAGCATAGCCAATCAACCTAAACTGTACACCCTTGGAGTGTGGGAGGAAACCGGCTTTCCAATTGGGTTCATTACAAATGACACAGAGAACTTCACCTTCCCTCATTTTCCTTCTTTTGTAGAAACTTTCAGTTCGGATGCTTCAAGCTAAGGGTCAAAAGGCAATTCGGCACATTTTAGCTGAATTGAAACATTAACTGGGGTGGTAGCTGGCTCCGACAGCACCTTTCCCACCGACTGGAATAGCGAGGTTACACATTGGATTCTGCACATGGAACCTCATTAATTATGCAAAGTCGAGCTCCCCTCTGAATCACCTGACAGGCCAGCAGCTGATTTGTCTGTCAGCTGGTGGGTTCAAAGAAACTGGTGCAATATTTAAACGTCAGTCCAATGCTCTCATATCATTCTCTCCGGTCCACCTGTCTTCACCAGAGTGTGCAGGGTGTCAGAACAAAGTTTACATAATGATGGGCCCACCTGAAATGTTACGACAGTTTCTGGCTCAACCATGCTTTCAGGCAGTGAGTTCCAGACTCCCACCACCCTCAGAGTGAAAATGCTACTCCTCAACTCCCCTCTTAACCTTCTACGGCTTACCTTAAATCTAGTTATTGAACCCTCTATTAATGGAAAATCTGCCTTCCTAGCCACTCCATTTTTGCCCCTCAATCTTATTCCCCTCTATCAGGACCCCTCTCAACTTCTGCTGCTCCAAGGAAAACAACTCCAGCCCAACCAATCTTTCCTCAGAGCTCAAGCCCTCCAGCCCAGGCATCATCCTGGTGAATCTCCTCTGCACCCTCTCCAGTGCAATCAAATTGTTCTTGTAATGTGGTGAGCAGAATGGCACACAGTACTCCAGGTCTGGCCTAACCAGCATTTTGCTCTTGTATTTTATGTCTCAGCTAATAAAGGCAAGTATCCCATATACCTTCTTAACACCTTATCTACTTGCTCTGCCACCTTTAGGAATCTGTGGATATGCACTCCAAGGTCCCTCTGATCTTCAGTACTTTCCAGGATCCTACCGTCTATCGTGTAATCCTTTACTCCTCCCCAAGTAGATTACCTCACACTTTTATGGACTGAATTCCATTTGCCACTGCTCCGCTGATGTGACCAATCCATTGATATCCTCCTGCGGTCTACAGCTATCCTCATCATCATTTCATAGAATCTATAGAATCCCTACAGTGCAGAAGGAGGCCATTCAGTCCTTCAAGTCTGCACCGACCACAATCCCACCTAGGCCCTATTCCCGTAACCCCATATATTTACCCTGCTAATCCCCCTGACCCAGTAAGAAGTCTCACAACACCAGGTTAAAATCCAGCAGGTTTATTTGGTAGCAAAAGCCACTAGCTTTCGGAGCGCTGCTTCTTCATCAGGTGAGTGGGATTTCAGTTCACAAACGGGGCATATAAAGACACAAACTCAATTTATAAAATAATGGTTAGAATAAGACTTGCATAGGGCCTGGTGCGATTGTGGTTGGTGCATACTTGATGGGCTGAATGGCCTCCTTCTGCACTGTATGATTCAATGACTGAAGCAAACAAAGCATGCATAGGATCTCTCAGACATGGATGTAAAATAGCAACTGGATCAGTCAGCCTCATGGAAGAGATAAACTGGGAAAGAACAATAAAAAGCATGTTGTGAAATGGTACCTTCTTATATACCACAGCACTTTTGAACCATGGAGCTCTGATTTGCAATTGCAATGTCATCTAACCACACAATTTATACTTAATCCCTAGATTTATGTAACAACTCATCCCTCAGTTTTTATACTAGACAATTTCCAATTGATACAATCGCACTCAGTGTGGCAGGTGGAAAACCCTCTAAACATTTATTCTGTATCTCTAGTAAATGCTTCATTAGGAGATTGATAGTTTCACAGAGCAGAAAAACAGCAACAATCAACAATGGGCTTGGAGCCACTTTAAGTCTAACAATGTACCAGGCATCATTATATCAAGACATGTGACATAGCGTACCTTGTCTGTTTGTATAAAGATTATTCAGAACACGCTTTATTTGGAGTTTGAGCGCCATCTTATAAATTGCAATTTCCAGTTAATAAAACGTAATGGGATAAAACTGCTTAAAAGTCCAAAACCAGCAAATGAAGCCATTCATTAGTTTCATTTATATTGAACAATGAGATTAGATTTGGCCTAATGGTATGTAAATCAAATGGCGTTACTTCAGTGGACTCTGTGTATATAATGGGAATAGTTAAAATCAGCTGTTTGTTTGGCTGATTCAAATGCAACTCACATACACACACTGCAGAGCAAGATGTCTAAAATGGTTCTGGACTGGATTGTCAATACGCAGCATGAATGCATGATACCAATGCCTGAATTTCAAGGACTCTTTGCAGCAGATATCTTAGGTGATTGTGATTTACAGTTGAACATGATACCATCAATCACAACTATATGTTTGTACTGAGCAGAGGTCCATTCATGGGGAGCATAAAGACAAACAAAATAAGGGGGCTTATAAAATAAAATGTGCTTGTCGTCCCGTATACCCGCTGAAACACTCGAGAGGCCTCAGCAAGTCAGGGTGGTCAGAAAGCAAAATAATAACAGCTCCTTTATTTGAAAAAAGTAAATTGAAGGCATGTATCGGGTATCAATCAGCTTTTCTTCTTTGGAAGAGAGTGGTAGAGTAGTTGCTCCCCACAGGTCAAAGTTAGTGGGACACTCCATCCACAGGAATTAGGGGCGACACGGTAGCACAGTGGTTAGCACTGCTGCCTCACAGCGCCAGGGACCCGGGTTCAATTCCTGGTTTGGGTCACTGTCTGTGCAGAGTCTGCATGTTCTCCCTGTGTCTGCGTGGGTTTCCTCCGGGTGCTCCGGTTTCCTCCCACACTCCAAAAGACACACTGGTTAGGTGAATAAAAATAAATTACTGCAGATGCTGGAATCTGAAACCAAAAGAGAAAATGCTGGAAAATCCCAGCAGGTCTGGCAGCATCTGTAAGGGGAAAAATGAGCTGACGCTTCGAGTCCACATGACCCTTTGTCAAAGCCGTCCCATAGCTTTGACAAAGGATCATCTGGACTCGAAACGTCAGCTCTTTTCTCTCCTTACAGATGCTGCCAGACATGCTGGGATTTTCCAGCATTTTCTCTTCTGGTGCTGGTTAGGTGCATTGGCCGTGCTACATTCTCCCTCAGTGTACCCGAACAGGCACCGGAGTGTGGCGACCAGGGGATTTTCACAATAACTTCATTGCAGTGTTCATGTAAGCCCACTTGTGACACTAATAAATAAACTTTACTTGCCGACCACCTATTGTTTTATGCAATGCAAAGTACCACAACCTGAGAATATCCATGACTAATAACACGGAGAGCTCACTTATATAAACATTTTAATGGTCCGTTCCATCTTCAGTGGTGTAAATTGTTTTGGGGGCAGTGCGACTATTGTGTGTTATCAATAGCTCCAATGTAACAGCTCTGAAACCAGTGGGAATAAATCACCTGGAGAAACAACTGGTGCACAATCCACAGAGGAACTAGATACATGTGGCATCAGTGCCAGGGATTTCATCCTGCTAAAGGCACCATGAGTACCAACGTCAATGTATATTCTCTCCCTGGATGCTGCCTCCGGTATTTTTGTTTTTGTTACAGATTTCCAGCTTCTTGAGTATTTTGTTCTTTTGAGTATATTTTACAATGATTTGTGCTTTGCACAAATGGGAACACTTGTGCCCCCAGCCTAAATTACACTCTTAAACAACATGCAGCACTGATGCTGCATGTATCTAGTTCCTCTGTGAATTGTGTACCAACCAAGAAGGCACAAAGATTGGGACAGGGGTGGAGGGGGGGGGGGGGGCTGATATTGAGATAAAGTGAAGAACAATAGGAACATATTAAAGGGGCAGTCAGATGGGTTAAAAAAAGGGAAGCAGTATGACTGTAGACATAAAATTTAGTACTATTTTTCAGCATTCAGTAAAACGACTGTCAGACAGAAGAAGTGTGAAGTCTATAGAATGGTCCCAGTACAGGAGGCCATTTGGCCCGTTGAGCCTGTGCCGGTTCTTTGCAAGGGTAATTTAGCTTGCCCCACTTCCATAACCTTTTTCCATTACACGGCAATTCTATTCCCCCTTCTGGCGTTTATCCAATTCCCTTTTGAAAGCCACGGTTGAATCTTCCTCCACCAGCCTTTCAGGCAGTACAATCCAGATCCTAACCACTTGCTGGGGAAAAGTGTCCTCCTCGTTTCGACTTTGTATCTAATGCCAATCGTCTTGAAACTGTGTCCTCCTGTTCGCAAACCTTCCACTAATGAGAACAGTTTCTCTCTACCTACTCTGTCTAGATCTGTCATGATTTTAAATACTTCTATCAAATCTCCAATCAACCTTCTGTTCTCCAAGGAGAACAACTTGCATCCAAACCTTTCCATCCTTCCTAAAACGCAGTGCCCAGAATTGGACACAATACTCCACTTGTGGCCAAACCATTGCTTTGTAAAGGTTTATAATAGAATAGAAACCCTACAGTGCAGAAGGAGGCCATTTCACTATTGAACGTGGATTATAAAATTCTGGCCAAGGTCATCGCCAACCGGGTCAAGTCTGCTCTGGGGTCAGTGATCCATCCTGATCAAACCTGTGCTGTACCTGGCAGGAAGATCTCTGATAGCCTCGCGCTACTCAGGGATACGGTCGCCTACGTGCAGGACAGGCAGGTGGACACCTGCCTCATCAGTCTAGACCAGGAGAAGGCGTTTGACAGAATATCGCACAGCTACATGATGGATGTGCTCTCCAAAATGGGCTTTGGGGAGGGAATCCGCAATTGGATCCAACTGCTCTACACAGACATCAGTAGCGCAGTTTCAATCAATGGGTGGGAATCAGATAGGTTTCAGATCAGGTCTGGAGTCAGGCAGGGCTGCCCTTTCTCCTCCGTCCTTTTTGTGTGTTGCATTGAACACTTTGCTGAGGCCCTCAGAAGCGACCCAGGCATCAAAGGGGTTACAATCCCAGGCAGCGGAGGGACGCAAGTCAAAGCCTCCCTCTACATGGATGACGTGGCTGCCTTCTGCTCGGACCCCTCGTCTGTTTGCAGGCTCCTTCGAGTCTGTGAGCAGTTCGAGCTGGCCTCGGGGGCCAAAGTCAACCAGGGTAAGAGTGAGGCCATGTTCTTTGGGAACTGGCCTGACACATCCTTTGTCCCCTTCACCATCAAGGCAGACTACCTCAAGGTGCTGGGGATATGGTTTGGAGCGGCAGGGGCATCCGCCAAAAACTGGGAGGAGCGCATCGCCAAAGCCAGACAAAAATTGGGATTGTGGGAGCAACGCTCCCTCTCCATCACTGGGAAGAACCTTGTGATCCGATGCGAGGTCCTGTCCGTGTTGCTGTACGTGGCGCAGGTGTGGCCTCTCCCCAAGTCCTGCGCAGCAACAGTGACCTGGGCCATCTTCAAGTTTATCTGGAGATCAAAGATGGATCGTGTCCGGAGGGAGGCGATGCACAAATCTCCAGAGAACGGAGGGAAAAACGTTCCCAACGCTTCCCTCATCCTGATGGCCACCTTTGTGTGCGGCTGCATCAAGCTGTGTGTAGATCCTCGGTACACTAACAACAAGTACCACTATTTTTTGAGGTTCTACCTGTCCCAAGTGTTGCGGAGGATGGGTCTGGCCACATTGCCGCGGAACGCTCCAAGTAGTTGGACCGTATCGCAGCACCTGTCCTTCGTGGAGAAATTCTTCCGGAAACACACCTTTGACCACATGGTTATCAAGCAGTGGTCAGCACGTAATGTCCTTGAGGCCCTGAGAGAAAAGGAGACGGCAGATCCTGTCGGATGGTTCCCTGAGCGGACTGTCAATGTCATTTGGCAGAATGCCTCATCACCAGAACTCACAAACAAGCACCAAGACCTGGCTTGCCTGGTGGTGAGAAGGGCACTCCCCGTCAGCTCCTTTATGCACGCCCGAGGGCTCAACCTCACCGCACGCTGTCCTCGAAGTGGCTGCGGGGCTGATGAGACGGTCGCACACCTCCTTGGGGAATGTGCCTTTGCAAAGAAGGTCTGGAGTGAGATGCAGTGGTATTTGTCGTGGTTCGTCCCGGGCAGCTCGGTGACGCAGGACTCTGTGCTCTACGGGCTGTTTCCGGGGACGCACACCGAGACAAATATCAACTGCTGCTGGAGGGTCATCAACTCGGTGAAGGACGCGCTTTGGTCCGCCCGAAACTTGCTGATCTTCCAGCTGAAAGAATTGTCCTCGACCGAGTGTTGCAGACTGGCACATTCCAAGGTCCAGGACTCCGTGCTGAGGGACGCGCTCAAGCTTGGGGCAGCCGCCGCAAAGGTACAATGGGGAAAGGCCACCGTGTAAAGCGTCTCGACCGAGGGCCAGGTAACTGCAGAATACCCTCGGCCTGCGTAACTGTGTGCCAATCTGAAAAATAACGGCACACAGTAAACTCGGATGACGTATGTACATAGTTTTAAGTAATGAAATGTAATGAATGTAATGTTTTGTAAATAAGCACTGTATTGTAGGGTAAAAATGATTCATTTATTGGACTGTTTGTAAGTATTGAATCTGTCATTTGAAATGTCTTATTTGAGAGTTTTCTTTGTGAATAAAGTATATTTTTGAAATAAAAAAAATAAAAAAACGGTGGTGGGATTAGATTTGATTGTCACATGTATTAGTATACAGTGAAAAGTATTGTTTCTTGTGCATGAGACAGACAAAAGCATACTGTTCATAGAGAAGGAAAGGAGAGAGAGCAGAATGTAATGTTACAGTCATAGCTAGGGTGTAGAGAAAGATCAACTTAATGCGAGGTAGGTCCATTCAAAAGTCTGATGGCAGCAGGGAAGAAACTGTTCTTGAGTCGGTTGGTACGTGACCTCAGACTTTTGTATTTTTTCCCCGATGGAAGAAGATGGAAGAGAAAATGTCCAGGGTGCGTGGGGTCCTTAATTATGTTGGCTGCTTTGCTGAGACCGTGGGAAGTGTAGACAGAGTTAATGGATGGGAAGCTAGTTTGAGTGATGGATTAGGCTACATTCATGACCTTTTGTAGTTTCTTGCGGTCTTGCGCAGAGCAGGAGCCATACCAAGCTGTGATACAACCAGAAAGAATGCTTTCTATGGTGCATCTGTAAAAGTTGGTGAGAGTCGTAGCTGAAATGTCAAATTTCCTTAGTCTTTTGCAGAGAATGGAATGGGCTGAAAGCAGCTAAACGTAACTGTAGGTTTGATAACTGAACATTTGCATTCAGCATTTGAAATGAACTTCCTGTTATGGTATTGGAAACTTACACTCAGGAATAATTTAAGCAGCAGCTGAACGCTATTATTGATGATGGGTGAGCTCCAGTAAGTGAAATGGTCTTAGTCAACTCTATTTTTTTATATAAAGATGCTTAGTTGAAATTTACTGTTAGTAAGGTTATGCGGAGTATATTAGTCAATGAATTTTCACTTGGAGATAAGGCTAGTTTTAAATATCAACCTAGTTATTGGGGAAAAGAAGTTACAGATTGGAGCCAACAGTGGGAGTTTCTTTTATCTTCCATGGGATGTGAGAATTGTTGGCAAGGTCAGCATTTGTTACCCATCCCTAATTGCCCTTGAACGGAATGGCTTGCCTGGCCATTGTAGAGCGCTGTTAAAAGTCAACCACATTTTTGTGGGTCTGGAGTCGCATGTGGACCAGACCAGATAAGGATGGCAGATTTCCTTAATGAACCAGATGGGTTTTTATGACAATTGATGGTAGTTTCATGGTCACCATTACTGAGACTAACTCTCAATTCCAAAATTATTAGTTGAAGTTTAATTCACCAGCTGCCATGGTGGGATTTAAACCCAGGTCCTCAGAGTATTAACCATGGCCTCTGGATTACCAGTCCAGTGAATTTACCACTAAAACACCATCTCCTCCCAATTTAACTGCAGTACCTCCATCTTAATTGATCAAAGGAGACTAAATTTATTTCATTTACAATTAATTGAATATTTTCAAAGAAACTCTTGCATCGAGTACATACTCATCACACCTTAGCTGTCACTTTTTTTAAGGATCGTTTTGGATCCAAGAGATGTATGTCATGTGAAGTCTCTCTCTCTCAACCTTTCTGCACCTAGAAGGTGCATAGGTCAGACTTTGATCCGTTTCTGTAGCTAATTATTCCTGGAACAGGTTACTAGTCTGTCGCTAGGGGTTTATAGACACATACACACAAACTAAGGGACAGTTCAGTCTGGCCAATCCGCCAAACCTGCACATCTTTGGACTGGGAGGAAACCAGAGTACTCGGTGTAAATCCATGCAGACAAGGGGAGAACTCCACACAGACACCAAGACCAGGTCCCTGGCATTGTAAGCAGCAGTGCTATCCACTGTGCCATCTCATGTGAAGCCTGAAGTTTACGAATAATTACATCTGTCCTTTGATTGACACAGGAGGCACAGGTTAGTTTAGCCACGAAATACTGCCACCTGAGAAAACCCATGAATAATATCATGGAAAGCTCACTTATCATAGAATCATACAATGCAGAAGAGGCCCTTCGGCCCATTGAGTCTGTGTCGACACATAAGAAACACCTGACCTCCTACATAACCCCATTTACCAGCACTTGCCTTAAATGTTATGTCGTGCCAAGTGTTCATCCAGGTGCTTTTAAAGGACATGAGGCAATCCGCCTCTATCACCCTCCCAGGCAGCGCATTCCAGACTGTCACCACCCTCTGGGTAAAGATTTTTCCTCAGATCCCCCCTAAACCTCCTACCCCTCAATTTGAACCTATGTTCCCTCGTGGCTGACCCTTCAACTAAGGGGAACAGTTGCTCCTTATCCTCTCAGTCCATGCCCCTCATAATCTTGTACATCTCAATCAGGTCAACACCCCCCAGTCTTCTCTGCCCCAACGAAAACAACCCAAGCCTACCCAACTTCTCTTTATAACTTAAATGTTCCATCCTGGTGTATTTCCTCTACGTCCCCTCTAGTGCAAGCATATCCTATGTATAATGTGGCAACCAGAACTGCACACATAAAATTATTAATGGTCAGATTAACCTTCACTTCATTATATATTTTACCATGCACTCATTCAGCCAGTGAAACCATTACTGATCTGATGGACCACACCCTGTTGGGAGATATGAAATCAACTGCAAACTGGAGGTGCTCATCATTTTAAACCATTTTCTGTACAATCTTAGGATGGAGGTCAGGAAGAGATGTAAGTATGCGTACCAAGGAATCCCAATACAGGACAAACATTTCAAAACAAGATGACTAAAGGGCGACACAGTGGTTAGCAGTGCGCCCTCACAGCACCAGTGATCCGGGTTCGATTCCCGGCTTGGGTAGCTGTCTGTGTGGAGTTTGTATGTTCTCCCCGTGTCTGCGTGGGCTTCCTCCAGGTTCCTCCCAGACTCCAAAGATGTGCAGGTTAGGTTGATCGGCCATGCTAAATTGCCCCTTAGTGTCAGGGGGACCAGCTAGGGTAAATGCATGGGGTTATGGGGATAGGATCTGGGTGGGATTGTGGTCGGTGCAGACTCGATGGGCCGAATGGCTTACTTCTGTACTGTAAGATTTTATGATTCTAAACGGACTTAAAATAACTCATCTGGCAACTAGGGACTGAGGCTATGTCAGATTTTGGACAAGATTCCTTTGCACAGATTTTGCAAGGACAGAGAGAAACAGTTGACTTCTGATCTACTCACCTGAAAGCAGCTGGGAATGTTGCAGTTGGTTATGTTCCCACTGGTGGAACAGGCAGCTTTGTGTCGAGAGAATAGGGAAGGCTGGAAGGGAGGCAGATCTTAAATCACTGCAATGGACTCAGGTCCTGTGTGTGCACAGCTCACCTCGATTCCATCCTCTGAGATGAGCCTCTTCATTCCCATGCTTACTCTGTTCTGGCAGCAACGTCCAACAGAAAACTGTCCGGTTTTTGGATAGCCGGATTTGAGACACTGTACCTGTACTGCACCCGATTTAAGATGGTCTGAAAAAAGCCACAGATTTCTACAAGTGTGATGTGATTTGTAGCTGCAATTTTCCAGAAGGCTTGGAGCCAATGGAGATGCCAGGCTGAGTGGATTGGACTGTTAACGCTTGCCCTGGATATGCTATGCCAAATTTCAGATAAATTCACATAATAACAGAGTCATTATGCCTAAGCAGCTGTAAAGGAAAAGTCTTCAAGAGCTGCACTCAATCCCTGGTGCAGGATAGCTGAATGAGCATGAAGATTAAGTTGAAATATTTTGGAATTAATGGAAATCTCAATTGATATTTATTTCCTTCACATTACCGTGCTCAGAAATTCGTTGGAGGTAGTCAGAATGTGGACAATTTGGCAATCCACATTTATTTTTCATCCCTACAGTATGGTGATGGGCTCTTTCTTACTGTTGTTACAAAAAGAAATGGCTTGCAAAGCCAAGTCATAAAACATTGTCAACCATTGAATGTGGTCTAGACTCACCAATAGACCAGGTCGGGTGACACAATACACAGGGAGGCCATTGGGCCCAAAACACTGGTGCCAACTCTTTAAGCTACTCAATTAATTCAACACCCCTGTACTTTCATCACAGCCCAACAAAGAATTTCTTGTCAAGTATATAACGTTTTAAGTTACGGCATGGTGGCACAGTGGTTAGCACTGCTGCCTCACAGTGCCAGGGACCCGGGTTCAATTCCAGCCACAGGTCACTGTCTGTGTGGAGTTTGCACTTTCTCCACAGCTGTGTGTGGGTTTCCTCCGGGTGCTCCGGTTTCCTCCCACAGTCCAAAGATGTGCGGGTTAGGTTAATTGGCCATGTTGAATTGATCATAATGTCAGGGGATTAGTAAATGAGGGTTACGGGAATAGAGCTTGGGTGGGATTATGGTTGGTACAGACTCGATGGGCTGAATGGCCTCCTTCTGTACTGTCGGGGTTCTATGATATGATTCTGTGATATTTATTTGTGTCACAAGTAGGCTTACATTAACACTGCAATGAAGTTACTGTGAAATTCCCCTAGTCGCCACACTCTGGCACCTGTTCGGGTACACGGAGGGAGAATTTAGCACGGCCAATGCACCTAACTAGCACGTCTTTCAGACTGTGGGAGGAAACCAGAGCGCCCGAAGGAAACCCACGCTGACACGACGAGAACGTGCAGACCCCACACAGACAGTCACCCAAGCCGGGAATCGAACCCAGGTCCCTGGCACTGTGAGGCAGCAGTGCTAACCACTGTGCCACCGTGCCCCAAATTTCTGTTGAATCTGCTTCCACGACCCTTCCAGATCATACCAACTTACTCTTACAAAAGAAAAAAGTGCCTCATCTCCATCGTGGGTTCCAACCACTAAAGGACATTAATGAGCTAGTTGGGATTTTAGTGGCAATGCAGTAATCTGTCAATTATCCAAGGTACTGAACTGTCTTTAGTGGGGTTTGAGCTCAGTCTCATGATTGCTAGCTGCAGTATTATAGCTGCTACATGATTGCACACCCTCCCTATGGCTCATCATTTCAACTAAATTCCCATTCTGATACATTTCTAATTTTGATCTCCTGCGTTGTTCCAGTGCAATGCTCAATTTAAAATGTGGGACGGGTACCTCACCTTCCTCCTAAACAATGCAGAGTGGTGTGTTTCAAACACTGACAGTAACAATTTAAAATCTTCTGCATTTCCAATCAGTTTCCTCTTTTCATGTTCCACTTTCATCCCTTCTATTTTGGTACAGCTTTAACCTTTCCAAAGCCTTTTTTTTACAGATTACCTGGGGTCGTCTATTTGTTTTTTAAAAACCATTGCAATCGTCCCATCAGCTTCTTGCTGTACAGTTCCACAGGCCTCATTCCGCTCCCAACTGCTCACCCCATTGACTGGTCAGGCTAAAGACAGGACCATGGGTGTCAGACTTTTTGAATTGAGAGAGAATCACAGCATACTCTATCATCCCCCAACATCCACATGTATACAATAGGCAAACAGTGGGTCATTATTTTTCACTTGTTCCCCAGCCATGGGGCGCAAATGGTTCATTATTTTTCACTTGTTCCCTAGCCATGGGGCATGAAAGACAATTGTAGCAGCTCTACCCTCAAGGTATGAAGATTGGGTATCCAGGAAACCATTTTGTCTGTATAGCATAATTCCAGGCTAGGCAATAGGTTTAACAACCAAGTGGCCCCCATGTCTACAAGATGTAATATACTATAATTACAGTACTGAGGGAGTGCTACTGTGTCAAAAGTGCCATTTTTGACATTCAACATTAAACCAGGTCCCATCTGCATGTTTGGGTGGTTGTAAGAGATCCAAAGGCATTACAAAGAAGAGTGGGGGATTTATCCCCAGTTTCCTGGCCAGCTTTTAATCCCTCAGTCAACATCACAAAAAGAGATTATCTGGCCATTATCACACTGCTGTTGTGGGAGTTTGCTGTGTGCAAATTGGCTGCTACATTTCCTACATCACAAAAGTGACTACATTTCAAAGAGGGATTACATTGGCTGGAAAGCTTTGAAAAGCTCCGTGGTCACGAAAGACACTGGAAGGAAAGAGGTAAGATAGAAGCAAGGAGGTTGTTTCCACTGGCGGGTGAAACTAGAATTAGGCGGCATGGCCTCAAAATAAAGGGGGAGCAGATTTCGGACTGAGTTAAGGAGGAACTTCTTAACCCGAAGGGTTGTGAATCTGTGGAATTCCCAGCCCAGTGAAGCAGTTGAGGCTACCTCATTGAATGTTTTTAAGACAAAGATAGATAGATTTTTGAACAGTAAAGGAATTAAGGGTTATGGTGAGCGGGCGGGTAAGTGGAGCTGAGTCCACAAAAAGATCAGCCATGATCTTATTAAATGGCGGAGCAGGCTCGAGGGGCCAGATGGCCTACTCCAGCTCCTAGTTCTTATGTTAGGTGAATGCAAGTCTTTCTTTTGTATAACAAAGTGAAGATTAGATACAATGAGCTAGGGGTGGGGGGAAGGCGGGGGGGGAAAAGGGAAAGAGAGAGAGAGGGGACAATCCTCGACTTATAGGGCGGACTGTGGGAGAAAACTGGAGCACCCGGAGGAAACCCACGCAGACACGGGGAGAGCGTGCAGACTCCACACAGTCAGTGACCCAAGCCGGGAACTGAACCTGGGTCCCTGGCTCTGTGAGGCAGCAGTGCTAACCGCTGTGCCATCGTGCCACCCATTACGGGGTAGGGCCTGGGTAGGATTGTTGTAAAAGCAGGCTCGGTGGGCCGAATGGCATCCTTCCGCACTGTAGGGATTCTTATAGATTTCAAATTAAGTACAAAGAAGCAAATAAATCTTTTTGCAGGATTGTAAACAATATATTTTACATTGTAATGCTCAAAACTGTTTCTTTTCACATGCACTCTTATTTACATATCAACAAATACCATAAAACACCAGCCCAGTCCTCCAACTAGCAGCATGGTCACATGGATCCCATAGATAAAGAGTTCATTGATTGTGTTGAAATCAACACGCCTGCGCCCCAGCAGCAGGAGCACTATGGAGAGCTTGTACTGAAAGCGCAGGGACACACGTATGGAGAAGTACTGGATGCAGAAGAGGATGGAGAGTGCCACCCAGAGTATGGACGTAAAGAGGCTGCAGCTGAAGTACAGCAGAAAGCGGATGAAGCCGTACATCCACCGAGATTTCAAGTAAAGGTCGAAGTTGTTGTACTTGGTCCGGACAAGGTGAGTGGTCCGTACGGGGCCGCATGCCGAGTGCAGACACGTGGTGTGGGGGCCATGGAAGGAACGCACCCGGCGGGGGATCGGGATCACAGGCATCAAGGCAGGTTGCTGCAATGTCCCCTCGATGATTGGAGCCCCAGGAAAAGTGACTTTGCTAACAGAAAACTAATCATCGTCTATTACTGGTCAACAGCTCCCCATTGATTCCTGTTCATCTGTGGTCTATGATCTGCCATGTCTCCTCTGAAGGCTATTCCTGCAAGAGAAAAGTAAAAAGATTAAATCAAATTAAAACATGGCACGAAGTTTAATTATTTATGGTTCACACTGCAATGAAGTTACTATGAAAAATTCCCTAGCCCCCACACTCCGGCGCCTGTTCGGGTACACTGAGGGAGAATTTAGCATGGCCAATGCACTTAACCAGCACGACATTCGGACTGTGGGAGGAAACCCAGATGCACCACGGGCAGAATGTGCAGCCTCTACACAGACAGTCACCCAAGGCCAGAATTGAACCCGGGTCCCTGGCGCTGTGAGGCAGCAGTGCTAACCACTGTGCCACCGTGCTACCCAAAGTTTTCTTCGGTTCTACTGTAAGGTTTTCTATCGTTCTCCCAATCCCTCCTGAAGATACTGACTTGTGCAATGCACAGTAGTAGAACATCAGTCCTCAAGCCCACATGGGAATTCTTTACATATGGGTGCATCAATCTGAGATCAAGATCAGATTTTTCCTGTACACTTTCCTCTCCTTTTTTATGCCAGTCTTGTGAAATTGTACTGCAGTTAATAATCAGCAATCTAGATTGGCACAAAAACAAGAGTCTGATGAAGTGAAAGTGGCCACATGCTGGCAAAGGTGATTGCACTTACAGAGGTGAGGAATCTGAGTTACCATTCACAGTCAAAGCTAATCTTATATTGTCCTGAGATTTCAATGCTCTCAATACTTGGCTCATTTAGCGCCAAGACAGTTGAATTCAATAACTGCGTCCAAGACAGTACCCCCTGATCACGTCATCACAACCTACTGTTTACCAAAATATAAATGGAAATAATTATTTCCAACGAGCTGAAGTTTTAAATAGGGAGTGAAGGAGGGGAATCTCCCTCTTTGGGTTTTCACAATTGACTCTTAACTGCCCTCTGAAATGGTCTAGCAAGCCACTCAGTTCACTTATAATTAGGTATAGGCAACAAACACTAGCCAGGCCAAGATTCCCACAGCCCATCACAGAATAAATTTTTCAAAAACTCATTTGATCCACATGACCTCTCTCTATTGTCACCTTGCATCAGTAGATTCGTTTTTTTCCCTGTCGCAATTGGTTTCAGTCAGATTTTATTTTATTTTCTGGTTTAGAGTCATAGAATTCCTACAGTGCCATTCGGTCCATCGAGACTGCACCGACAACAATCCTACCAAGGCCACTACGACTCTCACCAACCTTTACAGATGCACCATAGAAAGCACTCTTTCTGGTCGTATCACAGCTTGGTTATGGCTCCTCCTCTGTCCAAGACCGCAAGAAACTACAAAGAGTTGTGAACAAAGTGCAGTCCATCATGCAAACCAGCCTCCCATCCATTGACTCTGCCTACATTTCCCGCTGCCTCGGAAAAGCAGCCAGCATAATCAAGGATCCCACGCACCCCGGACATACTTCCACCTTCTTCCGTTGGGAAATAGATACAAAAGACTGAGGTCACGTTTTGATTTGATTTGATTTATTGTCACATGTATTAGCATAAAATGAAAAGTATTGTTTCTTGCACACTATACAGACAAAGCATATCGTTCATAGAGAAGGAAAGGAGAGAGTGCAGAATGTAAGTGGTACAGTCATAGCTAGGGTGTAGAGAAAGATCAACTTAATGCAGGGTAGGTCCATTCAAAAGTCTGACAGCAGCAGGGAAGAAGCTGTTCTTGTGTTGGTTGGTACGCAACCTCAGACTTTTGTATCTTTTTCCTGACGGAAGAAGGTGGAAGAGAGTACACCCAGGATGCGTGGGGGCTCCTTAATTATGCTGGCTGCTTTGCCGAGGCAGCGGGAAGTGTAGACAGAGTCAATAAATGGGAGACTGGTTTGCGTGATGGACTGGGCTACATTCACAACTTTTTGTAGTTCCTTGTGGTCTTGGGCAGAGCAGAAGCCATACCAAGCTGTGATACAATCAGAAAGAATGCTTTCTATGGTGCATCTGTAAAAGTTGGTGAGAGTCGTAGCGGACATGCCAAATTTCCTTAGTCTTCTGAGAAATCAACGTATCAACCAACTCAAGAATAGTTTCTTCCCTGCTGCCATCAGACTTCTGAATGGACCAACCTCATATTAAGTTGATCTTTCTCTATACCTTAGCTATGACTGTAACACTACATTCTGCACCCTCTCCTTTCCTTCTCTATGAACTGTATGCTTTGTCTGTATAGCATGCAAAAACCAATACTTTTCACTGTATACTAATACATATGGCAATAATAAATCAAATCAAATCCCCGTGACCCCATCTATTTACCCTGCTAATCCCCCCGACACTAAGGGGCAATTTAGGATGGCCAATCAACCTAACCCGCACATCTTGGGACAGAGAGGAAACCAGAGCACCCGAATGAAACCCACACAGACACGGGGAGAACGTGCAGACTCTGCACAGACAGTGACCCAAGCCGGGAATTGAATCCGGGTCTCTAGTGCTGTGAGGCAGCAGTGTCATCGTACCAGCTCAATTTGTGGCTTATACTGTTGGCCTAATTTATAACGTGACAATTCATTTGAATCCAATTATTCCTGGAATTGGTGGGTGAGAGGGGGAGGCAGGGAGGAATGGAGGTAAACATTCATGCCTAATTTATCCAATCGCTCAGAAGCAAGGTGGCCTTTCGGGGCATTGAGAGAAGGAAGGCGAGCTATTTGTTCAACCAGAGGGCAGCGCTCCCGTATACGTTACATTTTTTGTCCTATTTCCATCCATCTCAAATACTGCAATAATTTCTAAAGCGTGCGACTGGTTCACAATTTCTATTCTTGCTGTTCACTTCTGGCAAAATTCCATTTATAAAAACAGAAACCTATACGATGGGGGCATCAAAGTGAAGGGCATCGCTAATATTGCAAAGAGTAGGTGAGAAGACAAGGCAAGCCATAAAGTCGAGATTAGAAAAGACCATTATACAGGACAACAGGCACAGAAACAGGCCATTCAGCCCAACCAACCCACTGCACTCATCCCATCTTTCCTCACTAAATCTATCAGTCACCCTCTATTACCTTCTCCCTTATATGCTTATATTAAATGCTTCTATACTATTTGTTTCAACCACTCCATGTGGCAGCGAATTCCAGGAAATGTCCCAGATTAGTAACAACTTACACTCACACAGCAGTTGGAAAGCACAGCCAGACATTCCATATGCTTTGAAAACCAGGAGAAGGAACTTGGATGCTGGATAGGAACTGGGAGGAAAACCAAGAGGTTCATTCATGGCTGAAAGTCAAAGTCAAAACCATCCTGAAATCATGGCCTCAACCCCTTTGGAGATCAATTTTTACAAGTTGGAACAGGTACATGTGATAAATTAACCTTACAAATGAATGACAGTGTAACGAATATTTTTGTAATAGTAAGTTCACACATATTTCAGTCCAATTGCGGGTGTTGAAGGAGGTCTGATTTAGATAGTTTACAGAGTGGCACATTATTAGTCCTATTTACTTGCACAGACCTAGCTGTATTTTATGGCATTATTATACCTACTGCCTGGGTCAATATTGCCTCCGTGCTGATAATCTGTGTCAAGTGAAATTTCCAACACCACACTAATAACATCAGTTATTCACACCGGGAACTGAGCTGCTAAAGACATTGCACTCACTCCCAATATCCTCGCCAAAAGCAGTTATTATTTTGCAAGTTCACCTCGCTGACAAATTATCACGGTTACAGAAAACAGCTACGTGATTCACAGAGGTTCTGGAGCATAAAATCGGCACTGAGGTGCTGGTTAAAAGCGACACCACGGTAGGCAAAACTACTGAGCAACCATCAATTGCAGGTGGCTCCATTTTTATCAGAGCAATCTTGCAAAAATCAGAGGAGTCAGTAGATTTTGGAATGGAATTTCTACAAACAGAGATTCCAGAAACGGGAGCAATGACGACTCAAACTATTTTCTCCAAAAAAGCCCACAAAAAGTAGGCCAAATGCAGTAATAGCCCTTTGCTGTTAAAACATAATACCCAGCAAAAAGATTCTGATGGGGATTTGGTCTTCCTTTTAAAAGTTTTGCGGACAAATTTGTTTGTTAAGTTTTAAACATAGTAGAACATAAGAAATAGGAGCAGGAGTAGGCCATCTAGCCCCTCGAGCCTGCCCCGCCATTCAACAAGATCATGGCTGACCTGAAGCGAATCAGTTCCACTTACCCGCCTGCTCCCCATATCCCTTAATTCCCTTATTGATCAGAAATCTATCTACCCGTGATTTAAACATATTCAACAAGGTAGCCTCCACCACTTCAATGGGCAGAGAATTCCAGAGATTCACTACCCTCTGAGAGAAGAAGTTCCCCCTCGACTCTGTTCTGAACCGGCCCCCACTTATTTTGAGGCTGTGCCCTCTAGTTCTGGTTTCCCTTCTAAGTGGAAAGAATCTCTCTACCTCTACCCTATCCAGCCCCTTCATTATCTTATATGTCTCTATAAAATCACCCCTCAGCCTTCTAAACTCCAACGAGTACAGACTCAATCTGTTCAATCTCTCCTCATAAGCTATACCCCTCATCTCCGGTATCAACCTGGTGAACCTTCTCTGCACTCCCTCCAAGGCCAATATATCCTTTCGCAAATAAGGGGACCAAAACTGCACACACTACTCCAGTAGAAACTTCAGCTCAAGAACAGGATCAGTTGGAGCTGTGCCAAATCTTGCCCAATATAGCAGTACTGCCAAGACACTGATTCCAGTACTTAAGATTCAGTTTCCACCATCTTGGAAGGAACTCAAGATTGAAATTGAAAGAAAATACCCATGAAAATGTCAAATATAAAACACTGTGTTCATCCCGTTTAAATAGAAAGATTTAGACTTGTCGCAGGATGCCGCACAATAACACTTAAGCACCAGTTCTATTTATTGGCCAACTTTCATATACATCTCACATCAGTGTAAAACCACCTCGACTCCTGAGACTAATGGTTCAGTTTAGCTGGAATGTGAAGCCATCCAGAATGCATTTAAGCAAGAGGTTCAATTTCAGCCTGTGTGGATTTTGCACATTCTCCCCGTGTCTGCGTGGGTTTCCTCCAGGTGCTCCAGTTTCCTCCCACAGTCCAAAGATGTGCAGTTTAGGTTGTCTGGCCATGTTAAATTGCCCCTTAATGTCAGGGAGATTAGCAGGGTAAATATGTGGGATTACGGGGATAGGGCCTGGGTGGGATTGCTGTCGGTGCAGACTCAATGGGCTGAATGGCCTCTTTCTGCACTGTTGGAATTCTACGATTCTAGGTGCACAATACTCTTCAGGAGGTAATGCCTCACCACTTGACTTTCACACCAACTGCAGCATAACAAGTAATTTAACAACACCCATGATGATTCTCCTCAGCCAAAAACTGGTTTATCAGAACTAAAGAGAGGGAATATGTGTTGGATATTGCACTGTAGCTGGGAGAGATTGCAATAAGATGTAGCAAACTAAAGAACAAGAGATGTATTTGGTTGGTTGGTGAGTGAATCTAAGATTAAGGAGAAAGGTCATGGACTCAGTGTTCAATCCTGAGGGCTGTTATGTGCCTAATTGGAAGATGAGATGCTGTTCCTCCAGTTTGTGCTGGGCTTCACTGCAGCATTGCAGCAGGCCAGAGACGGACATGTGGGCATGAGAGCAAGGTGCAGAGTTAAAATGGCAGCAACAGGAAGGTTGGGGGTCATGCTTGCGGACAGAGTGCAGATGTCCTGTAAAGCTGTCACCCAGAATGCATTTAGTCTCTCCAGTGTAGAGGAGACTTCACTGGGAGCAGCCAATACAGTAGACCACAGAAACACTGCTAACCCTGAAACAAGTGTTTGGGGCTTCGAGGAGGGAGGAGATAAAGGGGCAGGTATTGCACCTTTTGTGATTGCAAGGCAAGGTGCCGTGGGAAGGGGATAGGCAGCTGGGCGTGATGGAAGAGTGGCTGGTGGGATGCAAAGTGAGGACAAAGAGGACCCTATTATGGTTCTGGACGGGGTAGGGAAAGGGGTGAGGGCAGTGGTGCAGAAAATGGGTCAAACACAGTTGAGTTCCCTGTCAACCACAGGTGGGAGAACCTCTGTTAAGCTAAAAGGAAGACATGTCAGAAGCACCATTTTTGAAGGTCGCATCATTAGAACAGATGTGATAGATGTGGAGAATCTGGGAGAATAGGATGTAGTTCTTCAGGAAGCAGTGTGAGAAGCTGTAGTCAAGTTGGCTGCGGGAGTCAATGGGTATGTAATGAGTATAGATGGCCAGTCTAACACCAGAAATGGAGGCAGAGAGACCAAAGAAAGGAAGTGTCGGAGATGGGCCATGCGAAGGTGAGAGAGGGGTCGAAATTGGAAGCAAAAATTGATAAATCTTTCTAGGTCCAGATGAGAGCATGAAGCAGCACCAATACAGTCATCGATGTAACGGGAAAAGAGTTGCGGCAATGAGCCTGAGTAGGACTGGAACAAACAGTGTTCCACATAACCCACAAAAAGACAGGCTTAACTGAGGCCCATGTGGGTGCCCACTGCCACACCTTTTATTTGCAGGAAATGAGACAAGTTAAGGAGAAATTATTTAGCGACAGAACAAGTTCAGCCAGGTGGAGAGTGGTGACATATGGGGATTGTTAAAAGGCTGTGAAGGGAAGATCTCCAGAGGCAATGAGGTCAGTGACAGTCTGGAAACAATGTCTTGTGGGGCTATTCTCCCAAAAAGGTTCTAAGTGCTGAATTCAGGGAAAACAATTCCCGATTGTTTTTTCAGTGGGAGTTCAGACTCGAATCTCCCAGACTCTGTGCAATGCAGAGGTCACAATATTAAAGGGGGGGGGGGGGGGGGAGGGGGGAGGGGGGAGGGGGGGGGAGGAGGAGGAGGAGAGAGAGAGACGGGACGGGACTTATTCACACCGGAGCCTGACAGATACGGTACTCAGCACACACGCAGTGGTCCCGAACTGCCAGCCTGCAGTTTGCTGGTCAGCTCGATCACTGGCCAGCCCGGGACCCTCGCAGTGCTGCCCCTCCACCCCACCTACCATGGCCTGATCGCAGCTCCCATTGCAGCTCCCCCGTCCATTCCCGGGCCAGCCCCAAACTCCTCCCTCACCCCACAGCCCAGGAGCGTCCTGATCTCCAGCCCATGCCCCAGTAGTGACAAACCCCTCAACCTCGGCAGGCCCCTCCATGGGAGGCAGACCCCCAACCCCCCACCCTAGCAGATCACCCCCCCCAGCCCGCTCCAATCGCTGGCCTTACTCCAGCCTCGATCGACCCCAATGCAGAGTGGCAGTGGATCCCCACCCCCACCAATTGCCCCCAGCTGACCCTCCCATTGGCCCCCCCCTTGGCACCACCCCATGCCCGATGGGCAGTGCCAAGGTGCCATCTGGGCATAGATACTTTGCCCCGGGCAGTACCAGGGGTCATAGGCTGGCACCACCTGGGTGCCCATGCCCAGTGGGCACCAGCCCCCTGCCACCCAACCCCCTGGGGCCCCAATTGTCCCCCCCATTCACTCCAGCGGGGTGTTCCCTGAAAGTGGAGAGCTACTCTGAACCCCACTGGAGTGAACTTGTACTGGCGGGGTGGGAGATGCTATCGGGGCCTGGAGAATTCAGTCCCAGGCCCGATAATTACAATTAACTATTAAAATAAGATTAAAATAACTTACCTGCTGGTCCCAGCATGGTCCCGATCGCGCAGGATACCTGATGCTGCGAGTTGCACGGGTGTGGGAAATGCATGTACGAATCTCATGAATTGGCGCACATGCGAATCTCCCGCCCAACGTGCTAAAAAATTAGCGCGTCGGGATGGGAGAATTGCCCCATTGATGTTTGGTAGCAGGGTCATGGTTCAGGGGGAGGTCGGAGGAAGCCCCCAACTCCATTATCCCCCCAACACTGCACGGCCCATTTCTACCTCCCTCCCAAAATCCACCAACAGGACTGCCCTGGTTGGCCCATCATATCAGCCGGTTCCTGTCCCACGGAACTCATTTCTTCCGATCTTGACATCATCCTCTCTCCCCTTGTCCAGTCTTTCCGCCTGCATTCATGATTCTTCTGATGCCCTAGGTCATATCAACAATTTCCAGTTGCCTGGCCATAACCTTCTCTTCACTATGGATGTCCAGTCCTTCTATACGTCCATCTCCACCAAGAGTGTCTGAGGACTCTCTGCTTCTTCCTTGAGCAGAGGGGAGGGTAATGCAGTGAGGCATTACCTATGAAGAGTGTTCTGCATCTTGTGTTTAAATGCATTCTGTGTGGTTTCATATTCAAGCTAGACTGAACCATTAGCTCTAAGAGTCAAGGTGGGTTTACATCGATACGGGATACGTATGAAAGTTGTCCAATTCATTCTCAGTTCCTGTTTCGGATTTCAGCATCCACAGTACTTTGCTTATTGCTGTTACTTTAATATCGACTCTTGAACAGGTGTGAACTAATCACACTTTCCTTACTTGTAAGTAGAATGAACATGGTCTTGGAGAAGGAAGAATCAGTTGGGCTGACAAGTGGCAAGTAACATTCGCGCCACACAAATGCCAAGCAATGCCAAGAAACATTAAGGTAGACAAGTCCCCAGGGCCTGATGGGATTTACCCCAGAATACTGAGAGAGGCAAAGGTGGAAATTGCTGGGGCCTTGTGAGAAATCTTTGTATCCTCACTGGCTACAGGGGAGGTCCCAGAGGATTGGAGAATAGCCAATGTTGTTCCTTTGTTTAAGAAGGGTAGCAAGAATAATCCAGGTAATTACAGGCCGGTGAGCCTTACATCAGTGGTAGGGAAATTATTGGAGAGGATTCTTCGAGACAGGATTTATTCCCACTTGGAAATAAGTGGACTATTAGAGAGAGGCAACATGGTTTTGTGAAGGGGAGCTCGTGTCTCACGAACTTGATCGAGTTTTTCGAGGAAGTGGCAAAGATGATTGATGAGAGAGGGTAGGGCAGTGGATGTTGTCTACAAGGACTTCAGTAAGGCCTTTGACAAGGTCCCTCATGGCAGACTGATGCAGAAGGTGAAGTCACATGGGATCAGAGGTGAGCTGGCAAGGTGGATACAAAACTGGCTCAGTCAAAGAAGTCAGAGGGTAGCAGTGGAAGGGTGGGTTTCTGAATGGAGGGCTGTGACAAGTGGTGTTTCTCAGGGATCAGTGCTGGGACCTTTGCTGTTTGTAATATATATAAATGATTTGAAGGAAAATGTAACTGGTTTGATTAGTAAGTTTGCGGACGACACAAATGTTGATGGATTTGCGGATAGCGATGAGGACCATCAGAGGATACAGATCAGTTGGAGACTTGGGCGGAGAGATGGCAGATGGAGTTTGTGAGGTAATGCATTTTGGAATGTCTAATACAGATAGGAAATATACAGTAAATGGCAGAACCCTTAAGAGTATTGATAGGCAAAAGGATCTGGGTGTACAGGTGCACAGGTCACTGAAAGTGGCAATGCAGGTAGAGAAGGTAGTCAAGAAGGCATACGGCATGCTTCCCTTCATCGGCTGGGGCATTGAGTTTAAAAATTGGCAAGTCATGTTGCAGCTTTATAGAACCTTAGTTAGGCTGCACTTGGAATATAGTGTTCAATTCTGCTCGCCACACTACCAGAAGGATGTGGAGGCTTTGGAGAGGGTACAGAAAAGATTTACCAGGATGTTGCCTGGTATGGAGGACATTAGCTAGGAGGAGAAGTTGGAGAAATTTGGTTTGTTCTCACTGGAACGACAGAGGTTGAGGGACAACCTGATAGAAGTCTACAAGATTATGAGGGGCATGGACAGAGTGGATAGTCAGAAGCTTTTTCCCAGGGTGCAAGAGTCAATTACTAGGGGGCATAGGTTTAGGGTGCGAGGGGCAAGGTTTAAAGGAGCTGTATGAGGCAGATTTTTTACACAGAGAGTAGTGAGTGCCTGGAACTCGTTGCCGGGGGAGGTAGTGGAAGCGGATACGGTAGTGACTTTTAAGGGGCGTCTTGACAAATACATGAATAGGATGGGAATAGAGGGATATGGTCCCCGGAAGGGTAGGGGGTTTTAGTTCAGTCAGGCAGCATGGTCGGTGCAGGCTTGGAGGGCCGAAGGGCCTGTTCCTGTGCTGTAATTTTCCTTGTTCTTTGTTCAATGACCATCACCAATAAGAGACAATCCAACCACTGCCCCTTGACATTCAATGGTGTAACCATCACTGAATCCCCCACTGTCAACATCCCTGGGGTTACCATTGACCAGAAACGCAACTGGATTCGTCATATAAACACAGTGGCTACAAGAGCAGGTCAGAGGTTAGGAATACTGTGGCGAGTAATTCACCTTCTGACTCCCCAAATTCTGTCCACCATCCACAAGGCACACGTCAGGAGTGTGATGGAATACTCCCCACTTGCCTGAATGAGTACAGCTCCATCAACACTTAAGAAGCTTGACACCATCCAATCATCCAGGACAAAGCAACCCACTTGATTGGCACCACATCCACAAACACCCGCTTCCTCCAATACCAACGCACAGTAGCAGCAGCGTGTACGGTCTACAAGATGCACTGCAGCAATTCACCAAAGATCCTTAGACAGCATCTTCCAAGCCCATGACGGCTACCATCTAGAAGGACAAGGCAGCAGATAAATGGGAACACCACCAGCTGCAAGTTCCCCTCCAAGCCATTCACCATCTTGACTTGGAAATATATCACCGTTCCTTCGCAGTCGCTGGGCCAACATCCTGGAATTGCCTCCCTAACGGCATTGTGGGTCAACCCACAGCACGTGGACTGCAGCGATTCAAGGAGGCAGCTCACCACCACCTTCTCAAGGGCAAATAGGGATGGGTAATAAATGCTGTAAGAAGTCTCACAACACCAGGTTAAAGTCCAACAGGTTTATTTGGTAGCAAATACCATAAGCTTTCGGAGCGCTGCTCCTTCGTCAGATGGAGTGGAAATGTGCTCTCAAACAGTGCACAGCGACAAGACCTGGCTGGCTGTAGGGATTCGCATTCTAATCAGTATTCTGTAACTTGATTTTGTGTCTCTGTGCACTGTTTGAGAGCACATTTCCACTCCATCTGACGAAGGAGCAGCGCTCCGAAAGCTTATGGTATTTGCTACCAAATAAACCTGTTGGAATTTAACCTGGTGTTGTGAGACGTCTTACTGTGTCCACCCCAGTCCAACGCCGGCATCTCCACATCATAATAAACGCTGGCCAGCCAGCACCCCCATGTGTCACAACTGAACTAAAAAAATTATGAAGGCTAATAAGGTGGATAGACTGCTAAGCACTCGAAATATGGGCGAAACAGTTATACACTTTGGCCATCAATAGTGTAATTTTAGGCAATTAGCTTTTTGTTTGGAAGAGCATACTTTTTTTCTGGTTAGCCATGGTCTCTCATGTTCCCTTTGAATTTCCCTCCCATTTAAATAACTTTTGAACAAATCGCTGGCAGATTTGCATTTAGCACAGTACAGGATTTTGTTTTAGGATTGTGACTCTGACGCCAAGATCAGGCTGCACACCTGATTCTGCTCGATATTGGAAATAGTCACTCATTTTCCAAAGAATGGCCAAATTATGGTCAGAGGGCGTGCTCACCATCCAGTTAGGGTCAATGGGCAGGTTGCTGATGCTGGAAAATCAATAGGAGTTCCTCCAGCACTGACAGAATGGCAGCCTGCCAATGCAGAAACAGAGAGAATCTCAAAATGGGATATGGGACTGGGTGGAGAAATGGGTTAGACACAAACCTTTCTCGGACCCGAGCTTGACTTCAGGCCAGTCTGGAAGGATTAAAACCCGTTCTGACATGAAGTACGAAATAAGTCTGGACAGTTTGCACGGTTTCCAAAGGGTATGTGCTTAATTTAGTACAAAATTGACCTTAATTGCACACTAAATTGGCAATCCCACCTGATTTACAATTAATTGAGGCTCAATTTATTTTCATAGGTCAGTGATCCAAAGCTGGAAATATGTTTGTGTCGTTTTTACCATCTCCAATGGCACATTTAAACTCCAAGTCTAAGAGGTCCTCTCTAAGGTTAAAATTTCAATGCTTAGAGAAAGCAAGCAGGTGTACCTGTATTTGCTAAAGTGTTCAAATCAATTTGAGTCCACTTTAAAAAGCTGCTCAGAAGCGTGAACTTTATTATGTCAAATCTAAGCCTCTCCTTGGAGAGTCTCATACCTTCCTGCTCTAGAGTCAAATCTAACCTTTATTCTGGAGATTTACACTGCACCATCTCAGTCCAAAACCAGGGGTCACAGTCTGAGGATTCAGGGTAGGCCATTTAGGATGGAGGTGAGGGGGACCCAAAGAGTGGCGAGCCTGTGGAATTCATTACCACAGGAAGTAGTTGATGCCAAAACGTTGAATGTATTCAAGAGGTGGCTGGATATAGCACTTGGGGTGAATGGGATCAAAGGTTATGGGGAAAAAGCAGGATTAGGCTATTGAGTTGGACGATCAGCCATGATCGTGATGAATGGCGGAGCAGGCTTGAGGAGCCAAATGGCCTCCTCCTGCTCCTATCTTCTTTGTTTCTATATTCAACATAAATGAATATGTGAAACTACATCACAGAGATGCAACAGATGAAGTGTTAATGTAGTCATAAATGCACCAGTATCACTGTCTTGAACATATATTCTACAGAATGTCTACTATGTCAGCTAAGAATTTGAGGTAGGGTAGTATTCATGGCAGGATCCATGGCAAACAGTCTATTTCACTACAGCAAACAGTCTACAGAGTCTATTTAAAGGACTTCTATGAATTACTGCAAAACATAACTCATGACCAAACCTACAGCAAGATCTGATAAAAGCAGGGTGACTTTTTCCAGATGAAAACAGTGAGTGGAAGATAGCTACATAATATAAATAGTGTAATTAAAATCAACCGCAATCAATTCCAGCACTGCAGACACCAGGCACAAGTGACAGGGAAATTCTCCACTCATTTCCATTTTGAGCAGGAATAATGGCGCCTATTTAGAGAGCCGACATACCACGGGTTTACATACTCCAGGGCATTGAAGCAGAGTGAAAGAAAGAACTCTAATCTCAATCTGATTTCCTTTGCAAAGGCAACATTTACATTTCAGTAGAGAAGGCCATTTACTAGAAGTGAGAGTTCCCTGAATGATCTGACTACACTTTCCCTCGTTGATTCTTCACACTGCCATTAGAAGAGATCGGGATGGGGCAAGGGCAAGAATATAGCTAAAGACATGAGAGATGGGCAACAAGTGTACTTATTATTCATTGAAATATTGCGTCTATTTGAGGTAAATGCACTCTCCGGAACCTAAAATCACCTGGCATTACAGGCTGGAGACAGCAGTAAGAATGCAAAAGATAGCCAGGGAGTTCCATGATATTACTGAGGGCTGCAAACTGACAACAGTCCACCAGTAGGGAACTCTCTGGATATGCCACCCTGCTCCTCAGCTGGTACATCTTTAACAATTCCATAGTCCAACACTTCTGAAGTGCTCAGGAGATTCCACCTGAGCACCTTTCGATTTGATTTATCATCGCATGTACTGGAATACAGTGAAAAGTATTGTTTCTTGTGCACTATGCTGACAAATTACGATTTACATAGATGATTTGGAGTTGGGGCCAAAATTCGCAGATGACACCAAGATGGGTGGAAGAGCAAAGTGTGCAGAGGACGCTGAAAGTCTGCAAAGGGATATAGATAATCTAAGTGAGTGGGCGAGGGTCTGGCAAATGGAGTATAATGTTGGTAAATGTGAGGTCATCCATTTTGGTGGGAATAACAGCAAAATGGAAATCATAGAAATCATAGAAACCCTACAGTACAGAAAGAGGCCACTCGGCCCATCGAGTCTGCACCGACCACAATCCCACCCAGGCCCTACCCCCATATCCCTACACATTTACCCACTAATCCCTCTAACCTACGCATCTCAGGACACTAACGGGCAATTTTTAGCATGGCCAATCAACCTAACCCGCACATCTTTGGACTATGGGAGGAAACCGGAGCACCCGGAGGAAACCCATGCAGACACGAGGAGAATGTGCAAACTCCACACAGACAGTGACCCAAGCCGGGAATCGAACCCAGGGCCCTGGAGCTGTGAAGCAGCAGTGCTAACCACTGTGCTACCGTGCCGCCCCAACTATTATTTAAATGGTAAAAAATTGCAGCATGCTGCTGTGCAGAGGGACCTGGGTGTCCTTGTGCTGGAATCTCAAGGAGTTGGTTTGCAGATGCAGCAGGTAATTAAGAAGGCAAATGGAATTTGGTCCTTCATTGCTAGAGGGATGGAGTTTAAAAACAGCGAGATTATGTTGCAGCTGTATAAGGTGCTGGTGAGGCGACACCAGGAGTACTGTGTACAGTTTTGGTCTCCTTACTTGAGAAAGGATATACTGGCACTGGAGGGGGTGCAGAGGAGATTCACTAGGTTGATTCCGGAGTTGAGAGGGTTGGCTTATGAGGAGAGACTGAGTAGACTGGGGCTATACTCACTGGAATTCAGAAGAATGAGGGGAGATCTTATAGAAACATATAAGATTATGAAGGGAATAGATAAGATAGAAGCAGGGAAGTTGTTTCCACTGGCGGGTGAAACTAGAATTAGGGGGCATAGCCTCAAAATAAGGGGAAGCACTTTGAGAACACAAACATAACAGTATTGAACCTGTCTGAACAATGTACCCAACAGGGAAGCGCATTTAACTCAAAAAGACACAATGTTACAACAAACAATAAACACATCAAACATATTTGTTTGAAGATTTGAATATAAGTTTTGTGTTTGCTTCAGAGGTGTCAAGAAAAAGAAAGGGTTGGAGTGAGCGAAGTTATTGCCCAGTAAATAACATGACAGATTCAAAGATGTGCAGGTTAGGCTGATTGACCATGGTAAATTACCCCTCAGTGTCAAGGGGATTAGCAGGGCAAATACGTGAAGTTATGGGGATAGGGGCTGGGAGGGATTGTTGTTGGTGCAGACTTGATGGGCCAAATGGCCTCCTTCTGCACTGTAGTGATTCTATGATAAAAAATGATGATCTTTGGTACCGTGTATCCCTGTCCCAGCACCCAACAGTTTCTTCCACTACCCTGAACCTGAGAAATATCCCCAGGTGCTTCACAGGAGAGGTTACCAGACCAGCCAGCTTTCAACCTTCTTAAAGTTTGAGCTCATATTCTAACCTGCACCAGGTCTGGCTCACCCATCATCACACGTGTGTGGGCTGTGGGCGTCGCTGGCTGGCCAGCATTTCTTGCCCATTCCAAATTGCCCTTGAACTGAGTGGCTTGCTGGGCCAATTCGAAGGGCAGTTGAGAGTCAACCACATTGCTGTGGCTCTGAACTACTGTGTAGGGTTAAACCAGGTAAAGGCAGCAGAATTCCTTCCCTCAAGTGGCATCAGCGAATCAGATGGGTTTTTATGACAATCAACCATAGTTGTCATCATCACCATTACCAAAACTGGCTTCAATTCCAGATTTATTAAATGAATTCAAATTCCATCAGCTGCTGTGTTGGGATTTAAAACCAGTTACGGATTTTTCCCATCCCACCTGCCACAGATATCATAGCGGACGGACGGGTGGACGGGTGGGACCATGCGAAAGTCCATTGACCTCGGGCAGGATTTTCCGGCTTGGGGCGACAGGGATCGGAAGATCCCACCCCATGTCTCCACAGCATTAGCCCGGGCCTCTGGATTACTGGTCCCGTGACATTCCCACTACACCACCATCGCCCCCTCCCTCCAGGGATGAGCAAGAGGATAGTAGCAATTTGACAAAATCAGTTGAAATATGGTCTTAATCGTACTGACAAATTTATCAGAGGTGAAGGTGGAGAGACCAGGAGAGGGTTTAAGGAGACAATTGGAAATGCAAAAAAGAACCATGGGCATGTTTTCTTCCCTTCAGATGTATTGATGGCATTCAAAGAACAAAGAAAATTACAGCACAGGAACAGGCCCTTCGGCCCTCCAAGCCTGCACCGACCATGCTGCCCGACTGAACTAAAACCCCCTACCCTTCCAGGGAGCATATCCCTCTATTCCCATCCTATTCACGTACTTGTCAAGACGCCCCTTAAAAGTCACTACTGTATCCGTTTCCACTACCTCCCTCGGCAACGAGTTCCAGGCACCCACTACCCTCGGTGTAAAAAATCTGCCTCGTACATCTCCTTTAAACCTTGCCCCTCGCACCTTAAACCAATTCCCCCTAGTAATTGACTCTTCCTCCCTGGGAAAAAGCTTCTGACTATCCACTATGTCCATGCCTCTCATAATCTTGTAGACTTCTATCAGGTCACCTCTCAACCTCCGTTGTTCCAGTGAGAACAAACCAAGTTTCTCTAACCTCCCCTCATAGCTAATGCCCTCCATACCAGGCAACATCCTGGTAAATCTTTTCTGTACCCTCTCCAAAGTCTCCACATCCTTCTGGTAGTGTGGCAACCAGAATTGAACACTATATTCCAAGTGCAGCCTAACTACGGTTCTATAAAGCTGCAACATGATTTGCCAATTTTTAAACTCAATGCCCCGGCCGATGAAGGCAAGCACGCCGTATGCCTTCTTGACTACCTTCTCCACCTGCATTGCCATTTTCAGTGACCAGTGTACCTGTACACACAGATCCCTTTGCCTATCAATACTCTTAAGAGTCCTGCCATTTACTGTATATTTCCTATCTGTATTAGACCTTCCAAAATGCATTACCTCACATTTGTCCGGATTAAACTCCATCTGCCATCTCTCCGCCCAAGTCTCCAACTGATCTATATCCTGCTGTATCCTCTGATGGTCCTCATCACTATCCGCAAATCCACCAACCTTTGTGTTATCCACAAACTTATTAATCAAACCAGTTACATTTTCCTCCAAATCATTTATATATATATTACAAACAGCAAAGGTCCCAGCACTGATCCCTGAGAAATACCACTTGTCATAGCCCTCCATTCAGAAACGCACCCTTCCACTGCTACCCTCTGACTTCTTTGACCGAGCCAGTTCTGTGTCCACCTTGCCAGCTCACCTCTGATCCCATGCGACTTCACCTTCTGCATCAGTCTGCCATGAGGGACCTTGTCAAAGGCCTTACTGAAGTCCATGTAGACAACATCCACTGCCCTACCCTCATCAATCATCTTTGTCACTTTCTCAAAAAACTCGATCAGGTCCGTGAGACACGACCTCCCCTTCACAAAACCATGTTGCCTCTCACTAATACATCCACTTATTTCCAAGTGGGAATAAATCCTGTCTCAAAGAATCCTCTCCAATAATTTCCCTACCACGGATGCAAAATAATTTTTAGAAAATGCGAGTACCATTTGCAAAGGAACGTATAGAGGGAAATCAATGGTGTTGAAGGTGAGTGCTCAGGGAAAGGACTAGGAATCTTCAGAACTAATAAAAGACATTACTATAAGGATATGACATTAAGTGAGATGAAGAAATTACATCTGAAAAATGACTTTCGGACACGCCAAGATGTTAGAAAAGCTCAAGGACGTGAAGGGTAAACTTAACGTTGATGCCAAGGAGTGTTACAGTTAAGCAGATTTCAAAGAAGGCTGCTGAAACTGCTCACTTCTCCAGGATTATCCTGGGGAGCATCTTTTTTAGGGTGTATGGTCCCTTCATCCCACTTGGCATTGTATCCTAGACAGGACTCTTTTTGGGGATGAAGAATCCCAGCTTGATCAATCTTAAAGTTTGTTTATTTATTAGTGTCACAAGTAGGCTGACATTCACACTGCAATGAAGCTACTGTGAAAATCCCCGAGTCGCCACATTCCGGCACCTGTTCAGGTACACTGAGGGAGAATTTAGCATGGCCAACGCATCTAACCAGCACGTCTTTCGGACTGAAGGAGGAAACCGGAGCACCCGGAGGAAACCCAGGCAGACACGGGAAGAATGTGCAAACTCCACACAAACAGTGACCCGAGGCCGGAATTGAACCCGGGTCCCTGCCGCCGTGAGGCAGCAGTGCTAACCACTGTGTTGCAATCTTTCCTCATAGCATACCCTTCCAACACCTGGATATTCCTTTACACCACTTTTTTAAAAAAAATATCAGTGTCCCAAGTAGGTTTACATTAACACTGCAATGCGGTTACTGTGATGAAGGGTTTTTGGTCCCTCACCCAATAATCTACATTATTTAAATTATTATATTTTTTAAAAAAGGGAATGCTGTCAACACCTTTGGAGAGATGAACAGTGTTGTAACATTGGCCATGGGGGGGCAACAAAAGAAAACAACAAAATGTCACATGAATTATCCTTTCACAATATTTGGAAGGAGGGGGAGAGATCCATCCAGTGTGCTTCAAGCACCAAGGAAATGTTGAGGAAAAGAAGAAATCAGTTTTAAATAGAAAAAGGTCAAACTATTTATCAGGGTGATGATTGTGGTTGAGAGGGAGAACACACTGCAAATGAAGGGAGGTGGAATTGAATTAAATACAATTAAAGGTCGCCTTGTTGTTACTGAATAAGGAGTTTTTAAACTGCTTGCTGGCTGACTGTTTGCTGGGGCGGTCTGTGCAGGGACAGGCTCTGAGTGGGGAGTCTGGTGAGGGGGGTGGGTGGCTGTGCAAATTGGGGGGAGAGCCCCAGGCCTCAGGCCCAGGCTCTTCCCTTCCCTCCACTCCATCCCACATCCAGCAATCCGCTCCTTCCCCACCCCCGCCCGCCACCAACGGCAGACAGAAGATTACTGAGAGACAGACAGAGTGAAAAACCCATCGCCTTTTACTCACATGTTGCGCCCAATATTCAGTAATAACATTCGCGCTGTTTAAAAGAGAGAGAGAGAGAGAGAGGGGGGGTGGGGAGGCTTCTTCCCGTCTCCTCAGTGACCGCTCACATTTTGCGGCATGTCGCAAACAGCAGCAGCTTGGCCCCACAGGGAGAAGTAAAGAGGCTTCATTCAGATCCTGTGCAGACATGCACACACATACATACATACACACATATATATATGTACATATATTGCATATACACACATATATTGCAAATGCACTTGTGCACATATCACATAAACATATAGGTGTATTGTGTATGTAAACATACCCGTTCATTCATATTTGCACACACATGTACATATATTGCAAATACACATATTGCAAATGAACTTGTGCACATATCACATAGACATGTAGATGTATTATGTATACAAACATACATGTTCATTCATATTTGCATACGTATACATATTGCAAATAAATATGTGCATATATTGCACATACATGTAGGTATATTGCATATGCGCACACACATATACATACATGTACATATATTGCAAAAACACACATATATTGCAGGTACAGAAATCACACATGTATGTAACTATGTAGCATATGTAAGTATACGTATGCTCATATATTGCATTTATACACTTATATAATATGTACACAAATATATACATGTGCATATATTGCATATTCATAGACACACATATATTCATACACATCTACAGCATATGCAAACATATATATGCCCAAATGTTGCATACAGAGATATACTCATGTACATACATTTCAATAAGAAGTTTAACAACACCAGGTTAAAGTCCAACAGGTTTATTTGGTAGCAAAAGCCACACAAGCTTTCGAGGCTCTGAGCCCCTTCTTCAGGTGAGTGGGAATTCTGTTCACAAACAGAACTTATAAGACACAGACTCAATTTACATGAATAATGGTTGGAATGCGAATACTTACAACTAATCCAGTCTTTAAGAAACAAAACAATGGGAGTGGGGAGAGCATCAAGACAGGCTAAAAAGATGTGTATTGTCTCCAGACAAGACAGCCAGTGAAACTCTGCAGGTCCATGCAACTGTGGGAGTTACAAATAGTGTGACATAAATTCTGATTCTAGGATCGCATGATAAAGACTCAGGAGGAAAAAAGCAGAAATATTTATGTGAAATAGTGTGACATAAACCCAATATCCCGGTTGAGGCCGTCCTTGTGTGTGCGGAACCTGGCTATCAGTTTCTGCTCCGCGACTCTGCGCTGTCGTGTGTCGCGAAGGCCGCCTTGGAGAACGCTTACCCGAATATCAGAGGCCGAATGCCCGTGACCGCTGAAGTGCTCCCCAACAGGAAGAGAACAGTCTTGCCTGGTGATTGTCGAGCGGTGTTCATTCATCCGTTGTCGCAGCGTCTGCATAGTTTCCCCAATGTACCATGCCTCGGGACATTTCAATGTCATTTCAATGACAGACATATACATAGAAACATAGAACATAGAAACATAGAAAAACGACAGCACAAAACAGGCCCTTCGGCCCCACAAGTTGTGCCGAACATATCCCTACCTTTTAGGCCTACCTATAACCCTCCATCCTATTAAGTCCCATGTACTCATCCAGGAGTCTCTTAAAAGACTCTATTGAGCTTGCCTCCACCACCAGTGACGGCAACCGATTCCACTCGCCCACCACCCTCCGTGTGAAAAACTTCCCCCTAACATTTCCCCTGTACCTACCCCCCAGCACCTTAAACCCGTGTCCTCTCGTAGCAGCCATTTCCACCCTGGGAAAAAGCCTCTGAGAGTCCACCCGATCTATGCCTCTCAACATCTTATATACCTCTATTAGGTCTCCTCTCATCCTACGTCTCTCCAAGGAGAAAAGACCGACCTCCCTCAGCCTATCCTCATAAGGCATGCCACTCAATCCAGGCAACATCCTTGTAAATCGCCTCTGCACCCTTTCAATCTTTTCCACATCCTTCCTGTAATGAGGCGACCAGAACTGAGCACAGTACTCCAAGTGGGGTCTGACGAGGGTCTTATATAGCTGCATCATTATCCCCGGACTCCTAAACTCAATCCCTCGATTGATAAAGGCCAGCACACCATACGCCTTCTTAACCACCTCCTCCACCTGCGGGGCCGATTTTAGAGTCCTATGGACCCAGACCCCAAGGTCCTTCTGATCCTCTACAGTACTCAGAGTCTTTCCCTTTATATTGTACTCCTTCATCCCATTTGACCTGCCAAAATGGACCACTACGCATTTATCTGGGTTGAAGTCCATCTGCCACTTCTCCGCCCAGTCTTGCATCCTATCCATGTCCCTCTGTAACTTCAGACATCCCTCCAGACTATCCACAACCCCACCAACCTTCGTGTCTTCGGCAAACTTACCAACCCATCCCTCCGCTTCCTCATCCAGGTCATTTATGAAAATGACAAACAGCAAGGGTCCCAGAACAGATCCCTGGGGCACACCACTGGTGACCGACCTCCATTTAGAAAAAGACCCATCTATACCCACTCTCTGCCTCCTTTGGGCAAGCCAGTTCTGGATCCACAGGGCAGCATATATTTATATACAGATATTTATATATAGTATATTTTATATAAAATTTAAAAATCAAACTGCTTTTATTATAAGAAGCAATTTACTTTAGATTGCCATACAGGTACAATCGCAATACCACTACACCACCGACACTGTCCTTTCAAAAGAGTGGCCATGCATCTTTTACATCCACCCAAGAGGGCAAACAGAGCCTCAGTTTAATATCTCATCTGAAAGACAGCAGCTTCAACAGTGCAGTACTCCCTCTGTATTGTACTGGAATGTCAGCCTTAGTTTTTGTGCTTAAGTCCAGGAGTGGGATTGAACCCATATGGCAATCGAAAATAAATTGCTCCTTATGATATGGGTGGGGTTACAGAGATAGGGCGGGGATGAGGGCCGGGGTAAGATACTCTGTCAGAGAGTCGGTGCAGATTCGATGGGCCGAATGTAAGGATTCTATGATTCTATCACAATGTTTATGTTCCAGACAAGCTTCCTTCCGCCCGTCTTCATCTAACCCTATTAGCATATCCTTCTTTGCTCAACAACTCCCTGTCATGATGAATTCCGTATTCTTTAGGTAGATGAGCCGCTCCTGAGTTCCTTTCTGTTTTTAGCAGCGACTGTTAAATTATGGCCCCTAGTTTTAGACTCCCTTCCCCAACTCCCAAGTGGAAACATTTTCTCTTCTTTCAACCTACCAAACATTTTCATAATTTGAAAAACCTTGAACAGGTCACCTTCCCTTTTCCCAATCGTAATAACCTCTCAGTTCTGTTATCATCCTTATAAACCGTTTCCTCCCCCTCAATTTTCATTTTTTTTTAACACGGAGACCAAAACTGTGCACCAAGTTGTAAGTAGATCTATGTAACTTTCAAAGAACAAAGAACAAAGAAAATTACAGCACAGGAACAGGCCCTTCGGCCTTCTAGGCTTGCACCGACCATGTTGCCCATGTGAACTAAAACCCTCTACCCTTCCGGGACCATATCCCTCTATTCCCATCCAATTCATATATTTGTCAAGATGCCCCTTAAGTGTCATTATCGTATCTGCTTCCACTACCTCTCCCGGCAGCGAGTTCCAGGCACCCACCACCCTCTGTGTAAAAAACTTGCATCATACATCTCCTTTAAACCTTGCCCCTCACACCTTAAACCTGTGCCCCCTAGTAATTGACTCTTCCAACCTGGGAAAAAGCTTCTGACTATCCTGCTCTTCAATCCTCTAGAATTCCTCTAGAAATGAATCCCCAAGTAAAATGCACAGTGGCACAGTGGTTAGCACTGCTGTCTCAAAGTGGCAGGGACCCGGGTTCAATTCCCAGCTTGGTGCACTGTCCGTATGGAGTTTGCGTGTTCTCCCCTTTTCTGTGTGGGCTTCCTCGGGTGCTCCAGTTTCTTCCCACAGTCCAAAGATGTTGAGGGCAGGTGGATTGGCCATGCTAAATTGCCCCTCAGTGTCAGGGGATTAGCAGGGTGGGGTTACAAGGATAGAGCCTGGTTGAGACTTTGGTCGGTGCAGACTCAATGGGCTAAATGGCCTCCTTCTGCACTGTAGGGATTCCATGATGATTTCTAAAAAATAAAAATTTGCACCTGGGACATCTAAGTTAGAAACAATACTTTCTTCTAAAATTTTTTTTTGAAGTTAATTTATTAGTCACAAGTAGGCATACATGCACACTGTAATGAAGTTACTGTGAAAATCCCCTAGTTGCCACACTCCAGCGCCAGTTTGGGTACACTGAGGGAGAATTTAGCATGACCAATGCACCTAACCAGCACGTCTTTGGACTGTGGGAGGAAACCGGAGCACCTAGAGGAAACCCATGCAGACACGGGGAGAACGTGCTGACTGCACATAGACAGTGACCCAAGCCAGGAATCGAGCCCAGGTCATTGGCGCTGGGAGGCAGCAGTGCTGACCACTGTGCCACCGTAATAGTTTGAAAGTTCTAATCTACCTGAGCCGGAGTTACCATCAGTTACCTTGGCAACTTTCTCTACAATGCATTCATGTTGGAAGGAAAGTTGACTCCATTTTCATCATTGCTCAATACATGAAAACAAACTATTTTAAGTGGGAAGTAGGAGCAACATCTGATGCATGAATCTATGATGGGAGAGCGACACAGGGTCACTCTCACTTTTGCTTTCAAAATGCTTTATTTAGACTCCTTTCCATGGTGCTGTGCATGGAGAGATTAACAAAACAGTTCTGCCAGATGGGAGGAGACAAATACAGCTCAGAGATAAAAGACATCTCTATGCATCATCGTGAAAATTTAATATGAGCAGCTTGAAACCAGGCAATTGCTGTGCTTTCATGATGCCTTTGGATTGGCAAACAACAAAATAATAATGAGAATGCAGATGCTTCCTCCACTCTTAGTAAAGTCATTTGAAGGTCACAGTTCAAAATTAGGTTCTTCTTCGAATTGAATGAGCAACTCTATTTATTGTACAACTCTTCACCATTAAAACAGTAAATATTAATCTCATTAATCCCATCATGTGCTTTCATTACTGGCATACTTTGATTTGATTTATTATTGCCCCATGTATTCGTATACGCACGGTGGCACAGTGGTTAGCACTGCTGCCTCACAGCGTCAGGGAACCGGATTTGATTCCTGCCCTGGGTCAGTGTCTCTGTGGGGTTTGCAAGTTCTCCCCGTGATTGTGTGTGTTTACTTTGTGTTCTCTGGTTTCCTCCCACACTCCGAAAGACGTGAAGGTTAGGTGGATTGGCCATGCTAAATTCTCCCTCAGTGTACCCGAACAGGTGCTGGAGTGTGGCGACTAGGGGATTTTCACAGTAACTTCATTGCAGTGTTAATGTAAGCCTACTTGTGACTAATAAATAAACATTTAACTTTATACAGTGAAAAGTATTGTTTCTTGCGCGCTGTACAAACAAAGCATACTGTTCATAGAAAAGGAAAGGAGAGAATGCAGGATGTAGTGTTGCAGTCATAGCTAGGGTGTAGAGAAAGATTAACTTAATGCAAGGTAAGTCCATTCAAAAGTCTGATGGCAGCAGGGAAGAAGCTGTTCTTGAGTCAGTTGGCACGTGTCCTCAGACTTTTGTATTTTTTTCTGACGGAAGAAGGTGGAAGAGAGAATGTCCGGGGTGCTTTTTTTGTTAACAGAAGAGCAATTAACGTAACCTAACCATCTGTTGAAAACTCATGCAAATTCATGACTTAAAAACTTCTTTCTTTAACTCTTCATTTATTCAATGTGAATGTTGAATTAAGTATTTGAAGTAAATTTATGTCACGCTTTCCCTGTTGATGCAGACCAGTTATAATTTCTGCTGTTAATTTATAAGTTTACGGAGCACTTAAAGAGCAAGTGGAGAAGATGATCTAGTGGTATTATTGCGAGACTATTAATCCAGAAACTCAGCTGATGTTCTGGGGACCCGGATTTGAATCCCACCACGGCAGATGGTGGAATTTGAATTCAATAAAAATATCTGGAATCAAGAATCTACTGATGACCATGAAACCATTGTCGATTGTCGGAAAAGTCCAACTGGTTCACCAATGTCCTTAAGGGAAGGAAATCTGCTGTCCTTACCCGGTCTGGCCTACATGTGACTCCAGAGCCACAGCAACGTGGTAAACTCTCAACTGCCCTCGGGCAACTAGGGATGGGAAATAAATGTTGGCCCAGCCACGATGCCCAAGTCCCACAAATGAATAAAGAAAAGGCCATTTTGATAATCAAGTCAATTCCTCACCTATATTTGCACCAATGGTGACCAAAGGACCCCAGAGACTTGGAGGGCCAGATACACAGTTTGTTAAAATGTCTTCAACAGGCTCATAAAATACTCAAAAAGGTTAATGGAATGCTGGTCTTTATACCTCGAGGACAAGAATAAAGGGGGTCAAATTCATGCTTTAGCTATACAAAGCACTGGTAGACCACACCAGGTGTAAATGAGGGGTTCTGGGCAGCTCAACTTAGAACATGCATGTGGTCTTGAGGGGAGTGCCCTGGAGATTTACTGGAATAATACCTGGATTTAAGAGGATAGATTAAACAAAGTGAAATTGCATTCCCTGAAGATTAAGGGGTGATCTGATCGAAGTATTATCTAAAAATTGGTTGTAGTGTTTCTTACAATGCACTAATGGCTACTGTTCAAAAGTAGGGTGGCACAGTGGTTAGCACTACTGCCTCACAGTGCCAGGGACCCAGGTTCGATTCCCGGCTTGGGTCACTGACTGTGCGGAGTCGGCATGTTCTCCCCATGTCTGCGTGGATTTCCTCCGTTTTCCAGTCCGAAAATGTGCTGGTTAGGCGCATTGGTCATGCTAAATTCTCCCTCAGTACCCGAACAGGCGCCGGAGTATGGCGATTTGCACAGTAACTTCATTGCAGTGTTAATGTAAGCCTACTTGTGACACTTAATAAATAAACTAAACTTTGCTTCATTGGCTGTAACACAAAAGCAAAATACCGCGGATGTTAGAAATCTGAAATAAAAACAAAAAATGCTGGAATAACTCAGCACATGAAGGGAGGAACCGAGTTAATGTTTCAGATTAAGTGACCTTTCACCAGAACTGAAGAAAGATAGAAATGTCAGAGTTTGTAAACCAATAGAATGGGGAAAGGGACAGGATAGAACGAAGGGGATAGGGTGGGGGGCAGGATAGATTAAACAACACAAGATTTCAAGATGCAATAGACAAAGAAAGTGGTAATAGAAGATATAAAGGCTGTGTCCAAACATAGAACATAGAACAGTACAGCACAGAACAGGCCCTTCGGCCCACAATGTTGCGCCGAGCTTTATCTGAAACCAAGATCAAGCTATCCCACTCCCTATCATCCTGGTGTGCTCCATGTGCCTATCCAATAACCGCTTAAATGTTCCTAAAGTGTCTGACTCCACTATCACTGCAGGCAGTCCATTCCACACCCCAACCACTCTCTGCGTAAAGAACCTACCTCTGATTCCTTCCTGTATCTCCCACCACGAACCCTATAGTTATGCCCCCTTGTAATAGCTCCATCCACCCGAGGAAATAGTCTTTGAACGTTCACTCGATCTATCCCCTTCATCATTTTATAAACCTCTATTAAGTCTCCCCTCAACCTCCTCCACTCCAGAGAGAACAGCCCTAGCTCCCTCAACCACTCCTCATAAGACCTACCCTCCAAACCAGGCAGCATCCTGGTAAATCTCCTCTGCACTCTTTCCAGCGCTTCCACATCCTTCTTATAGTGAGGTGACCAGAACTGCACACAATATTCCAAATGTGGTCTCACCAAGGTCCTGTACAGTTGCAGCATAACCCCACGGCTCTTAAACTCCAACCCCCTGTTAATAAAAGCTAACACAGGCCTTCTTCACAGCTCTATCCACTTGAGTGGCAACCTTTAGAGATCTGTGGATATGAACCCCAAGATCTCTCTGTTCCTCCACAGTCTTCAGAACCCTACCTTTGACCCTGTAATCCACATTTAAATTAGTCCTACCAAAATGAATCACCTCACACTTATCAGGGTTAAACTCCATTTGCCATTTTTCAGCCCAGCTTTGCATCCTATCTATGTCTCTTTGCAGCCTACAACAGCCCTCCACCTCATCCACTACTCCACCAATCTTGGTGTCATCAGCAAATTTACTGATCCACCCTTCAGCCCCCTCCTCTAAGTCATTAATAAAAATCACAAAGAGCAGAGGACTCCCTGCGGCACTCCGCTAGCAACCTGCCTCCAATCCGAAAATTTTCCATCCACCACCACCCTCTGTCTTCGATCAGACAGCCAGTTACCTATCCAATCGGCCAACTTTCCCTCTATCCCACACCTCCTTACTTTCATCATAAGCCGACCATGGGGGACCTTATCAAACGCCTTACTAAAATCCATGTATATGACATCAACTGCCCTACCTTCATCAACACACTTAGTTACCTCCTCAAAAAATTCTATCAAATTTGTGAGGCACGACTTGCCCTTCACGAATCCGTGCTGACTATCCCAGATGAATCCGCATCTTTCTAAATGGTCGTAAATCCCATCTCTAAGGACCTTTTCCATCAATTTACCAACCACCGAAGAAAGACTAACCGGTCTATAATTACCAGGGTCATTTCTATTCCCTTTCTTAAACAGAGAAACAACATTCGCCATTCTCCAGTCTTCTGGCACCATCCCCGTGGACAGCGAGGACCCAAAGATCAAAGCCAAAGGCTCTGCAATCTCATCCCTTGCCTCCCAAAGAATCCTAGGATACATTTCATCAGGCCCAGGGGACTTAACGACCTTCAGTTTATTCAAAACTGCCAGGACATCCTCCCTCCGAACATCTATTTCCTCCAGCCTATTAGCCAAACGAAGCATAAATGGCTATATAAAAGCTATCTGGTTGTAACATGAGGGGATAGACAGAGAAACAAACCAAGACGGGACCCAGGTTCGATTCCCGGCTTGGGTCACTGTCTGTGTGGAGTCTGCATGTTCTCCCCGTCTCTGCCTGGGTTTCCTCCGGATGCTCCGGTTTCCTTCCACCGTCCGAATATGTGTGGGTTAGGTGCTTTTCACAATCTAACTTTATTGTTTGATGCTTTTAAAATAAATATTGAGTTAAACAGGGTTCGGAGATGAGAAGCAAGGATGATCAATGCAGAAGAGCAAATGGAGTTTGAGGATATGGTTATGGTGGAGTCGTGATCTTTAGCATTCTGAGCAGCAATGGTTTTACACCAATAGAAGGGCATTTACTTGAACTCTGAGTCTTCTTCCCATGTTCTTGATGAGGAACAGTATACATATGAAACATGAGCTTTTCCATTTGCTCCAGAAGTATTACTTGACTTTCTGAGTTTTCCCAACATTTTCTGTTCTCTTTTGATTTTTCCAGCTTCTGCAGTCTTTGTGATGGAGTTATGGGGCAAAGAGTCAGTGCAGACTCGATGGGCCGAATGGCCTCCTTCTGCACCATAGGGATTCTATGAGTCTATGATTTTTGCATGTATTGGATATATAGTTGGTCGTGGGATGTCAGAGAGAAGATGTTTCAGAGTGAAACTAGTGAGTATTCCCTAAGACACAATGGTCTCTGTACTGTTGATGGACAAGGGTAAACACTAATGAGAGGTTTGCACAGAGGGTATTAGTTCAGGTTTAAAAGTGTGAGAACAATTTGTATTTTGGGGTTATTTTTGATTACCTTTTTGATCAGGGAATATTTATTTATGCAAATCTCCTTCGGAAGATTCAGAGGGCAGGATAAAGTCCATAACTAGCTAGATTATACAATCATAGAATCCCTACAGTGCAGAAGGAGGCCATCCGGCCCATCGAGTCTGCACCGACTCTCCAACGGAGCATCTTACCCAGGCCCTATTCCTTTTAACCCACATAGTTACCCCACTAATTCCCCTAACCTAACCACCTTGGGACAATTTAACATGGCCAATCCACATAACTTGCACATTTTTGGAGTGTGGGAGGAAACCGGAGCACCCGGAGGAAACCCACACAGACATGGGGAGAACATGCAGACTCCGCACAGAGAGTCACTCGAGGCCGGAATTGAACCAGGATCCCTGGTGCTGTGAGGCAGCAGTGCTAACCACTGTGCCACCGTGCTGCCCCAAGATTGTGCATGGTCGACGGAAGAGGTTGAGTTGATCGGCGAAACGTATCTTTTTACCCCTCATTTGTAACTGTAGCCCAAGAGAGGCACAGCTCAGATGCTGTACTGATGGCGTTCTCTGAACATGAGGTCAAAAGAATGTCAACAGGAACAGTCCCGGCATCTTGCTCCGGTCCAAGTTGTTTAAATGCAGCAGCACTAAAATGCAGAGCAGTAAAACATTTTGTGCTCTGTACCAACAGACCAACACTTTTAAGGCCCTTTACAACTTTGGGAGCTTGAGGCCTGACCTCAGTCATTGATTGGTCTTAAGAATTGAAAGTTGACATCAGGTTTCAGTAATTGAAAACTAAACTTTGCGTCATCTGTCGAGGGCAAGAACTCCACCGGGTCATTGACCCAGGACTCAGTGTAGCACTAAACCTGTCGAAAATTCTTCTTCTGAAGCCTGATGTCAGCTATGGCTAAGGTAACTCATTGATGTGTGTGTTAGATCAATAGGTTGTAACATATGGAGGTATATGGGTTCATGATTGAAACGTTCTTAAGTGGAATGAGTTCATTGGTATTCTTACTCCAGTTTGTCGTCACATGATCCCCAAGCCCAAAATCACCGAGGATTCAATAATATTTACAATTAAATCGGGAGCCTCATTCAGAGCGGCTGTAATCGAAGTCAGACTTACCTTTATGCAGTTCCTTTCATGACATCGAGATGTCCCACGGCGGCACAGTGGTTAGCACTGCTGCCTCACAAAATGAGGGACCCGTGTTCGATTCCCGGCTTGGGTCACTGTCTGTGTGGAGTTTGCACGTTCTCCCCATGTCTGCGTGGGTTTCCTCTGGTTTCCTCCCACACTAAGAAGTTTAACAACACCAGGTTAAAGTCCAACAGGTTTATTTGGTAGCAAAAGCCACACAAGCTTTCGAGGCTCTGAGCCCCTTCTTCAGGTGAGTGGGAATTCTGTTCACAAACAGAACTTATAAGACACAGACTCAATTTACATGAATAATGGTTGGAATGCGAATACTTACAACTAATCCAGTCTTTAAGAAACAAAACAATGGGAGTGGAGAGAGCATCAAGACAGGCTAAAAAGATGTGTATTGTCTCCAGACAAGACAGCCAGTGAAACTCTGCAGGTCCACGCAACTGTGGGAGTTACAAATAGTGTGACATAAATTCTGATTCTAGGATCGCATGATAAAGACTCAGGAGGAAAAAAGCAGAAAGACATCTTTTTAGCCTGTCTTGATGCTCTCTCCACTCCCATTGTTTTGTTTCTTAAAGACTGGATTAGTTGTAAGTATTCGCATTCCAACCATTATTCATGTAAATTGAGTCTGTGTCTTATAAGTTCTGTTGTGAACAGAATTCCCACTCACCTGAAGAAGGGGCTCAGAGCCTCGAAAGCTTGTGTGGCTTTTGCTACCAAATAAACCTGTTGGACTTTAACCTGGTGTTGTTAAACTTCTTACTGTGTTTACCCCAGTCCAACGCCGGCATCTCCACATCATTCCTCCCACACTCCAAAGATGTGCGGGTTAGGTTGATTGGCCATGTTAAATTGCCCCTTAGTGTTAGGGGACGAGCAGGGTAAATACATAGGGTTACAGGGCCTGGGTGGGATTGTTGTCGGTGCAGACGCAATGGGCCAAATGGTCTCCATCTGCACTGTAGGGATCCTATGTGACAAGGTAGACTTGCAAGGTCATGACTTTCTCTAGGAGGTCTGATCATGTTCCGATCATACTGAAGAGCATTCGTTTCCAATCTAATTTTATTTTGGATGCTTGTGGGTTTTGCGCTAGTGTCCTCTACCCTGATGCTGATCGTCAATTTCAGTCCACCCCTTACACCTTTGCCAGAGCATTAGCTCAGAGACTCTTACTGACTGACGCTTAATAAAGCTTGCAGAGGGAAATGAGGGATAGCCGTGTGTCTCGGCTTGTGATGTAGATGGTCAATTTTTACTTGTTTTTTAAAAATTTGAATGAGTTGTAGCCACTTGGAGAGATTTATGGGTTGATTGCAGGAGCAAAAAATATTGCCCTGAGCAAATTTGTCACTGACACAAATGCAAATACTAATAAAAAAAAGGAATATAAAAAAATAAAAGGACATTACACGACAAAATAAATCAGAAATATGTGCATATTAAAAGGGTTTACGCCTGTCGTTAAATGGCCTGATTGGCTCTGGCGACAGGATTTAAAGTTAAATTATGCAGAATCAAAAACAAACCTTATAACACTTAATCAAGCATGCGTTAAAACGTCAAAGCCTAAATACATCTTCTCAATTAACTTGCTTGAGATTGTGATTGCTCTTACTAATTTAATCAACACTGGAATAATTCTGGGACTCTGCGATGATGAACGACAGATCTTGCCCACGCAGATATGTTATAAGTCTACGCTGATGGAAGGAAATGGACAAAACTGGCATGATACTCAGTGTCAGATTTGCCGGTGATTTATCCCGATATGAGTGAGCACAAACTCCGGCACAAAGCCCAACCAAATACATTTATTTATTATGAGAAGCGGAGAGAAAAGAAAGCTGAAGAGAGAAGAAGAACGACTAGTGCCACTCACAACCGCAGCACTTCATAGAATCATAGAATCTCTACAGTGCAGAAGGAGGCAATTTGGCCCATCGAGTCTGCACCGACAACAATCCCACTCATATCCTATCCTCGTAACCCTTTGTATTTACCCTGCTAATCTCCTTAACACTAAGGGGCAATTTAGTCTGGCCAATCAACCTAACCCGCACACCTTTGGAGTGTGGGAGAAAACTGGAGCACCCGGAGGAAACCCACGCAGACACGAGGAGAACATGCAAACTCCACACAGTCATCCAAGACAGGGATCGAACTCGGGTCCCGGATTCTGTGAGGCACCAGTGCTAACCACTGTGCCATAACTTTGTGGTAGCATGGCCGAGCTGTCTAAGGCGCTGGATTAAGGCTCCAGTCTCTGCAGGGACGTGGGTTCGAATCCTACCACTGCCAAATCTGGAGGCGGCACGGTGGCACAGTGGTTAGCACTGCTGCATAGCAGCACCAGGGACCCGGGTTCGATTCCCGGCTTGGGTCACTTTTCGCCCCATGTCTGCGTGGGTTTCCTCCGGGTGCTCTGGTTTCCTCCCACACACCAAAAGACGTGCTGGTTAGGTGCATTGGCTATGCTAAATTCTCCCTCAATGTACCCGAACAGGTGCCGGAGTGTAGCGACTAGGGGATTTTCACAGTAACTTCATTGCAGTGTTGAAATAAGCCTACTTGTGACACTAATAAATAAACTTTAAACCATACTGCCCCTTTACAGTGCCATTTCATTTTATAGCCATTTGAAGTGTAGTCACTGTTGTACTGTAGGAAACACAGTAAGAAGTTTAACAACACCAGGTTAAAGTCCAACAGGTTTATTTGGTAGCAAAAGCCACAAGCTTTTGGAGTCTTAAGCTCCTTCTTCAGGTGAGTGGGAATTAAGACACAACCCAATTTACAGAATAATGGTTGGAATGCGAATACTTACAGCTAATCAAGTCTTAAAGGTACAAACAATGTGAGTGGAGAGAGCATTAAGACAGGTTAAAGAGATGTGTATTGTCTCCAAACAGGACAGCCAGTGAAATTAGTGGAGAGAGCATTAAGACAGGTTAAAGAGTGGAAGCCAATTTGCACACAGCAAGCTCCTTGCAACAACATTGTGATAATGACCAGATGGTGTATTTTTGGTAATGTTGGTTGAGGGATGAATGTTGATTACGATGCTGGGGTGAACTCCTTTGCTCTTCTCCGCTTCGTGATCTCTTACATTAACCTGAGGCATCCATTTAATGTTTTGTTTGGAAAACGCCACCTCTGAAGCCTCACTGAACCGTTGTACAGGAACCCTCAACATGAAAAAACAACACATTGAGGTCAGTGGTTACACTGTCACCTTTCACTCCAGTATTTGAGGGTTCAAGCACCATTGGAGTTCGTATAACCCAGGTTGACATTCCAGTGCAGCATTGAGGGAGGGCTGCCTTGTCAGAGGTGTCAAATTCCAGAAAGGAGCTGGTCATAGAGTCATAGGGGTTTACAGCATGGAAACAGGCCCTTCGGCCCAACTTGTCCATGCTATCCAGTTTTTAACCTCTAAGCTAGTCTCAATTGCCCGCGTTTCACTCATATCCCCCTATACCCATCTTACCCATGTGACTGTCTAAATGCTTTTTAAAAGACAAAATTGTACCCGCCTCTACTACTACCTGAGGCAGCTCGTTCCAGACACCCACCACCCTGTGTGTGAAGAAATTGCCCCTCTGGACTCTTTTGTATCTGTCCCCTCTCACTTTAAACCTATGCCTCTAGTTTTAGACTTCCCTAACTTTGGGGAAAAGATGTTGACCATCTAACTGATCTATGCCCCTCATTATTTTATAGTCCTTTATAAAATCACCCCTAAGCCTCCTACGCTCCAGGGAAAAAAGTCCCAGTCTATCCAGCCTCTCCTTATAACTCAAACCATCAAGTCCCGCTGGCATCCTACTAAATCATATCACACTTACCTACACAATAACAGTGAATGCAGTTTAACAAAAGGTAACTAATTGGCTGTAGAATAAGTTGGGAAGTTGTGAGTCTGTTGGTGTGGATCCAACAAACTCAACACCAACCACAAAACCACCCTGCAGTGCTTTAATGGAAAAGCACAGATCCCAAAGCCTTGGATCCCCAGAGTAGGTAAGGTTAGTGAGTAAGGTTAGATTATTGTCACTGGATACCAATACATGTGACAATAATGAATCAAATCAAATCAAAATGTTATTGCTATGATTGAGTAGAGCACAGGGCAGAGTATAACTTGGGACTTTCTGCTTGTACTGCACTGTGTTCAGATCCTGCTGATACAGCTCGCAACTATCTGCCTTTTTTTTGCATTTAAAAAAAAAAGTTTTACCCCATTCTTAAAGTTACAAAGCCAATACGCAGAGTGAACCGGACAGACACGAATCCATCTCCTTGCTTGCTCCAAAAACCAAATTCAAATTGAATCCAATTCACGGTGGCACTGCTGCCTCAACAGTGCCAGGGACCCGGGTTCAATTCCGACCTCAGGTGACTTTGTGGAGTTTGCACATTTTCCCCGTGTCTGTGTGGGTTAGGGGGATCCGCCATGCTAAATTGCCCCTTAATGTCAGGAGCATTAGCAAAGTAAATATGTGGGGTTACAGGAATAGGGCCTGGGTGGTATTGCTCGGTGCAGGCTCGTTGGGCCGAATGGTCTCCTTCTACATTGTAGGGATTCTAATGAAAAGACACAAACAAGATCCAAGCTGACATGATAAGGCATTGCATCCCATCTGGGGCTTGATCTGGTGCTTGATCTTAGCCAATACACTGAGAAGCCAGGTGGTTATGGTTTCAACCCTACCAGGTACAAAAGTAAAAGCCTTTTTTTTGAATTTGATAAGAAGTCAAAGTAAGGATGGCAGATTTCCTCCCCTAAAAGGGACATTAGGTGAGCCAGATGGGTTTTTATGACAATCGATGATAGTTCTTATGGTCGCCATCACTGAGACAGTTTGTTCAATTCCAGAATCATTAATTAATTGAATTTAGATTTCACCAACCATTGTGGTGAGATTTGAACCCATATCCCTACAGCCTGGACCTCTGGGTTACCAGTCTAGTGACATTAGGGGCACGATGGCACAGTGGTTAGCACTGCTGCCTCACAGCGCCAGGGACCTGGGTTCAATTCCAGCCTCTGGTCACTGTCTGTTTGCATGTTCTCCTCATGCCTACGTGGGTTTCCTCCGGGTGCTCCGGTTTCCTCCCACAGTCCAAAAATGTGCGGGTTAGGTTGATTGGCCATGCGAAATTGACCCTAGCTTTGGGGGATTAGCAGGGTAAATATGTGGGGTTATGGGTTTAGGGTGGGATTGTTGTCGGTGCAGACTCAATGGGCCGGGTGGCCTCCTTCTGTACTGTAGGCATTCTATGATTAGAGGTGGCACGATGGCACGGTGGTTAGCACTGCTGCCTCACAGCACCAGGGACCTAGGTTCTATTCTGGCCTGTGAGAAGTTTGCATGTTCTCCCCGTGTCTGCGTTGGGTTTCCTCTGGGTGCTCCGGTTTCCTCCCACAATCTAAAAGACGTGCTGGTCAGGTGCATTGGCCATGCTAAATTGCCCCTTAGTGTCCCAAGATTTATAGGTGAGATGGATTTGCTGTGGTAAATATGTGGGGTTATGGCTTCTCGGCCTTTTGGCTAAGATCAAGTGTAGTTTCGACATGCTGTACTTGGTTGAAGTCATTAGGTTACATTTTAGCTTCATTTGAAGCAATTTTTAAAAGCGGCATCCCGGCCTTTTGGCTAATGAGATCAAGCCTTGGAGGAGGTGCAATGCCTACTCCAATCAACTTGGATCATGTAGATCAAGCCCAAGACAGGAGGTGAGAGCCCTGTCTTGTCAGCTTGGATCGGGAATGTCTCAACTTGTTGAGACTCTGAATTGGACTTGATTGGATTGAATTGGATTAAAAAAACTTTTTTAAAAAAATGTGTGGGGTTATGGGGATAGGATTGGGGAAAGGGCCTGGATAAGATACACCATCAGTGAGCTGGTACAGAATCGATGGGCCTAAAGACCTCCTTCTGCACTGTAGGGATTTTATGATTACCACTACACCACTATCTCCCGCTGCCAAGGTATTTGCATACTATTTGTTACACTATCTGTACCATGCAAATATACTGCATACATTAGACATGAGATTTGTTTTACATGATTATCTGATGAACGGCTCAGAGTGAGGAGCAGGCGGGGACACAATGTGAAGGAATACGTCCTATGCATTTATTCAGCATAGTCAGTCTTCATGTCTTGAACGCTCTGAGCTCACATTTTTACTCACACTTAGCCCGGCAAAGTCTGACAGGATACACTGTGTTCTTCCACTTTATATTGAGGATATGATCCTCATTGGCAAGGCCAGCATTTGGCAAAGGGTCATCTGGACTCGAAACGTCAGCTCTTTTCTCTCCTTACAGATGCTGACAGACCTGCTGAGATTTTCCAGCATTTTCTCTTTTGGTTTGAGATTCCAGCATCCGCAGTAATTTGCTTTTATCCAGCATTTATTGCCCATCTCTAGATGCCCTTGGCGATTGGCCACCTTCTGGCACTGCTGCAGTCTGTGTGGTGCGGGTACGCACGCTATTAAGGGGTAGAATTCCAGAATTATGCTACAAATTATTTCAAGGAATTCTCCTGTCTGGGAAGCTTGGAAATGGTGTGCACAGCCTGAGAAACAAACACACACACCAGGAAACAAAGAAAGTTCTTCATATATTTTTAAAATGTCAGACTGGAGCTCACTACTGCCCTCCACTGGCTACTGCTAAGAATGGGGCTTATGAAGAAAGCTTTGGACAAAATACCTGAGTTTGAAGGATACGTCAACAGTTTTCATAGAAATCATTGAATCCCTACAGTACAGAAGGAGGCCATTCAGCCCATCGAGTCTGCACTGACAACAATCCCACCCAGGCCCTATCCTCGCTTAGTTACCTTGCTAATCCCTCTAACCTATCACATCCCAGGACACTAAGGGCATGTCCAATTTAACATGTCCAATCAACCTAACCCGCACATCTTTGGACTGTGGGAGGAAACCGGAGCATCCAGAGGAATCCCATGCAGACATGGAGAGAATGTGCAAACTCCACACAGACTTACTTTTAGTGTTTCTTGTACATTGGCTAAACATTGATAGATTTCCGACTATGCCTTCTTTCTGTGCATCTAAGATAAAAACACACCAAGCAAAGTGCAGAGAGAATGAAACCGTTATAACAGATATTACATTTTCATAAAAGCAAAAGGCTGCAGATGCTGGAATCTGAAACAAAAAGAGAAAATGCTGGAAAATCTCAGCAGGTCTGACAGCGTCTGTGGAGAGAGAATAGAGTCAACATTGCTCCGTTCTCTGTTCTCTCTATGGGTGGCATGGTGGCACAGTGGTTAGCACTGCTGCCTCACAGCAACAAGGACCCGGGTTTGATTCCCGGCGTGGGTGACTGTCTGTGTGGAGTTTGCACATTCTCCCCGTGTCTGTGTGGGTTTCCTCGAGGTGCTCCAGTTTTCTCCCACAGCCCATAGATGTGGGGTTGATTGGCCATGCTAAATTGCCACCTAGTGTCAGGGGGATTAGCAGGGTATATATGTGGGGTTACAGGGAATAGGGCCTGGGTGGGATTGTGGTCGGTGCAGACTTGATGGGTCAAATGGCCTCCTTCAGCACTGTAGGGATTCTATGATGCTGTCAGATCTGCCGAGATTTTCTGCTTTTGGATTAAATTTTCACCTTCATTTTCAAACCCTTCCCTAGCTTCACCCCTCCCTATCTGCATAACCTCCTCCAAACTCTCAGCCAGCGTCACCTCCTTGATCCAAGATTCGGAATGGGAATCACCACAGCAAAGCAGGGGGATCAATAGACTCACCATGTTCTATAAAATATGGAATGGACTGATGGGTATTGACAGAGACAGTTACCCAGTGCCCTCTGGAAATGACAGGACGCAAGGTAGCCATTCACTACAGACTATAAAGATCATTCCTTTTCAAGACAGAGCATTAACAATCTTTCTTCCCAAGGACAATCCCACAGTGCAACAAGCTGCCAAAGGAAATAGTCATAGACCTGCCCTAAACTCTTGGAATTCCCTCCCTAAACCTCTTCCCCCGTCTCCTCCTCTCTTCCCCCTTAAAGCCTCTGACCAAACTTTTTGATTTGATTTGATTTGGTTTATTATTGTCACATGTATTTGTATACAGTGAAAAGTATTTCTTGTGTGCTATACAGATAAAGCATACCGTTCATAGAGAAGGAAACAAGAGAGTGCAGAATGTAGTATTGCAGTCATAGCTAGGGTGTAGAGAAAGATCAAATTAATCTTTGTCACCTCTCTCACCTGTATGTAGCTTGGTGACAAATGTTGTTTGATGACTGACATTCCAGAAACTCAGTTGGTGTGGGTTGGAACGAGAGCCAATCGTTACACATTTCTGTATTTATTTACAGAGTTACATGCTACAAGCATACATCTCCGAACCCAACAACCACAGTTTTTTGTCTGTATTTATTTATAGGGCTCTAGTGAATGCCCAGTTAACACCCAGCACCTGCATACAATTAATATACAATTAACAATAACACTTCAGTGAAGCATCTTCGGATGTTTTACTCCACTGAAGGCACCGTGTGAATGCAAGTTGTTGTTGTATACAATTGTGATGACTATCATACCTCATCAATCTGTGGGTTATGTCCACAGGAGGTTCCCGAATTTTGCAAATTTCTCGAGATAAGACACAACATTCCATCTTTTTGATTTGATTTGGTTTATTATTGTCATATGTATTGGGATACAGTGAAAAGTATTGTTTCTTGCGCGCTATACAGACAAAGCATACCTTTCATATAGTGGGTTTCCTCCGGGTGCTCCGGTTTCCTCCCACATTCTGAAAGACGTGCTGGTTAGGGTGCATTGACCTGAACAGGCCCCGGACTGTGGCGACTAGGGGAATTTCACCGTAACTTCATTGCAGTGTTAATGTAAGCCTTATTTGTGACTAATAAATAAACTTTAAACTTTAAAACTTTAAACTTTAAACTTAATGTACACAGGGAGAAGGAAAGGAGAGGGTGCAGAATGTAGTGTTACAGCCAGGAATGTGATTTGATTTATTATTGTCACATGTATTAGTATACAGTGAAAGGTATTGTTTCCTGCGTGCTATACAGACAAAGCATACCGTACATAGAGAAGGAAAGGAGAGGGTGCAGAATGTAGTGTTACAGTCATAGCTAGGGTGGAGAGAAAGATCAATTTATGTGAGGTAGGTCCATTCAAAAGTCTGATGGCAGCAGGGAAGAAGCTGTTCTTGAGTCGGTTGGGATGTGGCCTCAGACTTTTGTATCTTTTTCCCAATGGAAGAAGGTGGAAGAGAGAATGTCCAGGGTGCGTGGGGTCCTTAATTAGATGGCTGCTTTTCCGAGGCAGCGGGAAGTGTAGACAGAGTCAATGGATGGGAGGCTGGTTTGCGTGATGGACTGGGCTTCGTTCACAACCCTTCGTAGTTTCTTGCGGTCTTGGGCAGAGCAGGAGCCGTACCAAGCTGTGATACAACCAGAAAGAATGCTTTCTACTGTGCATCTGTAGAAGTTGGTGAGAGTTGTAGTGGACATGCCAAATTTCTTTCGTCTCCTGAGAAAGTAGAGGCATTGGTGGACTTTCTTAACTATAGTGTCGGCACTGGGGGGAGCAGGACAGGTTGTTGGTGATCTGGACACCTAAAAACTTGAAGCTCTTGACCCTTTCTACTTTGGCCCCGTTGATATAGACAAGGGCATGTTCTCCACTGCGCTTCCTGAAGTCAATGACTATCTCCTTCGTTTTGTTGACATTCAACAACTGAAAATGTTCGATTGTCACAGCGGGTGAGTTAGCACCTGAGAGAGAGACCTGTGTTCCGTAGACACTGACCAGAAGACTAAAGGAGTGCTTTAGACTCAATGTTTCATTTCTTTGTGTCACGATTTACTTCACAATTGGTTGCTCTCTGTTAAAAGAAGTGGGATGCTTTTGTTAACTTCTCGTTTGATGGAACTGAGGCAGTTTTATTCAGAAAAAATATCTCCAAGATGCCAGTTCTGTGCAAGGTCATCAACCTGGAAAATGGGGCGGCACGGTGGCACGGTGGTTGGCACTGCTGCCTCACAGCACTAGGGACCTGGGTTCAATTCTGGCCTGTGTGGAGTCTGCACTTTCTCCCCGTGTCTGCGTGGGTTTTCTCCGGGTGCTCCAGTTTCCTCCCACAGTCTGAAAGACGTGCTGATTAGGTTGATTGGCCATGCTAAATTTCCCCTTAGTGTCAGGGGATCAGCAGGATAAATACTTGGGGTCAAGAGGATAGGGCCTAGGTGGGATTGTGGTTGGTGCAGACCTGATGGGCCGAATGGCCTCCTTCTGCACTGTCGGGATTCTATGAATTTTCCCAGTCCTGGGATGGCAGGGAAAAGGAGTGACATCACATTGAAATAAGGCATACAGCCAATTTAAACAATTGATCATTTCAAACACTTGGTGGAATTTTTCTAGCGGCAGAATTGACCCCCATGGTACCGACCCCACCCCCACCCCCACCCCACCCCACCCATACCCCAACCCCCCCAAGCACATGCAGATACCAAAGCACCCTGGATACCACCCCCCTCCCTGCAGCAGTCTAGGCGGCCATTAGAAGCTCTATGCCTTGGGGAGACAGCTCCCACAGCGCCAATGAGCCATGAAGTGTTTCTCCTTTAATCTAAGGGGCCTGCTTGTTTGGCCCTTCTGATTTTTATTTCAAACTTACTCCTCTGAGGGCTCCTTCATGTTGTGGAACCCTCTTGGACACCCACCTATCCCAGCAGCACCCAGTGGGGATGCCAAGATCCAAAGCTACTGACTGGGAATCTGTCCTATGTCCTTATAGAACCATAGAACCCTACAGTGCAGAAGGTGGCCATTCAGCCCATCGAGTCTGCACCAACCACAATCCTACCCAGGTCCTATCCTCACTGTTATGTTGCAGCTGTATGAGGTGCTGGTGAGGCCACACCTGGAGTACTGTGTACAGTTTTGGTCTCCTTACTTGAGAAAGGATAAACTGGCACTGGAGGGGATGCAGAGGAGATTCACTAGGTTGATTCCGGAGTTGAGAGGGTTGGCTTATGAGGAGAGACTGAGTAGCCTGGGGCTATACTCATTGGAATTCTGAAGAATGAGGGGAGATCTTATAGAAACATATAAGATTATGAAGGGAATAGATAAGATAGAAGCAGGGAAGTTGTTTCCACTGGCGGGTGAAACTAGAACTAGGGGGCATAGCCTCAAAATAAAGGAAAGCAGATTTAGGACTGAGTTGAGGAGGAACTTCTTCACCCAAAGAGTTGTGAATCTGTGGAATTCCCTGCCCAGTGAAGCAGTTGAGGCTACCACATTGAATATTTTTAAGGCAAGGATAGATAAATTTTTGAACAGTAAAGGAATTAAGGGTTATGGTGAGCGGGCGGGTAAGTGGAGCTGAGTCACGGAAAGATCAGCCATGATCTTATTGAATGGCAGAGCAGGCTCGAGGGGCAAGATGGCCTACTCCTGCTCCTAGTTCTTATGTTTAACCCCATTCTCGTCCCCCTGACACTAAGGGGCAATTTAGCATGGCTGATCCACCTAACCCGCACACCTTTTGGAGTGTGGAAGGAAACCAGAGCATCCGGAGGAAACCCATGCAGACACAAGGAGAACGTGCAAACTCCACATAGACAGTGACCCAAGCCGGGAATCGAACCTGGGTCCCTGGTGCTGTGGGGCAGCAGTGCTAACCACTGTGCCACCGTCCTTCATTGGACAGTGAGCATGGAGAGCACTATTTAGGGGGTCTGACTGTGGGGGCAGTGCTGAGCTGACCTAACTGCCAGCGAGTGCAACCCAGGACATTCATTCACAACCTTGGGGTTCCAGAGCCCAGGGGATAATTCAGCCTGTTAACTCCCGTTTCTTTCCCTACAGACCCTGCCTGACCTCTGAGTGTTTCCCAGCACTCTCTGTTTATATTTCAGCTTTCCAACATCTGCAGAACTTTTCCTTCTTGTATCTGAACGAGAATGATTGGTTGTTGCTTTTGGTCATTGCCAGTCTTCTTTGGAATGCATTGGGTGTGGGTGCCGATTGCCATTCTGCCCACAAGGGTGCCATCTCACATTGGAGGCTAGAGTTTCTGATGGTGGCAAGGCTGTTACTCCAGGAGTCACATCCATTCATTCAGCTTGGGCATCCTTGCCATTAATGGCTGCTGATCTCTCGTTATAGCTGTAATCAGGACAGGAGAAGTCAATCAGTGTAAGGTCAGCACAGGGGAATTTACAGAGAGTGTCCCAGCATTAGAAATAGAATAGAATTCCTACAGTGCAGAAGGAGGCCATTTGGTCCATCGAGCCTGCTCCAACAATCCCACCCAGACCTTATCCCCGTAACCCCACATATTTACCCTGCTAATCCCCTAACCAACACATCTTGGGACACTAAGGGGCAATTTAGCATGGCCAATCCACCTAACCTGCACACTTTTGGACACTAAGGGGCAATTTACCATGGCTAATCCCCCTAACCTACACATCTTGGGACACTAAGGGGCAATGTAGCATGGTCAATCCACCTAATTTGCACACCTTTGCCACTAAGGGGCAATTTAGCATGGCCAATCCACCAAACCTGCACATCTTTGGACACTAAGGGGCAATTTAGCATGACTAATCTTCCCAACCTGCACACCTTTGGACACCAAGGAGCAATTTAGCATGGTCAATCCACCAAACCGGCACATCTTTGGACACCAAGGAGCAATTTAGCATGGCCAATCCACCAAACCTGCCCATCTTTGGACACCAAGGGGCAATTTAGCATGGCTAATCCACCATACCTGCACATATTTGGACACTAAGGGGCAATTTACCATGGCTAATCCCCCTAACATACACATCTTGGGACACTAAGGGGCAATTTAGCACAGTCAATCCACCTAACTTGCACACCTTTGGACACCAAGGGGCAATTTAGCATGGCCACTCCACCAAACCTGCACGTCTTTGGACACCAAGGAGCAATTTAGCATGGTCAATCCACCAAACTGGCACATCTTTGCACACTAAGGGGCAATTTACCATGGCTAATTCCCCTGACCTACACATCTTGGGACACGAAGGGGCAATTTATCATGGCCAATCCACCTAACCTGCACATCTTTGGACTGTGTGTGGAAACCGGAACACACAGAGGAAACCCACGCAGACACGGGGAGAATGTGCAGACTCCACTCAAACAGTCACCCAAGGCCGGAATTGAACCCAGGTTCTTGGCATTGTGAGGCAACAGAGCTGACCACTGTGCCACCGTGCCGCACCGTGCTTCCAGTGTCAACATTTTCTTCCTCATCATAGATGCACCTCTAGAACTAGACATGCCCAGTGCCAGCACTGAGGCAGGGCTACACTGTTGGAGGTGTCACCAAACATTAAACCTGCCCTCTCAGGAGGACATCAATAATCCCATAGCACCATCTTGAAGAAGAGCCAGGAACTAAAGAAGAACAAGCTAAGGAAGACTCTTATTGGACTTGAAACGTCAACTCTGCTTCTCTCTCAACAGATGCTGTCAGATCTGCTGAGTCTTTCTGGCACTTTCTGCTTTTATTTCACGAACCTGGGGGGGGGGGGGCATGGTGGCACGGTGATTAACACTGCTGCCTCACAGCGCCAGGGACCTGGGTTCGATTCCTGGCTTGGGTCACTGTCTGTGCGGAGTCTGCACGTTCTCCTCTTGTCTGCGTGGGTTTCCTCCGGGTGCTCCGATTTTCTCCCACAGCCCAAAGATGTGTGGGTTAGGTTGATTGGCCAGGCTAAATTGACCCTAGTGTCAGGGGGATTAGCAATCCCCCTGGGTTCAATTCCGGCCTTGGGTGACTGTTTGTGCGGAGTCTGCACGTTCTCCCGAATCTGCGTGGGTTTCCACCGTGTGTTCCGGTTTCCTCCCACAGTCCAAAGATGTGCAGGTTAGGTGGATTGGCCATGCTCAATTGCCCCTTATTGTCCCAAGATGTGTAGGTTAGGAGGATTAGCCATGGTAAATTGCCCCTTAGTGTCCAAAGATGCGCAGGTTTGGTGGATTGACCATGCTAAATATGTGGGGTTATGGGAATAGGGCCTGGGTGGGATTGTGGTCTATAAGAAGGATGTGGAAGCACTGGAAAGAGTGCAGAGGAGATTTACCAGGATGCTGCCTAGTTTGGAGGGTAGGTCTTATGAGGAAAGGCTGAGGGAGCTAGGGCTGTTCTCTCTGGAGCGGAGGAGGCTGAGGGGAGACTTAATAGAGGTTTATAAAATGATGAAGGGGATAGATAGAGTGAACGTTCAAAGACTATTTCCTCGGGTGGATGGAGCTATTACAAGGGGGCATAACTATAGGGTTCATGGTGGGAGATATAGGAAGGATATCAGAGGTAGGTTCTTTACGCAGAGAGTGGTTGGGGTGTGGAATGGACTGCCTGCAGTGATAGTGGAGTCAGACACTTTAGGAACATTTAAGCGGTTATTGGATAGGCACATGGAGCACACCAGGATGATAGGGAGTGGGATAGCTTGATCTTGGTTTCAGATAAAGCTCGGCACAACATCGTGGGCCGAAGGGCCTGTTCTGTGCTGTACTGTTCTATGTTCTATGGTCGGTGCAGACTCGATGGGCCAAATGGCCTCCTTCTGCACTGTGGGGATTCTATGATAACATTTATCTTGCATATTAACATTTTGTGTGACTTCCTATTAAATGCCTTTTGAAAATCCAAGTATATTACATCTACTGGTTTCCTTTATCCAGCCTAGTTTTGCCTGCCAGTGACGCCTGAATGTGACCAGCCAAGCCAAGTTTATGCAGTGAGTAAATACACCCACTGGGCAGAACGTTCCCCGCCAGCCCGCCATGGGAATCGTAGCGGGTGGGACATGGATCATGCAAAGATCTGTTGACCTCGGGCAGGATTTTCCGGTCTTGGGCCGAACACGGCTGGAATATCCTGTCCACTGTCATTCAAATAGACAGTGAGGTTAGTGCATGTGATTTTTCACAATGATTACATATTACTTGATCATTTCTGTTCATTGAACTACATTGTGTTACCAGTCCATGAGTGCATTTTTCTCTATCAATAAACCTTGGAAAATCTTGGATACCGGGCCCAGTGTGATACTGGGCCATAGAGGCCCAGGAAAGTGCTGGAATTCTATGGGCGCTTTGCAGTGAACTGGGGGCAGCATGGTGGCACAGTGGTTAGCGCTGTTGCTTCACAGCGCCAGGGACCCAGGTTCGATTCCCAGATTGGGTCATTGACTGTGCAGCATCTGCACGTTTTTCCTTTGTCTGCATGAGTTTCCTCCGGGTGCTCCGGTTTCCTCCCACAGTCCATAAGACGTGCTGATTAGGAGCATTGGCCATGCTAAATTCTCCCGCAATGTACCCGAACAGGCACCGGAGTGTGGTGACTAGAGGATTTTCACAATAACTTCATTTGATTTATTATTGTCACATGTATTAACATACAGTGAAAAGAATTGTTTCTTGCACGCTATACAGACAAAACATACCGTTCATAGAGAAGGAAAGGAGAGAGTGCAGAATGTAGTGGTACAGTCATAGCTAGGGTGTAGAGAAAGATCAACTTAATGCAAGGTAGGTCCATTCAAAAGTCTGATGGCAGCAGGGAAGAAGCTGTTCTTGAGTTGGTTGGTACGTGACCTTAGACTTTTGTATCTTTGTCCTGACAGAAGAAGGTGGAAGAGAGAATGTCCGGGGTGCATGGGGGTCCTTAATTATGCTGGCTGCTTTGCCGAGGCAGCGGGAAGTGTAGACAGAGTCAATGGATGGGAGGCTGGTTTGCGTGATGGATTGGGCTACATTCACAACCTTTTATAGTTTCTTGCGGTCTTGGGCAGAGCAGGAGTCATACCAAGCTGTGATACAACCAGAAAGAATGCTTTCTATGGAGCATCTGTAAAAGTTGGTGAGAGTCATTGCAGTGTCAATGTAAGCCTACTTGTGAAACTGATCAATAAACTTTTTTAAAAAAACTTTAAAACTGACTTCTACAAGGACAGCAGAAGGAATATCAGAGTTGGCCGGAGTGAACTTTGCTCCCAGGAGAGGAAAAACTAGGTTCTTGTTCCTGATTGCATAATCATTTCCCAACAAAAACCAAAGTATTGGGAAAAGGAGGGGAAAAGTAACATTTTAACACCTCTGGCAGGTAGCTGACAACAGACAAGAACACAGCAATATGTAATTACAACAACAGACCAGCAAGGGGCAGCATTAAGCAACAGATGGAACCAGGATCTTTCAGAACACAGTAACAACATTTTTTTAACTGTCTTTATCTGCTCACAGCACTCCTTTTTATGCCAGTCTCAAAAAATATCTGAATCGTTTTCAGACTTTTCCTACCTTAGCAAGATCTTTAATCTTTAGCATCAAGCGATTAAATATTGGGAAGACTGGAGCCATGGTTTTCAGTCACTGCTCTAACTCTGTTCCCTGGCAACAGTCTGAGAGACTAAACCAAGTCTGTCTGTTCACAATCTTAGTGTCAGATCTGAGCCTAGACGAGTTTCTGACATGTTTGAGACATCACTGAGACCATCTATAACCACAGCACCGCTGTGCACCAAGATTATAGTGCACCAAGAGGCCATTCAGCCCATCCATCGTGTCTGCACCGGCCAAACATGAGAAAAAAAGAAACTAGTCGCTCATTTTAATCCCATTTTCCAGTCCCTGGTCTGTCGAGTGCAGGTTCCAGCACCTCAGATACAGATCCAGGGACCTTCTAAATGAGTTGAACATTTCAGCCTCAACCACTGTGGTGACTGGGGGATTTTCACAGTAACTTCATTGCAGTGTTAATGTAAGGACTAATACATAAACTTCAACTTAAACTTAGGCAGTGAATTCCAGACCCCCACCACCCTCTGGGTGAAATAGTTTTTCCTCATGTCCCCTCTAATCCTTCTCCCAATCACCTTAAATCTATGCTCCCTGGTAACTGACCCCTCAGCTAGGGGAGAACAAGTCTATCCTGTTTCGGCCGCTCAGTTAGGTCACCCCTTAACCTCCTCTGTTCTAAGGAAAACAACCCTTGTTTATCCACTGTCTCCTCATAGCTGCAATTTTCAAGCCCTGGCCACATTCTTATAAATCTCCTCTGCACTCTCTCTGGAGCTAAATGTGTCCAGAACTGTGCACAAAACTGTGGCCTAACCAGTGTTTTATACAGTTCCGTCATCACATCCCTGCTTTTGTATTCAATACCTCACCAATAAAGGAAAACATTCCATGTGCTTTCTTTATCACCTTGTCCACCTGTCCTGTCTTCAGGGACCTGTGGACATTCTCTCCGAGGCCTCTCAATTCCTCGACCTCTCTCAATATTGTCCCGTATATTGGGTATTTCCTTGCTTGGTTTTCCCTCCCCAAGTACCTCACACTTTTCCATTTGCCACGTCTCCGCCCACTCAACCAAACCATTGATATCATTCTGGAGTCGACAGCTACCCTGTGTGTATCTTCTGCTAGCCCACCTGCAGAACCTCACCAGACTTCACCCCTGAAGCTTATCTGCTGCTGAAACCTTCATTCACGCCTTTGACACCTCCAGACACGACCGTTCCAATGCACTCCTGGCTGGCCCCCAACATTCTACCCTCTGTTTAGAATCCCTACAGTGCAGAAGGAGGCCATTCGGCCCATCGAGTCAGCACCGGCCACCCAGCCCCTATCCTCGTAGCCCCACGTGTTTACCCTGACACTAAGCTCCCCTTACATTAAGTGGAAAATTAGCATGGCCAATCAGCCTGACCCGCACATCTTTGGACTGTGGGAGGAAACCGGAGCATCCGGAGGAAACCCACACAGACACGGGGAGAATGTGCAAACTCCACACAAATAGTGACCCAAGCCGGGAATCGAACCCGGGTCCCTGGCGCTGTGAGGCAGCAGTGCTAACCACTGTGCCACCGTGCCGCCCCAAAGTAATCCAAAACTCTGCTTCCCGGGTCTAAACTCTTATCAAATCCTGTTCTCCTCTCACCCCTTGTGGTCACAACATTGGCCCACAGTAAAGCAACATCCCGATTTAAAAATTTCCATCCTTATTTTCCGATCCGTTCACTGCCTCTCCCCTCCTTACTTCTGTCATCTCTTTCAGCCCACAACCCTCCGGGATATCTGTGCTCCTCTAACTCAGAGCTCTTGCACATCCCTGATTTGAATCCTTCCGCTCTTGTTGCCACAGCTTCAGTTGTCTAGGTACGTAAAAGACTGACCCGAAGATGAGGTCGCAGGCGATTGGGGGTAGACTACTGGATTGGATTGAGGATTGGCTGACTGACAGAAAGCAGAGGGTTGGGATAAATGGGTCCTTCTCTGGCTGGCAAAATGTAACTAGCCGGGTGCCGCAGGGGTCAGTCCTCAGACCTCAACTGTTTACAATCTATATAAATGATCTGCAAGCAGGGATAGAATGCAATAGTGCACAGTGGTTAGCACTGCTGCCTCACAGCGCCAGGTACCCGGGTTCAAATCCAGCTTTGGGTGACTGTCTGCGTGGAGTTTGCACGTTCTTCCCGTGTCTGCCTGGGTTTCCTCCGGGTGCTCCGGTTTCCTCCCACAGTCCAAAGATGTGCAGGTTAGGTGGATTGGCCAGGTTAAATTGCCTCTTAGTATCAGGGGCACTAGCAAGGGAAAATGCACGGGGTTATAGGGATAGAGCCTAGGTGGGATTGTGGTCGGTGTAGACTCGATGGGCCAAATGGCCTCCCCCTGCACCGTAGGATTCTATGATTCCATGAACATAGCAAGATTTGCGGATGATTTCAAAATAGTGAGAAAGCAGGCAGTGAAGAGGATATAAAGATTTTACAAACGGATATAGATACGCTAGAAACATGGACCAAAATTTGGCCAATGGAGTTTAATGTGGATAAGTGTGAGGCTGTATTTTGGCAAAAACAAATAGAAAGGCAATTTATTATCTAAATGGAAAGCAGATCCAAAATGTATCCGGGCAGAGGGATCTGGGTGTCACTTTCCTCCTTTAAGGTACTGCTTAAAACCTACCTCTTTAACCAAGCTTTTGTCACCTGGTTAGCCCCTCCTTAGTGACTTGATGTTGTAATCTGTTTATAACACTCCGGTGCAGCGCCTTTGGATTGCTTTCTGAATTCAAGCCCCTATTCAAACATAAGTTGTTGTTGTGAATTACCCTTCTCTTGCCTCAGATTGTGACAATACACAACACCAGGTGAGTAAGTTTTAAGTTTATTTATTTATCAGTGTCACAAGTAGGCTTACATTAACACTGCAATGAAGTTACTGTGAAAATCCCCCAGTTGCCACACTCCGGCGCCTGTTCGGGTGCACTGAGGGGGAATTTAGCACGGCCAATGCACCTAACCAGCACGTCTTTCGGACTGTGGGAGGAAACCGGAGCACCCGGAGGAAACCCACACAGACATGGTGAGAACATGCAGACTCCGCACAGACAGTGACCCAAGCTGGGAATTGAACCCGGGTCCCTGGCGCTGTGAGGCAGCAGCGCTAACCACTGTGCCACCGTGTGTTGCCTTCTTCAGTTGTAAGTGCCAGCTGGCACCATCTACTCCCTGCGTTTCACATTATTCGGCACGGTGGCACAACGGTTAGCACTGATGCTTCACAGCACCAGCGACCCGGGTTTGATTCCCAGCTTGGGTCACTGTCTGTGTGGAGACTGCATGTTCTCCCCGTGTCTGCGTGGGTTTCCTCCGGGTGCTCCGGTTTCCTCCCACATTCTGAAAGATGTGCTGGTTAGGGTGCATTGACCCAGACTGTGGCGACTAGGGGAATTTCACAGTAACTTCATTGCAGTGTTAATGTAAGCCTTACTTGTGACTAATAAATAAACTTTAACTTTTGTTCCTCGTCCAATATCGCACCATCCGAGGCCACTCCACTTCACCCCTTTGAAATCATCCCCTCAAACATCGTCCTCACTCATTGGAGGAAACTCTTCTTCACACATCGAGTGATAGAGGTTGTCATCAATAGACACATATCTTAATGTGATGATAAAGATATCATCATCAATCCACCATCTACAAGACACAAGTCAGGAGTGTGATGGAATACTCCACACTTGCCTGGATGGGTGCAGCTCCAACACGACTCAAGAAGCTTGATACCATCCAGGACAAAGCAGCCCCACTTGATTGGCACCCCATCTACAAACATTCACTCCCTCCTCCACCGACGCTCAGTAGCAGCAAGATGCACTGCAGCAATTCACCAAAGATCCTTGGACAGCACCTTCCAAACCCACGACCACTTCCATCTAGAAGGACAAGGGCAGCAAATACATGGGAACACCACCACCTGCAAGTTCCCCTCCAAGCCACTCACCATCCTGACTTGGAAATATATCGCCGTTCCATCACAGTCACTGGGTCAAAATGCTGGAATTCTATCCCCTAACGACATTGTGGGTCAACCCACAGAACATGGACTGCAGCGATTCAAGAAGGCAGCTCCCCACCACCTTCTCAAAGGCAACTAGGGATGGGCAATAAATGCTGGCCAGCCAGCGATGACCATGTCCCATGAATGAACAAAGAAAAATGTCAGCATGGCACCTGAGGTTTGTCAATGGTGGGTACTAGGTGAGCTGGCAAAGCATAGTGAGTGGTGACATAGGCTGGCATGAGTTGACATCACGTTGCCACAAGGGCTTTGAAGAGCCACGAGAGGATTGGGAGCCATGGGTTGATATGGTGCACATGAGGGGACATGGGGATAGAGGGGTGGGTAGAGTAGTATACTGTGACATGGTGGGTCTGATGAGCCATGGAGTGTGTGTGTGAGGGCCATTAGGTGGCATAGGTTAGCATGGATGGCATGGGGAGTGTGAGGGGGTGAGGGCTGTGTTGTAAAACTAAATTCAACCAAGTGTTGGATCACTGAGGCAGGCTTCCAGCCAGGAGGATCTGCCTTCACTCCAGGGGTCAAACCTCCATTCCAACACACACGCACACAGGAACACACACACACACAGGAACACACACAGTGGACACACGTACCTCCATTCCAACACACACACATATACACATGCGCGCACATGCACACACACACACACAGGGACACACACTCACAGACATGCACACACACAGAGGGACACACACACAGAGTGACATGCACACAGTCGGACATACACCTACACAGACAACACACACAGATGGACACACATGGGGATACACACAGATGGACACACGCACAGACATGTACGCACACATAGACTGACACATACACACTCATGCACACATGGACACACAAACGTGCACACACACACTGACACACACACATACATGCACACTCTCACAGACACACTCATGCATGCAGACACACACACGCAAACACACAGACACATAGAATGACATACTTACACTCATACACACACGTACATATACTGGCATATACACAGACACACTTATAAACACACAGACACACACACACTTACAAACACACAGGCACAAATACTCAGACACACATGTACATACACGCAGAGTCCCACATACACAGACATGCATACATAACACACCCAGACACACACATGCACAATTGTACTCACAAACACACAAACATACGCACACACACAAACACACATATACATGGCATGCACAAAGGTGTGTGTGTGTGTGTATAGGCAAAGCAGGGGTTGTGATGGATCGGAACAAACATGTCCTTGACTTTTCTACCTCTGTAATAGATGGAGATTGAATCTGACTGCAGCGCTGGTTACCTGTCCAGCCCGTGATGCTGAACCTGCGACCGCACTGCTCTTTCTGATTGAGGGTCACACCACGTTATACACTCACTCTCAGAACAAACGGCCCCCAAGGAAACCACTCCTTCCTGTGTGAAATACGTACATTTCTGAGTCAAAGTATCATTGCCCCTTCTCGTTCCTCCAGCCTCACAAAGCCAAGAAACCTAAACAAATAACCAAGTACATGTCTGACCACATACCCAGGTGAAATCAATTACTGCGTCTAATAAGACTTTCAAGGACATTAATTAAAAGAAATTTAATTAAAACTAAGCCAGCTTTATGTGATGATGTTCTGCAGTAACCCAGGGGGCCCATGACTCCTCAGAGTAATTTACTAAGACGGGATTAATCACTGACAATACAAAATGTAAGGAGCTGCTCAGTTTTACAAGCCAGGATTCATCAGCTGGACAATCTAACCTCGCTGAGTTTAAGGGAAACAGATTTCATCTGACCTTTGACGCACATTTTATTGCTACTGTTTGTCAACAGACAGACAACTTGTCTTACAGACTGAGATCACTGATCCCTCTCTGCCGGGCGGAGGGAAGAGATTAACGAACATTTAAAGGGACATGGACAGGGGTCATATTCGCAACCTTGCAGTCCAGTTGCAAGGCCGGCCTTGGGAACTGGTAACTGGCCAGTTGTCACAGAATCACAGAATACTACAGTGCAGAAGAGGCTCTTCGCCCCATCCAGTCTACACCGACGCATCAAATGCCCTGACCTGCCCACCTAATCGGATGGAGAGGGGGCAGCACGGTGGCACAGTGGTTAGCACTGCTGCCTCCCAGCGCCGAGGACCCGGGTTCAATTCCCAGCTTGGGCCATTGTCTGTGCGGAGTCTGCACGTTCTCCCCATGTCTGCATGGGTTTCCTCCGGTTGCTCCAGTTTCCTCCCACAGTCCAAAGACGTGCTGGTTAGGGTGCATTGGCCATGATACATTCTCCCTCAGTGTACCCAAACAGGCAGCGGAGTGTGGTGACTAGGGGATTTTCACAATAACTTCATTGCAGTGTGAATGTAAACCTACTTATGACTAATAAATAAACTTTAATCCCACTTGCCAGCACTTGGCCCATAGCCTTGAATGTTATACTATGCCAAGAACCCATCCAGGTACTTTTTAAAAGATGTGAGGTATCCCACCTCCACCACCCTCCCAGGCAGCGCATTCCAGACCGTCACCACCCTCGGAGTAAAAAGGTTTTTCCTCAAATCCCCCTAAGCCTCCCACCCCTCACTTTTAACTTGTGCCCCCTCGTAACTGACCTTTCAACTAAGGGGAACAGCTGCTCCCTATCCACCCTGTCCATGCCCCTCATAATCTTGTACACCTCAATCAGGTCACCCCTCAGTCTTTGCTCCAACGAAAACAACCCAAGCCTCTCCAACCTCTGTTTATAACTTAAATGTTCCATCCCAGACAACATCCTGGTAAATCTCCTCTGTCCCTTCCGTGGCCGGGCAGTCTCAGTAATGGGAGGTTGGGGGGAAGAGTTGGGGTGGGGGGGCATCAACGCACAATACCAGTCTCGTGCCCAATACCAGTCTCGTGCCCAACACCAGTCTCGTGCCCTGAACACAAGTCAAAAGTTTACCCCCTACTTCTTCACAAAGAGGAGCCAACAATTAGGATGAGAAGCGTGTGGGCGGTATGGCGGCACAGTGGTTAGCACTGCTGCCTCACAGCACCAGGGACCCCCCCGGTTCGATTCCTGGCTCAGGTCACTGTCTGTGTGGAGTTTGCACGTTCTCCCAGTACCCGCGAGGGTTTCCTCCCACACTCAGAAAGACGTGCTGGTTAGGTGAATGGCCGGAAAATTCCGGTCAACATTTCAGCTCGATGACCTTCCATTCGAACTGAGGAAAGTTCAAAAGGTAATTGGATGTTGAGCAAATGGAAAGAGGAGGATGGGTAGAAGAATAAAAGGGAAGCTCTGTGAAAGGTGGGAGGACAGGATTGTGCCAAAACTAAACTGACCACCATAGACATAGATGATCTGCAGTTTGCGGGTGGCCACAGTGTCATTGTCTACTCTGCCTCAGATTGGTAAGCTACTCTCAATCTTTTCAATTCTGCATGCAGGAAACTCGGACAGTCCTTTAACAGTGGTTAGCACTGCTGCCTCACAACAGCAGGACCCGAGTTCGAATCCGGCCTTGGGTGACTGTCTGTGTGGAGTTGGCATGTTCTCCCCGTGTCTGCATATGTTTTTTTCCTGGTTCATAGAATCCTACAGTGCAGAAGGAGGCGATTCGGCCCATCGAGCCTGCACCGACCACAATCCCACCTAAGCCCTATTCCCATCACCCCATGCATTAACCCTAGCTAGTCCCCCTGACACTAAGGAGTTATTTAGCATGGCCAGTCCACCTAACCCGCACATCTTTGGACTGTGGGAGGAAACCGAAGCACCCGGAAGAAACCCACGCAGAATTGGGGAGAATGTGCAGACTCAACAGACAGTCACCCAAGCCGAGAATCGAACCCGGGTCCCTGGCACTGTGAGGCAGCAGTGCTAACCACTGTGCCACCGTGCCGTGGGTTCTCCGGTTTCCTCCCACACTCCAAAGATGTGCAGGTTAGGTGAATAGGCCTTGCTAAATTGCCCCTAAGTGTCCCAAGATATATATAGGTTAGGGGGATAATATGTTTAAATATGTGTGGTTACGAGGATAGGGCCTGGGTAAGAGTCAGTACAGACCTGATGGGCCGAATGGCCTCCTTCGCACTGTAGGGATTTTATGATTCTATTCTATGATTGCCAAAACAAAATTCATATCAACCAACATCTGGTCAGCCAAGTATTCCACCTCCAAGATATGTTGAATAAATGAGATGTGTTGAGCACTTGGCAGCCTGCCCTCTCTAAAAAGGTCACCGTTGATGAGGGGATCCAACACCCAGCTACACCAGCTCTGTCTTCTACAAACTACAGCAGTGAATGTTTGACAACAAACACCTCCACAAGTCCTGGTGTACACGCCACTTGCCGTCACCAGACCAGTACTGCGGTGAGACCTGGACACTGTATCAGCGACATGTAAGGGCACTGGAGAGATTGCATCTCCTAGACCCCAACACCTCCTCCAAATTCAATGGGAGGATTGTTAAACAAACACTAGCCAAGCTTGGCTGAGAGTCCAGAAATCCACTAGACCTGACCCCAGGGGAAATATTGCTTGATTGACAGCTCTGCTCTCTGATCTATGCTGTCAGTTACACAATGATTATTTACATAGGATAAAGAGGTTTCAGGTGCTTGCAGTTTCAGTTTTGATACTTTCAAAGGGTGCGCATGATCAACACTTTTATTGGGCTGAAGTAAACATGACTTATTTTAAGAAAGTGGAATGTTATCAATGGATGACTTTTTAAAAAAGCTTTTTTTACACAGCCTCCTGTCACTGCAGTGTTTGTTGGCTCTATATGCTGTCTAAAGGATTAATAACTATCATGTTAATAGCTAGAGTGCATCATCAGTGATGTCATAGCTTGGCATGGGTGGTATGAGGGGCCAGTGGGTTTGTTGGGGGGAGGGGGGGGGGCATGTCTTAGCCTGGAGGCAAGAGATGGCTTAAGGGGTTGGGTGGGGAACATGAAGTGGGCGTGGATGGGGCATGGGGTGTGTGGGATGTTGTGAAGGGACTGAGGGTCTTTCTACTTTTATTGCAACTGGGACAAAGTCCCAGAACGCCAAGGTGGCCCTTTTAAACAGCCTGCCTCAGCACCTGGCGGACCCTGTAGATGCCTCCGAGCTTTTCCCTGGGTTTGGCTGTCTCAACTGCAGCCCGCGTCTGATCCCAGGCAATGCAAATCCCACCCCGTGGGTACTTTCTCCAGAGGTGGGCAAGCCCATAAGACCATAGGACATAGGAGCAGAATTAGGCCACTCGGCCCATCGAGTCTGCCCCGCCATTCAATCATGGCTGATATTTTTCTCATCCCCGTTCTCCTGCCTTTTCCCCATAACCACTGACCCCCTTATTAATCAAGAACCTATCTATCTCGGTCTTAAAGACACCCAATGACCCGGCCCCCACAACCTTCTGCAGCAAAGAGTTCCACAGATTCACCACACTCTGGCTGAAGAAATTCCTCCTCATCTCTGTTTTAAAGGATTGTCCCTTTAATCTGAGGTTGTGCCCTCTGGTTCTAGATTTTCCTACTAGTGGAAACATCCTCTCCATGTCCATTCTATCCAGGCCTCGCAGTATCCTGTAAGTTTCAATAAGATCCCCCCTCATCCTTTTAAACTCCAACGAGTACAGACCCAGAGTCCTCAACCGTTCCTCATACGACAAGCTCTTCATTCCCAGCCCGACTGGGAATTTTCACAAATCCCACTTCCCACCCCAGGGATGAAAATCCAGGCCCGTGACATCAGATCATCCGTCTAAGGGGATGGTACGCTCCAACTAGTAGAAGATGTCCACCCCATCCACCCCCCCCCCCCCCCACCCACCCACACACCCCGCGCCCACCCAGAACCCCTCCCCCACCCACACCCCTTCCCACCGCACCCACTCGGCAATTGGGAAGCAAGGGGAATGGGTGCAGCTGGATAGGGGGGGCGGCCAGAGGGATGCAGTGAGCGCCGAAAGGCTGATATCAGGGGCGGAATTTCCTGACCCACCGGCCATGGGAATTGTAGCGGGCGGGACACGGATCATGCAAAGGTCCGTTGACCTCGGGAGGGATTTTCTGGCATTGGGGCGAACACGGCCGGAAAATCCCACCCAGAAGCGCCAACCGTAACATTCCACATGCCTGTCAGAGCTTTTACAGCCTTGTGAAAGGGAACTAGCCGGCTCTTAGTGATTGCTTTCACGGCGCTGACGCCACAGATCAGAACTTTCTGGTCTACCCAGGCCGTGAGAGGCTTGAACCAGCTCCACTCCGTCACGAATCGAGGGTAGGCACTGTTGCCTCACAGCGCCAGTGACCCAGGTTCGATTCCCGGCTTGGGCCACTGTCTGTGTGGCGTTTGCACATTCTCCCCATGTCTGCGTGCGTTCCCTCCGGGCGCCCCAGTTTCCTCCCACAGTCCGAACGATGTGCTGGTTAGGGTGGATTGGCCATGCTAAATTCTCCCTCAGTGTACCCGAACAGGCGCTGGAGTGTGGCGATGAGGGGATTTTCACAGTAACTTCATTGCAGTGTTAATGTAAGCCGACTTGTGACTAATAAATAAGCTTTAACTTTAATTCCAGTGCTGACACGGGTGGCTAGCGCGGTGTATTAGAGACCTTCAGGAGCTGTGAGGCCTATCAGATCTGGCGGAGCCCTCTAGCTGAGGCTATTAGTGTGATTGCTAGGGGTTGTTGAGTTCAAACTGAAATGTCAATTTTCATTTCCTACGGTGGGCCCAGTCCGGGCCTGAAGGTTTTTTGAGAAGCCCTGACTGTGAAACCATTACTCCCCTGAGACCAGCAAATGCCAACCTGATGAGAGCTGCCAATATTTACTCACACAAACACAGATTTACAAGGGTCACCCTCATCAGGGTCGTGTTTTTAAGTCAGAAACTGTGAAACCTGTTTTTTCTGTTGTTGAAGTGAACTCATGGCTTCCTGTCCAATTGGCTGTCATTGGATTCGGGCTCTCTGGCAGTTTATTAAATATTCTGTCTGCAGCCTGCAGTGACAGGCCTTCTCAATAATCCTGTGTTTAGACTCATCAAAATCCAAATTTCCAATTTGGCTTCGATCCAGAGACATAACCAGCCACCATTCACTTTCTAAATTCACAGTTTTGGAACAAGCAACACAACAAAAAACCTGACAATTTACCAACTCATAGTCGCCACACCAGTTCCAGGGTTATGGAAAGTGGGGTTGAGACTACAATTAGATCAGAGTATGTTTGGTGGCACAGTGGTTAGCACTGCTGCCTCACAATGTCAAGGACCTGGGTTCGATTCTCGGCTTGAGTCACTGTCTGTGCGGAGTCTGCACGTTCTCCCCATGTTTGCGTGGGTTTCCTCCGAGTGCTCCCACAGTCAAAAGATGTGCAGGTTAGATGGATTGGCCATGCTAGATTGCCCCTCAGTGTCCAAAGATGTGCAGGTTAGGTGGATTGGCCATGGTAAATGCGTGGGGTTAGATGGATTGACCATGCTAGATTGCCCCTCAGTGTCCAAAGATGTGCAGGTTAGGTGGATTGGCCATGCTAGATTGCCCCTCAGTGTCCAAAGATGGGCAGGTTAGGTGGATTGGCCATGGTAAATGCGTGGGGTTACGGGGATAGGGCGGGGCAGTGGGCCCAGATAGAGTGCTCTTTCGGAGGATCAGTGCAGACTTGATGGGCTGAATGGCCTCCTCCTGTAATGTGGGGCTTCTAGAATGCTGCCGTGCAGCCTTTCTCATGTTAGACAACATACTTCAGACTTACACCTTTTATCATCTTCCTGATGGCTGTATTTAATCACGATTTAATATTATTTAACTATTTAATTTTAGCTCTCGATAGTGAAATCCGAGTATGCTCTTTGAACATTTCTGTCCCACCCCTTGACAAAGACATTTAAGAGACATTTTACACTCAATATGCGATCCTTCTTTGGCCTTTTCCATCCCCCCCTCCCCAACATTGCTCCTTCCTCCTCGAGCTTCTTGTTCTCTCCCTCTTTTGGTCTCTCTCTGAAATGTAAAAGACAGAGAACAAGGGGAGTGTTTAATTTTACACAGAAGGTTGTGAAATCTCTCCCACTCTGCTGATCAGACTGACGTCCTCCGAGTCTTACGTCTTAAGCCTACCCATCGGGATCTCTGCCAGACCGGTAACTGGCCAGTAGCTCCTGGGGATGGGCTGCTGTCGTTAATAGGGATGGGTTTGATTTAGTTTCCATTAAAATACAGCTCTGGTCCCACAAACTGTAATCACCCATAGCTTCCATTTCCAGCAGCCAGAGTAGCAAAATTCAAGCCAAAGAGTACAGCACAGAATGAGGCCATTCAGCCCATTGAGTCCATGACATCTCTCTATAGAGCAATCTAGTCAGTCCCATTCTCCATCTCGATCCCTGCAGCTTCATTTTGGTCAAGTTCCCATCCAGCTTCCTTTTGATTGTTCCTCTTCCTTGTGGATAAGTGAGTTCCAGGTTGTCACCACTCACTGCATAAAAACATTCGCACTCAAATACCTTCTGCCTCTCCTGCCTCCGTGTCATAGAATCCTTACAGTGCAGAAGGAGGCCATTCGGCCCATCGAGTCTCCACTGACTACAATCCCACCCAGGCCCTATCCCCACAACCCCATGCATTTACGCTAGTTAATCCCCCTGATACTAAGGGGCAATTTAGCATGGCCAATCCACCTAACCCGCACATCTTTGGATGGTGGGAAGAAACCGGATCACCCGGAGGAAACCCACGCAGTCACGGGGAGAACGTGCAGACTGCACACAGACAGTGACCCAAGCTGGGAATCGAACCCAGGTCCCTGGAGCTGCGAGGCAGCAGTGCTAACCACTGTGCCACCATGCCATCCATGAACAAATTAGCTACTGGGAGCAGCTTTTCATTGTCCACTTTATTTAAACCTCTCACAATCTTGTCCACCTCCGTCAAAGCTCCCCTCAATCTCCTTTCTTCCAAGGAGCCCAACTCCATCTTCGCCAGCCTAACCTTGCCGCTAAAACTCCCTCATCTGGGGAATCATTTTGGTAAATCTCCTCCACATCCTCTCAAGGACACTCACATCCTTCATAAAATGTGGTCACTGGAACGGGGCACAATACCCCATCCCAATTCAATTCAATTCAACTTTATTGTCATTGTACAATGCACAAATACAAACAAAACAAAAACTGAGCCTGCAGGCTCCCAAGATACAAAGCAAATGCAAGTAGTCAGTATAGTAGTCATTGGAGGGCGGGGGGGGCTAACCTGAGATTGATAAAGGTTCATCATAAGCTCTTTGCTTTTGAACACAACAGGTGGCACAGTGGTTAGCACCGCTGCCTCACAGCGCAGTGTGCAGGGATCCGGGTTCAATTCCCAGCTTGGGCCACTGTCTGTGTGAAGTTTGCACATTCTCCCCGTGTCTGCATGGGTTTCCTCCGGGTGCTCTGGTTTCCTCCCACAGTCCAAAAGATGTGCTGGTTAGGTGCATTGGCCGTGCTAAATTCTCCCTCAGTGTACCCGAACAGGCACTGGAGTGTGGAGACTAGGGGGAGTTTCACAGTAACTTCATTGCCGTGTTAATGTAAGCTTACTTGTGACACAAATAAATAAACTTTCCTATTTATGAAGCATAATATCCCATGTGCTTTGCTAACTGGTCTCTCAATATGTCCTTCCATCTTCAAAGATGTTTTTTAAAAATATTTTCACTCCATCCTTAAAGTTACAAACCGAATGCTCAGAGGGAGCAGGGCAAACCTGAATCTATTCCCTCCAAAAACCAGATTCAAATTCCAGTTGAATCCAATTCATGGGCCCCGCAAGAGAGACAAACAAGATCCAAGCTGACAAGGTAAGGCATTGCACCCCATCTTGGGCTTGATCCGATGCTTGATCTTGACGTGATTTGATTTGACTTATTATTGTCACATGTATTAGCATACAGTGAAAAGTATTGTTTCTTACGCGCTTTGCAGCCAAAACATATCGTTCATAGAGAAGGAAATGAGAGAGTGCAGAATGTAGTGTTACAGTCATAGCTAGGGTGTAGAGAAAGATCAACTTAATGCAAGGTAAGTCCATTCAAAAGTCTGATAGCAGCAGGGAAGAAGCTGTTCTTGAGTCGGTTGGTACGTGACCTCAGACTTTTGTATCTTTTTCCCTACGGAAGAAGGTGGAAGAGGGAATGTCTGGGGTGCGTGGGATCCTTAATTATGCTGGCTGCTTTGCTGAGGCAGCAGGAAGTGTAGACAGAGTCAATGGATGGGAGGCTGGATTGCGTGATGGACTGGGCTTCATTCACATCCTTTTGTAGTTTCTTGCGGTCTTGGGCAGAGCAAGAGCCATACCAAGCTGTGATACAACCAGAAAGAATGCTTTCTATGGTGCATCTGTAAACGTTGGTGAGAGTCGTAGCGGACATGCCAAATTTCCTTAGTCTTCTGAGAAAGTAGAGGCGACGGTGGACTTTCTTAACGATAGTGTCGGCATGGTGGGGGGACCAGGAGAGGTTGTTGGTGATCTGGACACCTAAAATTGGGAAGCTTAGTCCAAAGACCTCTGCACATGCACCCCAGGTCCCTCAGTCCCTGCGCACTCTTTGGAATTTGTGATTAAGTCTATTACATCCCGCGCTATCGCTTTTGTCAAAATACACCATCTGACAAATGAGTTAAATTCCATTTGCCACCCGTCTGCCCTTTCAGCACGCCTATTCATGCCCAAGGTGGTCGACTGCCAAACCTTCAAGTTTAGTATCATCGGTTAATTTTGACACTTCACATCCAAATCAGTTACAGATATGAGAAAACAGCAGCACCGACCCTGGGAGAACATCACTGTCTACCGCTGTTTGGACACAAATCTCCAAACTGGGTGATCCATTTTGTTGCTGCAAAGTAACCCCATGTTGCTGATGATTGAGCGACCACTCCGGGAGATAAATTAACATCAGGCTAGTTTCCGTCCCCGCAAATTAGAATTTGGCCTTGCTCTGTTAATTAGATGACTTCTCAACCTCCATTGCCACTGGTTTTAATGATTACAGAATATTTTAATTAGTTAATCATTATTAACATTGGGATATTGGTTAATTAACCCTTTGCCCTCTCCAGATTACTTTTGTCACCAAAAGATGAATTGCTTTGCAAAATAGTAATTAGTATAGTAAAGGTCAAAGGTTGGGTGAAATCATTCTGTGCTCTACTGGGCTCCACCCACTCACTCTTTCCAAAAGCAGCCTTTTCCTCATCGCTGCCCTCCCCCCGTACTTTACTTGCTAGGCATAAGGCTCTCACTGGCGAGTTATTCGACAACAGGGGCATCACAAGAAACACTGATCCCGTCCTCACCCGACAGGCAGAGTTGCATACCAACCCCTCACCAATGCAGGAGTTAGCGCCAATGTTCCCTTCTAGGCTGTGTGTATGTATGCAGTCACGCCACTCCCCAGTTGTCCCCTTTAAGGCGTCACGTTTTCAACTGATCAACATTTGAGGAACAAAAGAAAAATTGCAGAAGGTATTGGTCAGTGCGCGGCGGTTAGACTCAGTAACACTGACTGCCTTTAACCCTCATTAACACAACGACGCTGTGGCCATTTGCAAGATTGCAAACACCACAGGATTAATGATTTCATATCAAGTGCAGACCGAGGAATTTCACACAAATGTCTTAATGTGCTCATAGCCAGACACTACACAGAATAGGGTGGCACGGTAGCACAGTGGTTAGCACTGCTGCCTCACTGCGCCAGGGACCTGGGTTCAATTCCTGGCTTGGGTCACTGTCTGTGTGGAGTCTGCACGTTCTCCCCGTGTCTGCGTGGGCTTCTTCCGGGTTCTCTGGTTTCCTGTCACAGTCTGAAAGACGTGCTGGTTGGGTGCATTGGCCATGCTAAATTCTCCCTCAGTGCACCCGAACAGGCGCCGGAGTGTGGTGACTAGGGGATTTTCATGGTAACTTCATTGCAGAGTTAATGTAAGCCTACTTGTGACAAATAAATAAACTTTTAACTTTGGAACATTTTAACCCCTTCATTTAATATTTGTTTTCAAATCTCTCCCTGGCCTCACCCCTTCCTGATTCTGTAACCTCTGTCAGACGAACAAACCTCACCCCTCCCTGACTCTGTAACTTCCATAAGAAACCTCACAACACCAGGTTAAAGTCCAACAGGTTTATTTGGCAGTACAAGCTTTCGGAGCGCTGCTCCTTCATCAGGTGAGTGAGGAGTTGTGTTCACAAACAGGGCATAAAAACTCACAAACTCAATTTACAAGATAATGATTGGAATGCGAGTCTTTGCAGGTAACTAAGTCTTAAAGGTACAGACAATGTGAGTGGAGAGAGGGTTAAGCACAGGTTAAAGAATGTGTATTGTCTCCAGCCAGGGCAGTTAGTGAGATTTTGCAAGCCCAGGCTAGTCGTGGGGGTTACTGATAGTGTGACATAAACCCAAGATCCCGGTTGAGGCCGTCCTCATGTGTGCGGAACTTGGCTATTAGTTTCTGCTCTGCGATTCTGCGTTGTCATGTGTCGCGACATGGAGAACGCTTACCCGAAGATCAGAGGCTGAGTGCCCGTGATGGCAGACGTGCTGGAGCATCGACACGGATGCCATCATCTCACGTGAGAACACCATCCACTAGGCACACGGTACATACTCTTGCAACTCGGCCAACGTTGTCTACCTGATACGCTGCAGGAAAGGGTGTCCTGAGGCATGGTACATTGGGGAGACCATGCAGACGCTACAGATGAATGAACACCGCTCGACAATCACCAGGCAGGAGTGTTCTCTTCCTGTTGGGGAACACTTCATGGGCATTCGGCCTCTGATCTTTGGGTAAGCGTTCTCCAAGGCGGCCTTCACACGACACACGTCAATGCAGAATCGTTGAGCAGAAACTGATAACCAAGTTCCGCACACATGAAGACGGCCTCAACTCGGATCTTGGGTTCTTGTCACACTATCTGTAACCCTCACGACTTGCCTGGGCTTGCAAAATCTCACTCACTGTCCTGGCTGGAGACAATACACATCTCTTTAACCTGTGCTTAACCCTCTCTCCACTCACATTGTCTGTACCTTTAAGACTTGATTACCTGTAAAGACTTGCATTCCAACCGTTATCTTGTAAATTGAGGTTGTGTCTGTATATGCCCTGTTTGTGAACACAAGTCCTCACTCACCTGATGAAGGAGCAGCGCTCTGAAAGCTTGGGCTGCCAAATAAACCTGTTGGACTTTAACGTGGTGTTGTGAGACTTCTTACTGTGCTTACCCCAGTCCAACGCCAGCATCTCCACATCTGTAACTTCCGACAGACCTACAAACCACACCTCTCCCTGACTCTGTAACCTGCTACAGACCCACAAACCTCAGAAAACTTTGCATTCCTCCAGCATGGCTTCTTGCTCAGCGCATTCACTTATTTCACTCCAGCACTGACAGTTGTGCTTCCATCCATCTGGACCCTAAGCTCTGGAATTTGGTCCTTAAATAAACTCTCCTGCATCTTTATCCCTCCCTATCCCTGTGGGGTGGCACAGTGGTTAGCACTGCTGCCTCATAATGCCAGGGACCCAGGTTCAATTCTGGCCTCGGGTGACTGTGCAGCGTTTGCACATTCTCCCCGTGTCTGTGTGGGTTTCCTCTGGGTGCTCTGGTTTCCTCCTACAGTCTCAAGATGTGCAGGTTAGTTGGATTAGTCATGCTAAGTTGCCCCAAAGATGTGTAGGTTAGGGAAATTATTTTAGTTTATTTATTAGTGTCACAGGTAGGATCACATTAACACCGCAATGAAGTTACTGTGAAAATCCCCTAGTCGCCATACTCAGGCGCCTGTTTCGGGTACGCAGAGGGGGAGTTTAGCATGATCAGTGGACTTAACCAGCACGTTCTTTGGACTGTGGGAGGAAACTGGAGCACCCGGAGGAAACGCACGCAGACACAGGGAGAATGTGCACAGACAGTTACCTAAACCGGGAATCGAACCTGGGTCCCTGGCACCGTGAGGCAGCAGTGCTAACCACTGTACCGCCTGTAGAGGGATTAGTGGGTAAATGTGTGGGGTTATGGGGATAGTGCCTGGATAAAATGCTCTCTCAGAGTTGGTGCAGACTATATGGGCCGCATGACCACCTTCTGCATTGGAGGGATTCCATGATTCTCTCCCTTCCTTAAATCCCACCCCTTTGGCCAGATGTTTGGTCCCCAGTCCTGATGTCCCCTTTTTTGGCTGGGTGTCAGTTTTTATGTGGTTAAGCTCATGTGAAGCACCTAGGGACTACCTGTCACACTAAAGGTGCGACAAGGGCAGCACGGTGGCACAGTGGTTAGCACTGCTGCCTCACAACGCCAGGGGCCCGGGTTCAATTCCTGGCTTGGGTCACTGTCTGTGTGGAGTCTGCACATTTTCCCCGTGTCTGCGTGGGTTTCCTCCGGGTGCTTCGGTTTCCACTCTCAGTCCAAAGATGTGCAGGTTAGGTGCATTGGTCATGCTAAATTGCCCCTTAGTGTCAGGCGGATTAGCAGGATAAATATGTGGGGTTACAAGGATGGAGTCTCGGTACAGACTCGATGGGCCGAATGGCCTCCTTCTGCACAGGAGGGATTCTATGATTCTAGGATAAATGTTAAATGTTGCATCAGGAGGTGTTTTTTGATATAGAATGAGTTGGATAAAATTATGAAGGGCTATAGTATGGATAGGAAGGCCTTATTTTCCTTTGCTGAGGAGTCCATAACCAGGCAGCCTGGATTTAGGGGAAATTCAAGTTTTCACCCAGCGGGTAAAGGAGTCACTTACGACCCAGAAGAGGTGCTATTTGGCCAATCAAGTCCACATTGTCTCTCCATGAAGCAAACCAGTCAGTCCCATTCCTCCGCTCTGTCTGGCCCTCAATGCCTGAAAAAAGTTTAACGTTTAAAGTTTATTTATCAGTGTCACAAGTAAGCTTACATTAACACTGCAATGAAGTTACTGTGAAAATCCCCTACTCGTAGAATCATAAAATCCCTACAGTGCAGAAGGAGGCCATTCGGCCCATCGAGTCTGCACTGACCACAATCCCACCCAGGCCCTATTCCCGTAACCCCACATATTTACCCTGCTATTCCCCTGATGCTAGAGTCAATTTAGCACGGCCAATCAACCTAACCCACACATCCTTGGAGTGTGGGAGGAAACTGGAGCACACGGAGGAAACCCATGCAGACACGGGGAGAATGTGCAGACTCCGCACAGATAGTGACCAGAGGCCGGAATTGAACCCGGGTCCCTGGCACTGTGAGGCAGCAGTGCTAACCACTGTGCCACGCAACTCCACCACACTCCGGAGCCTGTTCGGGTACACTGAGGGAGAATTTAGCATGGCCAATGCACCAACCAGCACGGCTTTCGGACTGTGGGAGGAAACCGGAGCACCCGAAGGAAACCCACGCAGACACGAGGAGAATGTGCAAATTCCGCACAGACCCAAACCATGAATCGAACCCGGGTCCCTGGCACTGTGAGGCAGCAGTGCTAACCACTGCATCACCGTGCTGCCGGCAAAAGGTTGTTAGAGGCAGAAATCCTCTTAACATTTAAAATGTTCACTTGAACCGTCCTAACCGACAAAGATATGGATCACGATCCGGAAAGTAGAATAAGGCTGGATGGCTTTTTGTTGGCTGGCATGGACACAATGGGCCGAATGGCCTCCATCCATTCTGCAAATTTCTACAATACCGTGGTTCTATGATTCATTCCATATATGTGAAACTTGTAGTTCCCAAGGTCCTGACAAAAAAATGACTTGCCAAACCATCCCCTTGCTGTTTTGCAAACACAATATAAAGATTAAATCTCATCGGGATATATCGCTACATTGGCTACACTTGCTGACGTGATTGACATGAATTCTGACCCTCCTTCCCAGCCCAAAGAGTAAACCTTACCTGTGAAATCTTACCTGCTAGGCAGATCCGGGAAATACAGGCCACGGAGCTGGAAACAAAGGAAGATTTGGCATTTATATAGTTGCCTTTCACATTCCCAGAACTCAACATGCCTTACCGACATTTTAGTCATTTCTGAAGGGTAATCACTGTCGTCATGTAGACAACTCAGCAGCCAATTTGCGCGCAGGCGACTCCCAAAAATAACAATGCAATAAATAACCAGATCATATGCTTTAGTGATGTTACACAAGGGGTAAATGCTGACTGAGAGTAGCCAATCATGAGGGGGCATAGTTTTTGGGTAAGGGGGAGGAGATTTCAGAGGGGATTAGAGAGAAAAGATTTCACTCAGAGGGTGGTGGGGATCTGGAATGCATGGCCTGGGAAGGTAGTGGAGGTCGGAAACCATACAACCTTTAAAAGAATTTGGGTGAGCACTTGAAATATAACATTCAAGGACATGGGACAAGTGCTGGGAAATGGGATTAGCGCGACTTTAGTGGTAGTTATTGTCAGTGCAGACTCGATGGGTCGAAGGGCCTTTTCTGCACAGTTTGACCCTGTTAGCGGTATTTGTGGCCTCGCTCATCCCAAAACTATAAAATCTTGCCTGAAATCAACGGACCTTCTCATGCTCGGCCTCTCGCCCCTGCAGATTCCCGTGGCCGTGGTGTAAAATTCCGGCATGTGGGCGGAATTCTCCCAACCCCCCCCTCCCCCCCACCCCCCATCCCCCGGCATGGGACTCGTAGCGGGCAGGACACGGAGCACGCTAAGGTCCGTTGCCCTCGGATGGGATTTTGCGGTTTTGGGGTGAGCGAGGCGGGAAAATCCCGTGACTCTCAGACATGAGGGAGATCTCTCCTGCTCTTTTTAAAAATAATGCGTCGGATCTTTTAGTGTCTACCTGAATGAGTAGATAGGGCCTCCGTTTAACATTTTCATAAACGTCACTCGATAGAGATCAGGCTGCAAAAGTAAATGCTTTGAATGCATTTATTTCTGGGACCTCAGCACTTCACTTTACACAATTTGTGCAGGATTTCAGTTCAAACAGTGCAGTGGAAAGCAGAATGTCAGACTGCTTTTCTTAACTTAGCAAGCACATGGTCCCCAGCAGGGGTCAGTATTAGAATAAAGAAAAGATAAAGCATTCCTGGAACTGCCCCTGTTTCTAGTTAACCGACTGTTATGCTTATCCTTAATACAACAGATTAGGTTGCAACAATCGCTCTTCTGTTTACAAAAAAGCAAGACATTTGGAATGCTGGACATCAGGATCACAAACAGAAAATGCTGGAGAGACACAGTAGGGTAGGCAGCACCTTCTCTCACCAACCTTTACAGATGCACCATAGAAAGCATTATTTCTGGTTGTATCACAGCTTGGTATGGCTCCTGCTCTAACCAAGAAAGCAAGAAACTACAAAGGGTCATGAACGAAGCCCAGTCCATCACGCAAACCAACCTCCCATCCATTGACTCCGTCTACACTTCTCGCTGCCTCGGAAAAGCAGCCAGCACAATTAAGGATCCCACACACCCCGGACATTCTCTCTTCCACCTTCTTCTGTCGGAAAAAAAACCAAAAGTCTGAGGACACTTGCCAACTGACTCAAGAACAGCTTCTTCCCTGCTGCCATCAGACTTTTGAATGGACCTCCCTCACATTAAGTTGATCTTTCTCTACACCCTAGCTATGACTGTAACACTACATCCTGCACTCTCTCCTTTCCTTCTCTATGTACGGTATGCTTTGTCTGCATAGCGCGCAAGAAACAATACTTTTCACTGTATATTAATACATGTGACAATAATAAATCAAATCAAAGAGAGAGAGAAACAGAGTTAATGTTTCAGATCAATGATTTTTCACCAAGACTGGATAAGGTTGGAGATGAACCACGGCAATGACTCAACTTTAGATTATTCATTTTTATTCATTGGATGTGGGCGACCCTGGCAACGTGAGCGGGATCTCCACCCCTGTTTGCCCTTGAGCTGAGTGGCTTTTAAAGGAGGTATTTAAAAGTTGACAGGTGTCACATGTAGGCCAGACCAGGAAAGGACAGCAGATTTCCTTCCCTCCAAGACATTGGTGAACGAAATAAGTTTTTAATGACAATTATCAGCATTGGATTCTTTAATTCCAGATTTTTAAGGAATTCAAATTTCTCCATCTGCCACTGTGGGATTTTCTCCCCCAAGTCTGTAAGCTACTAGCTTAGGGACAATACCATGAATCCACCAGCTTTCCTACTATGCCACCACCACCCCTAATCAAATCTTCAAATCCTTCCATGGCCTCAACGTCATAGTCTTAGGATAAGGGATAGCAAATTTAAAACAGAGTTGAGGAGAAACTACTTCTCCCAAAGGGTTGTGAATCTGTCGAATTCGCTTCCCTAAAGTGCGCTGGATGCTGGGATAGTGAGTAAATTTAAGGAGGAGTTAGACAGATTTTTAATTGGTAATGGGTTGAAGGGTTATGGGGAGAAGGCAGGAAAATGGGTATGAGGAGCATATCAGCCATGATCGAATGGCAGAGCAGATTCAATGGGCCGAATGGCCTAATTCTGCTCCTATGTCTTATGAACTTATGAACCTCTCCTACCTCTGTCACCTCCTCCAACGATGCAATCTTCAGAGATCTCTGCACTCCTCCAACTCGGACTTGCACTTCTTCCAATTTTTATCGCATCACTATTGCTTTCATTTGGCCAGAATTCAAGTTCTGGAAATCCCTCCCTAAACTTCTCTGCCCTTCTCCACCTTTCCTCCTTTAGGATGCCTCTTAAAGTCTACCTCTTTGACCCAGCTCTCGACCATCTACCCTAATAGTGCCTTATTGGCTTAGTGTCAATGTTTTGTCTGATGACATTGTTGTGAAATGTCTTCTGACATTTTGTTACATTAACGAAGCTCTATGTATCCAAGAGGGTGATCAGGACAGGCTTTTGCACCATGGGGACTGTTTGAGGTTAATAGCATCGACATATTCAAGGATGTTTGCCTTCATCGGTTGGGGAATTGAGTAAAAAAATTGGCAGGTCATGCTGCAGCCGTACAGAACCTCAGTTAGGCCTTATTTAGAATATTGTGTACAATTCTGGTTGCCACACTATCAGAAGAATGTGGATGCTTTGGAGAGGGTGCAGAAGAGGTTTACCAGGATGTTGCCTGGTCTGGAGGGTATTAGCTATGAGGAGAGGTTGGGTAAACCAGCTAGGGTAAATGCATGTGGTTATGGGGATAGGGCCTGGGTGGGATTGTGGTCAGAGCAGACTCGATGGGCCGAATGGCCTTCTTCTACTCTGTAGGATTCTATGACTCTAAACTCGATTTGTTCTCACTGAAACGACAGAGGTTGAGGGGCGACCTGATAGAGGTTTACAAGATTATGAGTGGCATGGACAGAGTGGATAGTCAAATGCTCTTTCCTAGGGTAGAAATGTCAAGTACTCGGGGACATAGGTTTAAGGTGCGTGGGGGAAATTTTAGAGGAGATGCACAAGGGAGGTTTTTTCATAGAGAGCGGTGAATGTCTGGAACGTGCTGCCCGGGGAGGTGGCGGGAGCAGGTAGAATAGCGGCATTTAAGGGGCATCGAGATGAATACATGAATAGGATGGGAATGGAAGGATACAGGCTCCATAAGTGCATACGGTTTTAGTTTAGGCAGGCTTCATGATTGGTGCAGGCTTGGAGGGCCGAAGGGCCTGTTCCTGTCTTGTACTGTTCTTTGTTCTTTGTCCTTTGATGTTAGATAGACAACTGAAGGTGAAAGGAATTGAAGGATTTGTGAATGGGGTTGGATGTAGATGGTGCGGGGATGGTGGTTGGAAGCTCATGTCAATCATAAACACCAGCATGAAACAGTTGGGCCGAATGGCCCGTTCCTCCGCTGTGCATTTTATATAATTCTGTGCAAGTTGTATATGGCTCATTTTCACCAAGGGCAGGGTGCTGGGGAGCTGGGAGACACTCCCAAAAACAGCCGTTCAAGTTCTGAGCTGTACGGGAGGTAGGCTGCCGAATCCTCATCTAAAGAGAAAGAAGGTAATCTAAAACCAGTTAGTAAGAGAGCCACGGGTCTGAAGGAATAAATATTTCAGTTTGTGCTAACAATAGCAGAAGCCTCTGACATTTCCTGAATTGAGAGGCAGGAGGAGGTATATTCCATGAGTTCAGACCACGGTTGTTGAGAAACAAAATAGAATAAATACAAGGAATCATGATCCAAAGGAAATGCAGAGTTTAAGCCTTAAATTCTGGTCCCCCAAGTAACCTGATGCAGAGGATTACTCTCTGAATATTAACAATCCATTTGCAGCTTCCTTTTTGCATTAATATGAAACCAAGGATTTCTTATTTCTTTGAAAGAAAATGAGTGTCACATGAACAGTATCGTTGTGTGAGGAGGTGGTTGCTTCCTGCAAGTTGTGACCGTACTTATCACAAGCTGGAAGCAATTTTTTCCGCTAAAATGGACACATTTTTAAAAAACCATTGTGGTCATGTTCTGTGCCCCCATTGGGGCTGGCACGCATTGGGGCAAAGTTCCTCAAGGCTGCTCACTCAAGGTATGAACCCAGAGCAACCAGAGGCCATGTGGTACAATGGTAGCATAGATCAAAGAACAAAGAAAATTACAGCACAGGAACAGACCCTTCAGCCCTCCAAGCCTGCACCGACCATGCTGCCCGACTGAACTAAAACCCCCTACCCTTCCGGGGACCATATCCCTCCATTCCCATCCTATTCACGTATTTGCCCAGACGTCCCTTAAAACTCACTATCGTATCTGCTTCCACTACCTCCCACGGCAGCGAGTTCCAGGCACCCACCATTCTCTTTGTAAAAAACTTGCCTCATACATCTCCTTTAAACCTTGCCCCTCGCACCTTAAACCTATGTCCCCTAGTAATTGATTCTTCCACCCTGGGAAAAAGCTTCTGACTATCCACTCTGTCCATGCCCCTCATAATCTTGTAGACTTCTATCAGGTTGTCCCTCAACCTCCGTCGTTCCAGTGAGAACAAACCAAGTTTCTCCAGCCTCTCCTCATAGGGAATGCCCTCCATACCAGGCAACATCCTGGTAAATCTTTTCTGTACCCTCTCCAAAGCCTCCACATCTGTCTGGTAGCATGGCGACCAGAATTGAACACTATATTCCAAGTGCTGCTTAACTAAGGTTCTATAAAGTGCATTTCTACTTCTGGGTCAGAGCTCTGAGTTCAAGTACCACTTCAGTACTTAATGACCACTGAAGGTGTGGTCATAATCTACTCCAACGGGTTGGGTATCATAGAATCCCTACAGTGCAGATGGAGGCCATTCGGCCCATTGAGTCTACACCGACCACAATCCCATCCAGGTCCTATTCTCGTAACCCCACATACCACGTAGCATGGTTGTGAACTGGTTAGCACTGCTGCCTCACAGCACCAGGAACCCAGGTTCAATTCTGGCCTTGGGTCACTGTCTGTGTGAAGTTTCCTCTGGGTGCTCCGGTTTCCTTCTACAGTCCAAAGACGTGCGGGTTAGGTGGATTGGCCCATGCTAAATTGCCCCTTAGTGTCAGGAGGATTCACAGGGTAAATATGTGGGGTTACACAGATAGGGCCTGGGTGGGATTGTTGTCAGTGCAGACTCGATGGGCCGAATGTAGGGTTTCTATGCTATTCTATGAATATTAGCCTGTAGATCTGTCCAAAACACCCAATGCCAGATGGTAAACAGTCAGGAGAGTCTCCTGATCAGCCATAACTGCAGAAGGCAACGGTGAACTTCGGCAGTGCTTTGCCAAGCATGGTCATGGACCAATCCAATGGAAGTACATGGTTACCAATACCCTATTGCAGCACCTGGAGATGGAGGACGAGGAGTCCACCACACTGACTCACTATGAACTATTGCAACAGAATAGTCCTTTAGGGATGGAAATCTGCCACTCTTACCCATCCTATTGATGTATTCATCTAGATGCCCCTTAAATGCTGCTATTGTACCTGCTCCCATCACCTCCCCAGGCAGTGGGTCCCAGACATTCAGCACCCTCTGTGTAAAAAACTTGCCTCGCACATCTCCTCTAAACTTTTCCCCACGCATCTTAAACTTTGCATTAATATGAAACCAAGGATTTCTTATTTCTTTGAAAGAAAATGAGTGTCACATGAACAGTATCGTTGTGTGAGGAGGTGGTTGCTTCCTGCAAGTTGTGACCGTACTTATCACAAGCTGGAAGCAATTTTTTCCGCTAAAATGGACACATTTTAAAAAAACCATTGTGGTCATGTTCTGTGCCCCCATTGGGGGCTTGACTTTTCTGCTCTTGGGTAGAAAAGCTCGACTCTGAGCTACAGTTCACACTAATGCCTGCACCAAGATGGCCTCCAGCATGGGTGGCACGGCGGCACAGTGGTTAGCACTGCTGCCTCACAGAGCTAGGGACCCGGGTTCAATTCTGGTCTTGACTGACTGTGTGGAGTTTGCACATTCTCCCGGTGTCTGTGTGGATTTCGTCTAGGTCCCCTGGTTTCCTCCCACAGTCCAAAGATGTGCGGGTTAGAATTGACCATGTTAAATTGTCCCAAGGTGTGTAAAAGAGATGGATTAGCCATGGTAAATGTGTGGGGTAACGGAATAGGGCGGGGGAGAGAGCCTGGGTAAGATACCCTGGCAGAGAGCCAGTGCAGACTCAATGGACTGAATGGCCTCTTCTGCACTGTAGGGATTCGACAATTGGAGCACAAATATGGATGCATTTTTGGAATGCCTGAAAATGGACACAGTTGAGTCCAATTTCTTGCTCATCAAGTGGAAGTGAAGCAGCGGAAACAGGGTTATTTCTGCCTGGCTGAACCACAAGCTGCAGTACCGAGTCTGAGATGGTATCTACAGTGTAAATACACTCACATTGCCCACCTAAAGACAACAAGTCATGCCTTTCATTCTGTTTCTTAAATCTAATCTTTTTTCCATTTGCTTAATTAAAAATTAAGTAAAAATACAGACGAAGATTTTCCTGGCTGAGAAATTCAATTCCAATAGGCACAAAACACAGGTGAGAAAGACAGGAAACAAGATTTATCATAATCAGCAAACTGTCAAAGAACTATTAGTAACCTTTAGATATGAGATCTGTTAGTTTCTTGATTAGAATTGACAGAAGGATACAAAGAATTCTATAGTTAAGAACATTATGATGAGAACAAGGTGCAACAAGAGGGCATTATAACCGAGTCATATAAATATTGGGTGGGATTTTCCAGCCCTTCCCGCAAGCAGGATCTTCCTGTCCCGCCAAAGGTGACCAGCCCTCCAACACCCCCATCCACCCCACCCTGCCGTGGTGGGTTCCCTGGAGGCAGGAAGGCCATAGACCTCAGCAGGACTGGAACATCCTGGAAGACATGCTGCGGACGGATTGGAAAATCCCGGCCATCGTGGCTGCAAGAGCGGGTCAGAGGCTGGGAATTCTGTGGCACGTATCCTGCCACCTGACTCCCAAAATCCTATCCACTATCTACAAGGCGCAAGTCAGGCATCTGATGGGATATTCTCCACTTGCCTGGATGAGTGCAACTCCAACGGCACTCAAGAAGCTCGAAACCACATAAGCTGAAGCAACTCGCTCGATCGGAACCACTTCCATCACCTTAAATGTTTACATGAGTAACTGTCCTCTTTTTAGGTACATGAGTAACTGTTTACATGTTTACTCTACATGATGCACTGTAGCAATTTGCAATTCTCCCCCAACAACACCTTCCAAATCTGTGACCTCTACCCTAAAAGGGTAAGGGCAACAGATGCATGGGAACACCACGACCTGCAAATCCTCATCCAAGCTGAACGCCATCCTGATTTAGAAATATAGTACCATTCCTTCACTGTGGCTGGGTCAAAATCCTGGAACTCCCTTCCCAACAGCACTGTGGGTGCAACTGCACCACATGAGCTGTCACAGTTCGAGAAGGTGGCTCATCACTGCCCTCTGAGGGACATTTGGTGAGGGGTGGGGGGGTGGGGGGGGGGGCAATAAAAACTGACCTTGTTTAGGGACACTCACATTCCAAGAATAAATTTAACAGAAGTGTGATAATGAGGGTGAGGTGCATCAGAGTGTCATAACTGAGAGACTTACAGTGAGAGTGGGATAGATCACAAAATGATTAGTTGATTAGCTTTGATCAAATGAATTGCGGAACAGGCTTGAAGGGCCGAATGGCCTACTCCTGCTTCTATTTTCTATGTATATTTCTATGCATGTTATAATGAGACTGTGCCACCGTGCCACAGTGGTTAGCACTGCTGCCTCACAGCACCGGAGTCTCAGGTTCAATTCTGGCCTCGGGTCACTGTCTGTGTGGAGTTTGCACGTTCTCCCCGTGTCTGCATGGGTTTCCTCCGGGTGCTCCAGTTTTCCCCTCCCTACAATCCAAAGACATGCGGGTTAGGTTGATTGGCCATGCTAAATTGCCCTTTAGTGTCAGGGGGATTAGCAGGGTAAATGCGTGGGATTACGGGAGTAGGGCCTGGGTGAGATTGTGCCCGGTACAGACTTGATGGGCTGAATGGCCTCCTTCTGCACTGTTGGGATTGTAGGATTCTATGAGAATGAAATTAGAGAAATTATCAAAAGAAACTCGGGTCCTAGAACTTATCTCTTTGTTCCAATTTGTTTCATTTCAAGAAGATAAAATTGTGTAAATATTAACCTCCTTAGTTGTTGTCCAAACATTTGGAAATTAGCATGAGCAATTTGGCTGTTCACCTTTAATGAAAGACGTGTGATAAACAGCATTGCTATTTCACAAAGTTTAAAGTCAATGTGAACACATTTTCTAAGGGCTGAGTGCTTCTGCGCTATTCTTAGACACATACATAATTCCGCTAGGTTTCCTTTAAAGTCCTTTGAGTGGTCCCATGGCAATAGAGTGACTCTATCCTAACAGAGATGAGGCCGCTGCCACTTAACTATCTGCTTGGCTCTTAGGCAAGCAGATGTCATTTTCCGGCTTGTAAACGAGCCATGAAATTTACATCCCTAGAAACTGCCCGACAACAGCTCGAGGTGATTGGCAGGCCACCAAGGGAGCAATTGGGGAGCTAAATGGATTAGACCAATGAGATAGAGGAAGATCAAGTAATTTCAGGAGTTATTGGGTTTGATAGTTGAGGGTTTAAGGCCTACAAACCACAAGAATAGAATGTGGTGGTTAGGACATGTTGTATCACCTCTAAATGGAATCATGAAATCTAATTAGCTAAATTAAACCCAGTAAAGATGGCAAAGCGAGTGATGTGTTGCAACTGTAGCCCGTGGGAACTGGTGGACACCAGCGTAACTCTCTTCTGCAGTTACAGTAAGTAGTCTCACAACACCCCAGGTTAAAGTCCAACAGGTTTATTTGGTAGCACGAGCTTTCGGAGCGCTAATGAAGGGGCAGCGCTCCAAAAGCTCGTACTGCCAAATAAACCTGTTGGACTTTAACCCGGTGTTGTGAGACTACTTACTGTGCCCACCCCAGTCCAACGCCAGCAACTCCACATCACATTTACAGTTAAACAGCTTTGCTCCAAGTTGATGGTCTGGAGTCTGAGCTGCAGACAATGCAGTGAATCGGGGAGGGGGAAAGTTCCATTGATACTTTGTTCCAGGAGGAAGTAACACCCCTAAAGCCAAGTCCATTGGATGGGATTTTCTGGCTGCACTCACCCCAAAACTGGAAAATCCCACCCGAGGTCAACGAACCTTTGCATGGTCCACAGGAATCGTAGCAGGCGAGTCGGGAAAATTCCCCCCTTAATGTTTAGTCCATGGTCAGGGATGGGAGGGTGCGGCTATGAATGAGACAGGCATGGAGATCCAGAAGATGGCAATGAAGGAGCCTGAGCCCTTGCAACAGGTTTGAGGTCCTTGTAAGTTATGTGGTCAAGAGCAGGTACTGCAGGGAGGATGAGCAAATTGACCTTATCACTGTGGCACAGGAAGCCATTCACATAGGAGAGTACAAAGGAATGTAATTGTAGTCGGGGACGATATAGTTACAGGGATAGATACTCGCTGGAATTCTACCGCACCGCCCGCTACAGAATCGGAGCGGATGAGGAGCCGACAGTGATAATGCCCATTGACCTTAGGCGGGGATTTCCGGTCTCGCTCGATCAAGGCTGTAAAATCCCACCTACTGTTCTCTGCAGCTGAAAGCGTGAAGCCCAAAGACTTTGTTGCCCTCCTGGTGCCAGGGTCAGGGTATCTCCTCTGGGCTAGAGAGGAACTTCAATGGATGGATCAAAGAACAAAGAACAAAGAACGGTACAGTACAGGGACAGGCCCTTTGGCCCCCCAAGCCTGCACCGACCATGCTGCCCATCTGAACTAAAACTCCATACTCTTCCAGGGACCATATCCCTCTATTCCCATCCTATTCATGCACTGTCCAGATGCCCCTTGAAAGTCACTATCGTATCGGCTTCCACTACCTCCCCCGGCAACGAGTTCCAGGCACCCACCATCCTCTGTGTAAAATACTTGCCTTGTACATCTCCTTTAACCTTGCCCCTGACACCTTAAAGCCTTGCCTCCTAGTAATTACTTTTCCACCCTGGGAAAAAGCTTCTGACTATCCACTCTGTCCATGCCCCTCATAATCTTGTAGATCCAGTTGCTGTTGTTTATGTGGGCACCAGCTACATGGCTAAGAGTAAGAAAAAGGTTCTGTGGAGAGAGTCTGGGCAGTTAGGGATTAAAAAAGCAGAACCACAAACCTCTGGATTACCATCTGAGCTATGAGCAAATTGACGTGGGATAAATAAGATTAGAGAGTTGAATGTGTGACTCAAAGACTGGTGTAGGAGAAATCCAACATCAGGGTTGCCCACCCTCCTCAGTTATTCTTGAACTGAGTGGCTTGCCTTTTCAGAGCGGCAGTCAATAGTCAACCACATTGCTGTGGGTGTGGAGACACCGGTGTAGGCCCGACCACGCAAGGATGGCAAATTTCCTTCCCTAAGTGCATTAGTGAACCAGATGGTTTTTTACAAAACTCAATGGTAATATTCCAGGTTTAAAAATTGCATTTAAATTCTATCAGCTGCACTGAAAGGCATATCATTAGCCTGAACCTCTGGACAGCTGGATCACTAGCACAGTGATATTAACACTATACACCACCTCTCAAATGCTAGAAACCATTACTAAAGTGGTAGCAGCAAGAAATCTGAAGCACAAAGGGACTTGGGAGTCCTGGTTCAGGACTCTCTTAAGATTAACATGCAGGTTCAGTTGGCAGTTAAGAAGGCAATTTCAATGTCAGCATTCATTTCTACAGGGCTAGAATACAAGAGCAGGGATGTACTGCTGAGGCTGTATAAGGTTTTGGTCGCACCCCATTTGGAATATTGTGAGCAGTTTTGGGCCCCATGCCTAAGGAAGGATGTGCTGGCCTTGGAAGGGGTCCAGAGGAGGTTCACAAGAATTTTCCCAGGAATGAAGGTTTGTCATATGAGGAGCGGTTGAGGAGTCTGGGTCTGTACTCGTTGGAGTTCAGAAGGATGAGGGGGGATCTAATTGAAACTTACAAAATATTGAGAGGCCTGGATAGAGTGGATGTGGAGAGGATGTTTCCACTAGTGGGAGAGACTAGAACCCGAGGGCACATCCTCAGAGTGAAGGGACGCTCCTTTAAAACTGAGATGAGGAGGAAATTCTTCAGCCAGAGGATAGTAAATCTGTGGAACTCATTGGCACAGAGGGCTATGGAGGCCAGGTCATTGAGTGTCTTTAAGACAGAGATAGATAGGTTCTTGATCAATAAGGGGATCAAGGGTTATGGGGAGAAGTCAGGAGAATGGGGATGAGAATCACATCAGCCATGATTGAATGGCAGAGCAAACCCGATGGGCCGAATGGCCTAGTTCTGCTCCTATATCTTATGCTCTTATGGACATTTAGAAAATCGAAGTAGCATCAGGCAGAGTCAACTTGGTTTTGTGGAAAGGAAATCAGGTTTGACAAATTTATTGAAATTCTTTGAGGATGTAACAAGCAAGGGGGATAAAGGGAAACTGGAAGTTGTTGTGTATTCAGATTTCTGAAAGGCATTCGATCAGATGCCACATAAAAGGTTATTGCACAAGATAACATCCAAAAGACATGCTGGTTAGGTGCATTGACCCGAACAGGCGCCGGACTGTGGCAACTAGGGGAATTTCACAGTAACTTCATTGCAGTGTTAATGTAAGCCTACTTGTGACTAATAAATAAACTTTACTTTACTTTAAAAGTTCATGGTTTTGCGGGGGGGGGGGGGGGGGGTGGGGGGGTGGGGGGGGGGGGCGGTGATATATTAACATCTATGGAGGATTGGCCAACTTATAGAAAATAGAGAGTGAGGATAAGTGAGTCATTTTGACAAACTGTAATAACTGGAACACTGCGGGGATCAGTGCTTCTGCTCTCATCTAGTTATGATCTATATTAATGACCTGGACGAAGGTACAGACTGTATGGTAGGCAGATTTGCTGAAAGGTAGAGGGAGAGGTAGATGCTGAGAGGTTTAGGGAGGGATTTCAACGCTCAGGATCTATACTGCTGAAGGCATCACCATTGCTGGTGTGGCAAAAGAAATCTGGACTGCACAAGAGGCTAGAATTGGAAGAGTTCAAGAATTCTTTTGGAGGACTGGGTGGAGGTTAGAGATGTAAGGAGATGGATTTGAACATGAGGATGTGAACTTCAAATTCAAGGCATTGTAGGACCAGGAGCGAATGGAACTCAGCAAACACAGGGGGAATGTATTAAAGGGAACAAGACAATACAAGCCCAAGGTTTGTGCTGAGAGGTTAATTGAACACGGCTGGAGCATGGTTCTATTGCTGACCTTTTTTAAGTCTCCCCTACAGATGCCATCAATGCTGCCCTCCTCCAGCTACCATGCCCTAACATGATGTGGAGATGCCGGCGTTGGACTGGGGTGGGTACAGTAAGAAGTCTCTCAACACCAGGTTAAAGTCCAACAGGTTTATTTGCAATCACGAGCTTCATCAGGTGAGTGAGCACGGGTGGCGTTGCGTTGTGCTTGGGTGATGTTCGTCTCGTTGGCTGTCTTGTGAATGCAGCTGATGAATCTGGCATTGACGCATTGAGTCTAGGGCAGTGGACTCACCAGATGAAGGAGCAGCGTTCCGAAAGCCCATGATTCCAAATAAACCTGTTGGACCTTAACTTGGTGTTGTGAGACTTTTTGTTATGCCCTAACATGGCATTGGCAACCATGGATTTCATCCATGACTATGCTTGGCAAAGTACTGCCAACTGCCTTCTGTTAGTACGACTGACAACGAAACGCATCCACTCTTGCCGCCTGCCATCTGTTTAAAGTTTATTTATTAGTGTCACAAGTAGGCTTACATTAACACTGCAATTAAGTTACTGTGAAAATCCCCTAGTCACCACATTCCGGCACCTGTTCGGGTACACTGAGGGAGAATTTAGCACGGCCAATGCACCTAACCAGCACATCTTTTGGACTGTGGGAGGAAACCGGAGCGTCCGGAGGAAACCCACACAGAACAACGGGACTGTGCAGACTCTGCACAGACAGTGACCCAAGCCAGGAATCAAACCCACGTTCCTGGCGCTGTGAGGCAGCAGTGCTAACCACTGTGCCACCACGGCGCCCAATCTTACCAATGTACTGATTTCATTCTTATTACGAGTGCTACCCCATCTCCATTTCCTTTTTGTCCTTCACTCCTTGATGCCAAATTTCCTTGAATAATCAGTTCACAATATAGGAAGGATGTGATTGCACTGGAGGGGATGCAGAGGGGATACACCAGGATGCTCCCTGGGATGGAACATTTAAGTTCTGAAGGGAGGTTGGAGAGGCTTGGGTTGTTTTCGTTGGAGCAGAGAAGACTGAGGGTGCGACCTGATCGAGGTGTACAAGATTATGAGGGGAATGGACAGGGTGGATAGGGAGCAGCTGTTCCCCTTAGTTGAAGGGTCAGTCATGAGGGGACACAAGTTCAAGGAGAGGGGCAGGAGGTTTAGGGGGGATGTGAGGAAAAACCTTTTTACCCAGAGGGTGGTGACGGTCTGGAATGCACTGCTCGGGAGGGTGGTGGAGGCGATTTGCCTCACATCCTTTAAAAAGCATCTGGATGAGTACTTGGCAAGTCATAACATTCAAGGCTGGGGGGCCAAGTGCTGGCAGATGGTAACTGAATAACATTAGGTAACTGAATTCCTGTTCATTCAGCACATTTCTCATCCTTGACCCCTTTTACCTTTTTGTTCTGGATGTGGGTGGTATTGAGGTTCTGGGGATAACTTTCACATTGTTGAGTAGGTAAAATGGCGATCTCTCCCTCTGGCCGTGGTGTCTGTGTTGCCACTAGTGGGCAGCACTGGGTGGTGGGGCGACAGGTCCCTCCCTCCTCACTTGCTTTAAAGCCTTTCTGCTCAGGCTAGGGTTGCCATCAGGAATGGCGGAGTGAGGTGAATGGAACTTCTCTCTTTGTCCAGATGGGCACCAGGAAAGCGGATCAGTGAGTGGGTGAGCAGCAATCAATCACGGCCCCTTGAGCTTGCGGTGAAGTGCACAGCTGGAGATTAACTGGCATCAGTAACCCGTTAATATTCAAAGGGTTAACTCTCGGACTTTTGTCTCTCTAGAGTGTGCATCCTCTTAAATAACTAGCTCATGTAACAACCACCAATGCCATCTGTTAGACAGAAGCTGGTGTGTACATTATTCAGTAGTTTGCTCATAGAGACTTCTTCAGCCTCAGGGAGATTATTTATGAGGAAGTTACCTTGGAGGCATAGATCAGGTGTTAAGTAACCTGACACTATGGCACAGGACCGCAATGTTCGCTCTGCCTCTCCAGCATCCCCAGGAACCCTTCCTGCTTATCACTCCTCACATTGCCCCCCCTCCCCACATCACTCTGTCTCTCTCCTATCACTCCCTCTCTCCCGTGTCTCCCCCCTCATATTGTTCCCCTTCCCCATCACTCCCTCTCACTGGTCACTTCAGTCACCCTCCCGACATCCCTCCCTCTCCCCATAATTCTCCCCCTCTCCCACATCACTCCTCCTCCACCACATCCCTCCCTCTCCCCCATCATCTCCCCTCCCCCACATCCCTCCCTCTCCCCATCTTCCTCCACCTCCCCCACATCGCTCCCCCTCCTCACATCCCTCCCTCTCCCCTTCACTCCTCCTCCCCCACATCCATCCCTCTCCCCTTCATCCCCCCAGCATCATTCCCTCTCCCCAACATCCCTCCCTCTCCCCATCATCCCCCTCCCCCAACATCGCTCTCCTTCCCCCACATCCCTCCCGCTCCCCATCATCCCCCCTCCCCAACATCCCTCCCTCTCCCCATCATCCCCCTCTGCCAACACCACTCTCCTTCCCCCACAATCCTCTCCCCATCAGCACCCCTCCCCCAACATTGCTACCCCTCCCCACATCCCTCTCTGTCCCCCATCTTCCCCCTCTCCCAACATCCCTCCCCAACATCCTTCCCTCTCCCCATCATCCCCCTCCCCCAACATCGCTCTCCTTCCCCCACATCCCTCCCTCTCCCCCATCTTCCCCCCTCTCCCAACATCCCTCCCCAACATCCTTCCCTCTCCCCATCATCCCCCTCCCCCAACATCGCTCTCCTTCCCCCACATCCCTCCCTCTCCCCCATCTTCGCCCTCCCCCACATCCCTCCCTCTCCCCCATTTTCCCCCCTCTCCCAACATCACTCTCCTTCCCCCACAATCCTCTCCCCATCAGCACCCCTCCCCAACATTGCTACCCCTCCCCCACATCCCTCTCTGTCCCCCATCTTCCCCTCTCTCCCAACATCCCTCCCCCACATCCCCCCCTCTCCCCATCATCCCCCCTCCCCCAACATCGTTAACCCTCCCCCACATCCCTCCCTCTCCCCATCACTCCTCCTCACCCACATCCCTCCCTGTCTCCCTGTCTCCCATCATTCTCCTTCCCCCACCCCATCATCGCTCGCTCCCTCCATTTCTGTTTCTTTCTCAAGATCCCATGCAGTTGCAGCAGAGATTGCTATCCCAGTGCAATTTTCATTAGGATGTGTGTGGGTGGCCCCTTCTTGTGAGTAGCTGGCTGTGCACATACTGCTAAGTATCATCTCAGAGGATTCCCTGTTATTTAGCACCTTGCGGGAATCCTGAATTCAGAACAGTTGCTCCCTGCAACTGTTTCAATTTAACATTGGAATGGATTGTTCTACAGGGAGCCAGCATGGACCTGGATGGACCTAAACATTGTTTAGGCCACCAAACTGTAGTGCTAATGTTAGGCATAGTACAAATCAGGAAATCAGAGATGCATGCAATGTGAGTAATACAATAATACTGGGCAACTTTAATTTACACATAGACTGGGTTAACCAAATCAGCACTGATGCTCTGGGGGAGGAATACCTGGAATCTGTATGAAATGGGTTTTTGGAGCAGTACATTGAGGAACCAACTAGGGGTCAGGCTGTTTGGATTTAGCATTGTGTAATGAGAAATGGCTAATTAATACCCTTGCTGTAAAGAAACCTTTGGGAAATAATGACCATAATATGATAGAATTTCACATTAGGTTTGAATGTGATGTAATTCATTCTGAAATTAGGGTCTTAAATCAAAAGAAAGGAAATTATGAATTACAAGTTGACTATGGTCGATTGGGAAAATACAGCAAAAGATTTGATGGCAGAAGGGCAATGGCTAGCATTGAAAGAAATACTACACAGCTACAACAGATATCCATTCCTCCAAGACATAAATAGCCAAAGGGAAAGGCAAATCAAGCGTGGTTAATGAAAAAAGTTAAAAATTGCTTTAATGGGTGGCACAGTGGCACTGTGGTTAGCACAGTTGCCTCACAGCGCCGGGGATCCGGGTTCAATTCCAGCCTTGGGTCACTGCCTGTGTGGAGTTTTCACATTCTCCCTGTGTCTGCGTGGGTTTCCTCTGGGTGCTCTGGTTTTTTCCCACAACCCAAAGATGTGCAGGTTAGGCGGATTGGATGTGCTAAATTGACAATTAGTGTCAGGGGAATTAGCAGGATAAATACATGGGATTATGGAGACAGGGCCTGAGTGGGATTGTTGTCAGTGTAGACTCGATGGGCTGAATGGCCTCCTTCTGCATCACAGGGATCCTATGATTCTATGAAATCAATGGAAGTGGTTTATAAGGATGCCAGAAGAAAGCGGTAACCCTGAGGATTGGGAGCAATTTAGAATCCAGCAAAGGAGGACCAAGAAACTGAGAGAAAGGGGACAGAGAATATGAAAATGAGCTAGCAGGGAACATAAAGGCGGACTATAAAAGGAAAAGGAACAGATTATCTAGGACAAATGTGGGCCCATGATGGTTGGGGACAGGAGAATTTACAATGGAGAGCAGATAAATGGTGGAGAAACTAGATAGTTACTATGTATCTTGTCACGGAAGAAGATAAAGAGTAACTTCCAGATGTAGGAGATGAGAAAGGGACTTGTGAAACTGAGGAACTAAAAGAAATTAGCATCAGTAAAGAGATAGTACTTGAAAAGTTAACTGGATTGAAAGCTGATAAATCCCTGGACAAGATGAGTTATATCCTAGAGTGTTGAAGGGGGTGGATAGAGAGATAGTGAATGCATCGGTGGTTATCTTTCAAAATTCTATAGATTCTGGAAAGGTTCCTGCAGACTGGAAAGTGGCAAATGTTAACCCCACTATTTAAGAGAGGAAGATGGAGACTTGAGAACTACAGACCTGTTAGTTTGACATCAGTTATAGGGAAAATGTTGGAATATATTCTAAAAGATGTGATAACTGGACATTTAGAAAAGAATGTTAAAATTGGGCAAAGTCAACATACATTTATGAAAGGGGAAATCGTGTTTGACAAACTTGTTGGTGTATTTTTGAAGATATTATTTGTATCATTGATAAAGTAGCGAGGTCTACTTGGATTTTCAGAAGGTTTTTGATGTGGTTCCACACAGGATGTTAGTCAATAAAATTAGAGCGCATGGGACTGGGGGTAATACACTGGTATGGATTGAGAATTGGTTAACAGACGGAAAAGTGTGAGGAGACGAAGTAGAAAGGGTCGAGAGCTTCAAGTTTTTAGGTGTCCAGATCACCAACAACCTGTCCTGGTCCCCCCATGCCGACGCTATAGTTAAGAAAGTCCACCAACACCTCTACTTTCTCAGAAGTCTAAGGAATTTTGGCATGTCCGCTATGACTGTCATCAACTTTTACAGATGCACCATAGAAAGCATTCTTTCTGGTTGTATCACAGCTTGGTATGGCTCCCACTCAGTCCAAGACCACAAGAAACTACAAAAGGTCGTGAATGTAGCCCAATCCATCACGCAAACCAGGCTCCCATACATTGACACTGTCTACACTTCCCACTGCCTCGGCAAAGCAGCCAGCATACCTCCAGGACTATGGGCCAAATGTTGGAAAATGGGATTAATGTAGTCAGATTTATTTATTTATTTATTAGTGTCACAAGTAGGTTTGCATTAACACTGCAATGAAGTTACTGTGAAAATCCTCCAGTCGCCACACTCCGGCGCCTGTTTGGGTACACTGAGAGCGAATTTAGCCTGGCCAATGCACCTAACCAACACATTTTTCAGACTGTGGGAGGAAACCGGAGTACCCGGAGAAAACCCACACAGACATAAGAACATAAGAACATAAGAAATAGGAGCAGGAGTAGGCCATCTGGCCCTTCGAGCCTGCCCCGCCATTCAACAAGATCATGGCTGATCTGAAGCGAATCAGTTCCACTTACCCGCCTGCTCCCCATATCCCCTAATTCCCTTATCGATCAGAAAACTATCTACCCATGATTTAAACATATTCAACGAGGAAGCCTCCACCACTTCAATGGGCAGAGAATTCCAGAGATTCACTACCCTCTAAGAGAAGAAGTTCCCCCTCAACTCTGTTCTGAACCGGCCCACCCTTATTTTGAGGCTGTGCCCTCTAGTTCTGGTTTCCCTTCTAAGTGGAAAGAATCTCTCCACCTCTACCCTATCCAGCCCCTTCATTATCTTATATGTCTCTATAAGATCACCCGTCATCCTTCTAAACTCCAACGAGTACAGACCCAATCTGTTTAATCTCTCCTCATAAGCTACACCCCTCATCTCCGGTATCAACCTGGTGAACCTTCTCTGCACTCCCTCCAAGGCCAATATATCCTTTCGCAAATAAGGGGACCAAAACTGCACACAGTACTCCAGTTGCGGCCTCACCAGTGCCTTGTACAGTTGCAGCAAGACCTCCCTGCTTTTATATTCTATCCCCCTCGCGATAAAGGCCAACATTCCATTCGCCTTCTTGATCACCTGCTGCACCTGCAGACTGAGTTTTTGCGATTCGTGCACAAGGACCCCCAGGTCCCTCTGCACAGTCGCACGATGTAATTTTTCTCCATTTAGATAATATTCCAATTTACTATTATTTCTTCCAAAGTGGATAACCTCACATTTGCTAACGTTATATTCCATCTGCCAGATCCTCGCCCACTCGCTCAGCCTATCCAAATCTCTCTGCAGACTTTCCGCGTCCTCCACGCAATTCGCTTTCCCACTCACCTTCGTGTCATCAGCAAACTTGAATACCCTAGATTCAGTCCCCTCCTCCAGATCATCTATGTAAATGGTAAACAACTGAGGCCCCAGCACCGATCCCTGCGGCACGCCACTGGTCACCAACTGCCAACCAGAAAAGCACCCATTTATCCCAACTCTCTGCTTCCTGTTAGATAGCCAATCCCCAATCCACGCCAACACCTTACCCCTAACTCCGTGTACCCCAATCTTCTGCAGCAACCTTTTGTGAGGCACCTTATCGAACGCCTTCTGGAAATCTAAAAACACCACATCCACCGGTTCCCCTCTGTCAACCGCACTAGTGACATCTTCATAAAAGTCCAGTCGATTCGTCAAACACGACTTTCCCTTCACAGAGGAAACCCACACAGACATAAGAAGAATGTGCAAACTCCACACAGACACAGACACAGAGAGAATGTGCAAACTCCACACAGTCAGTCACCCAAGCCGGAATTGAACCCGGGTCCCTGGCGCTGTGAGGCAGCAATGCTAACCATTGTGCCACCGAGCAGCTTTTGTTGACCGACATGGCCACAATGGGCCGAATGGCCTCCTTCTGTGTTGTAAACATTCTACGAATCTATATTCCCGGTTCTGTTACCCCTTCCATAACTTTCAGCGGAACGGAGAAATGAGCATGGTGTATGACAGTTAATTCAATATACCTCACTTAACTCTGTCGACAAAATTCTCCCCAACAGTGCAGGTCTGAAGATAAAAGTTACAGAACCCAGGAAGGAGCCTGCCCTCTGCATTGACCTGAGCAGAGGGGGAGGAGGGAGAGGAGGCGGGGGGGGGGGGGGGGGGGGGGGGGCGAAGCATGTAACAAATAAATAAAATTAAATAAATTCACCACAGAAGAGGGGGGAGGACTGTTCTCCCTCGCTCTGTGATGTGCCCCCAGCCTTTGCTGCAATTTTTAACCTGCTGCTTTTCCATTTTCCCAGGTAGCTCTGGACACAAATCATTGTGACAACCCAATCATTAGCGGCCAAAATTTCATAAGACTCTCGAGCTGTGAAAGATGGTTCACGGCAAGAACACGTTTCACGCTACTGAGTAAATCTTTGAAAAGCTGGAGTGTTTTTTCCTTTTTGCTCTCCCCTGCTTATGGGAACATTCTCCATTAGCCTGCCGTTCCTTTCCCTTCCCTTTTCTGTTCCATTTTACTGACAACTGCATCCTAATGGTCCTTTTAAACTCATGATGAATGCCTATGCTGAATATTGATCGCCCTGGTGATTGATTACTAGATCCGTCTGACAGATGAGTTGCTAAGGTAGCTGCCAATATGGGGGCACAGAGGGGTGGATTACCTCACTGGAGAATCTAATGGATTCTGACCTGCTAGGGCAGAGTCGTAACACCCTTGTTTTATAAGGAAGAAAGGGGTTTTTCTCTTTATAAGGAGGAGGAGAGAAAAAGGAAGACAATTCATGGGCTACTTAACATGGAGAGACGGGTGGAAATTGCAGATTGTAAAATATGATGGATTATAGGACAGCAGGAGTAGACTAAGGCGGACTAAATTGATCCAGTAGAAAATGTTTTTGTCTGCTGCTGAAAAATGGTCAATATCTACATGGCTCTGCACTCCAGAGGAATAATTTACTTTTCATTTCTCAAAAGCTTTTTTTTAAGTTTCTAGGCATTCGTTTGCAGGAATGTCAGACAGGCAGAAAATATCACCCCCACCCCCTCCCCGCCACCCCACTGGTGGTCTCTGAAGTGTTTCCTTCCCCTGTTCTCAACAGTTTAAAAGTCAGAATCGACACATTTCATTCCTGCAAAAGGCTTAACCCTGTGAGTTTAACCCTTGTGGATCAGGATTGAGTTTGTTTAAAGTTTATTTATCTGTGTCACAAGTGGGTTTACATTAACACTGCAATGAAGTTACTGTGAATATCCCCCTAGTCGCCACACTCCGGCACCTGTTCGGGTACACTGAGGGAGAATTTAGCACTGCCGATGCATCTAACCAGCACGTCTTTCAGATAGTAGGAGGAAACCGGAGCACCCGGAGGAAACCCACGCAGACACAGGAAGAATGTGCAGACTCCACACAGATAGTAACCCAAGCTGGGAATCGAACCAGGTCTCTGGTGCTATGAGGCAGCAGTGCTAACCACTGTACCACCATGCTGATTGTGTTAGCAGTATGGGGAGGTGTATGGTAGATGCTTTTTCATTGGTCTCATAGAATCCCTACAGTGCAGAAGGAGGCCATTCATCCCATCAAGTCTGCACTGACTCTCCAAGAGCATCCCACCCTATTCCCGTAACCCCACATATTTACCTCGCTAATCCCCCTAACCTACACATCTTGGGACACCAAGGGGCAATTTAGCATGGCCAATCCACCTAACCTGCACATCTTTGGAGTGTGGGAGGAAACTGGAGTACCCGGAGGAAACCCACACAGATATAAGAAGAATGTGCAAACTCCACACAGACAGTGACCCGAGGCTGTAATCGAACCTGGATCCCTGGCACTGTGAGACAGCATTGCTAACCATTGTGCCACAGTGCCGCCCCAACACAATGTAACACTTTCAACTTAGCATATCGAATAATCCTGGGGACCTTCTCAGATGTGGGGGTGGGGGAAGTGGTACTAGGAGAATTCAGGTATCCGGGAAGAATCGTAAGAAGTGCTCGGGAAGCTGAATGTGGTGCAGGAGTGAATGAGGTCGGTTTTGAGGAGGTTTCTGAAGGAGGGTGAAGATTGGGAAGGTGCCCAGGACATAAAACAACATAAATCATGTTGGAACCAAATCATAATTTTCTCACTAATGTGTTCCACTTTATTCGTTGTTGGACAAACAAACAGAATGAGATGTGATAAGTGCTTTTCATACGAAAATCTGCCTTTCAGGATTGTAATAAGGCATTTCCAGATCAGCATTTTTAAAAAATTATTCATGGGTGTTGCTGGCTGACCAGCATTTATTGCCCATCCCTAGTTGCCTTTGAAGGGCAGTTGACACTTCAGAACCACATTGCTGTGGCTCTGGAGTCACATGTAGGCCAGACTAGGTAAGGACGGCAGATTTCCTTCCCTAAATGAACCAGACGGGTTTTTCCGACAATCAACAATGGTTTCATAGTCATCAGTAGATTCTTAATTCTCGATTTTTAAAATTGAATTCAAACTCCACCATCTGCCATGGCGGGATTCGAACCCGAGTCCCAAGAACATTAGCCGAGTTCCTGGATTAATAATCTAGTGATAATACCACTAGGCCATCGCCTCCTCTTAAACCATCACTAGTAAATAAATGATGAAAAATCGATCTCCCATTAGGGAAGAAGGACTCATATTATATAGAACAAGATGTAAATTTGGCCATGTTGCCTGCCAGACCTCAAGACTAGATGGACATTTAGGACATTGCCCTTTTGGATTCTTTTAAAGCTTACGTTTGTTTTTAATACAGAACAGTAATCATTCTTCATCCTGAACATTCTCCTGTTTTCTTCTCCAAATGTCAACTCCTTCTGATGGTGTGTGTAAGGGAGGGTAACATATTGGCATGGATAGAAGATTGATTAGCTAACTGGAACCAAAGACTTAGGCATAAATGGTCATTTTCTGGTTGGTAGGATGTAACAAGTGGTTTGCCACACGGATCAGTGCTGGGCCCTCCTCTCTTTACAATTTCTATAAATGATTTGGATGAAAGCACCAAAGGTATGGTTGTTCAATTTACTGATGACACAAAGATAGGTAGGAAAGTAAATTGTGAGGAGGACATGAGGAGGCTACAAAGGATAGATTTGCAAAGTGGACAAAGATCTGGCAAATGGAGTATGATGTGGGAAAATGTGAAATTGTCCATTTTTGTAGGAAGAACAAAAAATAAGCTTATTATCTAAATGGTAAGAGATTCCATGGCTCTAAGATACAGAGGGCTCTGGGTGTCTGAGTGCATGAATAACAAAAGGCTAGTATGCAGGTGCAGCAATTAATTAGCAAAGCTCGTAGAATGTTATTACTTATTGCGAGGGTAATTGAATACAAGAGTAGGGAGGTAAAGCTCAGTTATACAGGGCATTGGTGAGACCACATCTGGAGTAGTGTGTACACTATTGGTCTCCTTATTTAAGGAAGAATATAAATACATTGGAAGTAGTTCAGAGAAAGTTTACTAGACTAATATCTAGAATAGGTAGGTTGTCTTATGAGGAAAGGCTGTACAGACCAGGCTTGTATCCACTGGAGTTCAGAAGATAAAGAGGTGATTTGATCGAAACATATAAGACCCTGAGAGGTATTGACCGGGTGAAGATGTTTCCTTTATGGGAGAATCTAGAACTAGCAGTCACTGTTTAAAAGTAAGGGGTTGCCCATTCGAGACAGAGTTGAGGCAGTTTCTCTCTCAGAGGGTTGAGAGTCTTTGGAATTCTCTTCCACAAGAGGTGAACGAGGCAGAGTTTTTGAATATCTTTTAAGCAGAGGTAGATAAATTCTTGATAAGCAAAGGGGTGAAAGGTTACTGGGGTCAGCAGGAATGTGGAATTGACTTTAACATCAGGCCAGTCATAACTTTATCGAACGGCGAAGCAGGCTTGAGGAGCCAAGTGGCTAACTCCTGCTTCTAATTTGTATGTTTGTATGTCCAGGGCATCTTATTCCCATCTCATTTTTAATGAATCCTTTTCCTGTCTCCCCACACCTAGTTATTATCACATTGCTGTTGTGGGAGTTTGCTGTGCCCAAATGGACTGTCAAGTTTCCTCTGCTGCAACAATGACTGTATTTCAAATGTACATAATTGGGTGTTACATTTTTTGGTATATCCGGTGTTTGTCAAAAGTGCTAGTGTACATTTTATATTCATTCATGGGACATGGGCATCACTGGCTGGTCAGCATTTATTGCCCATCCCTAGTTGCCCTTGGAGGGCATTTGAGAGTCACTGCTGTGACTCTGGAGTCGCATGTAGGCCAGACCAGGTAAGGATGGCAGATTTCCTTTCCTAAAGAGGCACTAGTGAACCAGATGGGCCACACAGTGCCAGGGACCCAGGTGCAATTCCTGTGGGTAACTGTGTGGAGTTTGCACATTCTCCCCGTGTCTGCGTGGGTTTCCTCCGGATGCTCCGCTTTCCTCCCACACTCCAAAGATGTGCGGGTTAGGTGGATTGGCCATAGTAAATTCTACCATTTTGCTCCAGTCCTCTAGAAGTAAAGGTTTGCATTCTATTAACGTTTTTGATTATTTGCGGTATGTGTGAAATTTTAATGACCTCTGTACACGGACACCTAAGTGTTTTTGGACCTCTGCCGTTTCCAACCTTTCAGAAAGTTTAGAAAATACTCTGAACTTTCTTTAAGGCCATTGCATTACCTTTTCAGTGAGCTTTGCATTATTATTAATCCTCGGAGAACACCAGAGAAAATACCAGAAGAAAAGATGAGAGTGCTTTTGACAGGAGAACTGGAACTTCTGGGCAGGCAGTTAATTCTTAAACAATAAATCCTGTCAGTTCCCAGCCAGAGAATTTCAGGACTCTCAAAGTATTGCAGTTGTTATGGCAGAAAACGCCAGCTGCAATGCCAGTAATATTTCAGCACCATGGTCAGCAGACAACCACAGAAAGTAGTCTCACAACACCAGCTTAAAGTCCAACAGGTTTATTTGGTAGCACAAGCTTTCGGAGCGTTGCTCCGGAGCTGGCTATGAAGCAGTCACCAGGCCACGTTCATGCAATAGCCCCGGGGAGGTGATGGCCTAGTGGTGTTATTGCTAGACGATTAATCCAGAAATTCAGCTAATATTCTGGGGACCCGGGTTCGAATCCCGCCACAGCAGATGGGAGAATTTGAAGTCAATAAGAAGTATCTGGAATTAAGAATCTACTGATAACCATTAGAAAAACCATGTCAGAAAAACCCATTTAGTTCACTAATGGGGAAGGAGATAGAAAAACTACAGCACAAACAGGCCCTTCGGCCCCACAAGTTGTACCGAACATATCCCTACCTTCTAGGCCTACCTATAACCCTCCATTCTTTTAAGTCCCATGTACCTATCCAAGAGTCTCTTAAAAGTCCCTATGCCGTCTTTACCCGGTCTGGCCTACATGTAACTCCAGAGCCACAGCAATGTGGTTGACTCTCAACTGCCCTCGGATAACTAGGGATGGGCAATAAATTCTGGCCCAGCCAGCAATGCCCATGTCCCATGAATGAATAAAAAAGAAATGTAAACCGACTAATAAATAAACTTCAACTTTAAGTATTTCGCGTTTGTCAAGAAAGTGATAAAGTTGTAATTGCCCAGGGGCATTTTACTACAAGTTGCAGTGGAGGGGTTGTGGAGTGTACAGCAATCACCGCGCAGTCACCCAGATACTGAATACTCTCCTCTCTGCCTCATTAGCATTCTGTCAGGGCACTTGCTACACCAGCTCAATTGCTGCTGTATCACAGTGGCTGGAGGTGTAACTCAGGACAATCTCCCTTTGAAAACCCTCCTGATTATATTGGACAGATAATTATTGATCTCCCTGCCGTTTATCCCCACTGACTATTTTCACCAAACCGTGGCTGGAAGAAATCACCAAGGGATTCCACTCTCTGCATTTGTCAGAAATGAGAAGATTTATTTCTATCGGAATAAGGTTCTCATTCGCTGGAAGATTCTGGGATTTGTTCACAGAGAACAAGGTGATGTTATCTGATTGTTTTCTGATTTACCGAACTGGGTTTATAGATTTTTGTTCCTTTCAAAACACCTTGCAAATATCCTCAGAGGGCAGGATGACACTCCATATTTCTAAGATACATCAAACAGTACAGGTGCTTACAAGCAATTCAACACACAATAGGCCGAGCTTGGGATGTAAAGCAAATAAAGAGACGCCCACAGCTCCTATGTGGCTTTTGACAGGGAGGCCGGGAGGATGCAACTGCGGCCTACTTGCTGCACAATCCTGTTCCTCCCAACTCCACATCAAAAACTAAAATTGACTTAAAGACTTTAGGATAGAGCCCCCTGGCTGGGCCTCAACCAGGCCAGAAAGGCCCTGAACGGTGGCGGCACGGTGGCATAGTGGTTAGCACTGCTGCCTCACAGCGCGAGGGACCCGGGTTCGATTCCCAGCTTGGGTCACTGTCTGTGTGGAGTTTGCACGTTCTCCCTGTGTCTGTGTGGGTTTCCTCCGGGTGCTCCTGTTTCCTCCCACCGTCCAAAGATGTGCGGGTTAGGTGGATTGGCCATGCTAAATTGCCCCTTAGTGTCAGGGTGACTAGCTAGGGTAAATGCATGGGGTTATGGGGATAGGGCCTGGGTGGGATTTGATGGGCCGAATGGCTTCCCTCTGCGCTATAGGATAATATGAACAGAGCAGGCTCCCAGTCAGAGCAGCCCAATTTCCCTCATAGGGGGTCCTAAAATTAGCGCAATGTGGGACCATTACCACTGCGCCGTGAGACCTCCGCAGTGAACACTGCCCCTTTAATAGCCCACGTCTCTCATTGGTGGCAGCAAGGTGTCTGCCACTTGTTTTAGGTGGCCACCCTGGACACTTGCAAAATGACCCAGCCAGAGAAAGGGACAGATGCCTTACGGGCATCATAGGGGAACAGGATGATCACCCTCAGGTCGACTTTTAGTTGACTCATTTTACCCTGAGTACAAACAGATGTGACAAAGACCAATTTCTACTCCACTGTGTGTTTCCGATGCACTTGTTTCTTGCTCAGTGCGTAAGCTGCTGCCCACGGCTGTTCTATGTTTACCAGGTTGATTCCTGGGATGGCAGGACTGTCATATGAGGACAGACTAAGTTGGTTAGGGTCATATTCTTTGGAGTTTAAAAGGGTGAGAAAGGATCTCAGAGAAACTTATACAATTCTAATAGGGTTAGACAGGATAGATTCAGAAAGAATGTTCCTGATGGTGGGGGAGTCCAGAACGAGGGGTCATAGTTTGAGGATAAGGGGTAACTTTAGAACTGAGGAGAGGAGAAATTTCTTCACCCAGAAGGTGGTGAATGTGTGGAATTCACTACCACAGAAAGTAGTTGAGGCCAAAATGCTGCGTGGTTTCAAAAATAAATTAGATATAGCTCTTGGGGCTAAAGGGATTGAGGGATATGGAGGAAGACGGGATCAGGATCTTGAGCTGGATGATCAGCCATGATCATATTGAATGGCGGAGCAGGCTCGAAGGGCCAAATGGCCTACTTCTGGCTTCTAGTTTCTATGTTTCCAGATTTGGAATTTGGCCTATCCCTGTCCATTCTCCACTGTGGAATGTCTGATTCTCAGAGTGAGACACAAGTTTAAGGGAACTTTGATGAAAAAAAGCCCTCCCAAGGCAAAAGGAGGCAAGAATGATGAGCTATGTCACTAAATCCTTACAGATAAATGAGCAGTTGCCTTCTTTAGACTGTGCAGTGTTCCGACCAGCTTTCTGTTTTCTGTACGCTCTCTGATCACTTCTCTCTTCACTGGGTGGGAATTTCCATGCCTGCCGCTGGCCGTGTGTTTCATAGCGATGGATGTGGCCCACCATTGGCCAGCAGTGGGATTTTCTGGTCAGTGGGGTTTCCCATTGAATGCACTCATCACCAGGAAGCCTGCAGTGGGGGAGTGCCGTCCGCAGGACTGGAAGATCCCGTCGGCGTGAATGGCCAGTGAATTTCGGACACTGATTTTCACTTCTATTCCACTCTTCAAAATGATGATGATAGTGAATCTTCTGACCCACTCCCAGTACCAATAGAGTTAACCTGCACCCTCCTCAGCATGGTCTCCTTCACCATGCTCTCTGACCCTTTCCATGGTCGTGATCCCGAAATTGCATGGACGGGAAGATGCTCAATCTAAGACAACTCTGGGCAAAGACCAAAGTCTTTAAGGAAACACTTGCCAACTTCCTGTTTGTCGATGACTGTGCAGTAGTTGCCTGTTCAGAGTTGGGCATGGAATGGAGCATGGGATTGTTCTCCAGCGCATGAAACAACATGGCTTTATGGCCAGCCAGCCCCAGGAAAACGCTCACATCTTGAGGCCAAGGTTTCAGTTCACGACCAGAATCTGTCACGACCAGAACTGATCAGTTCACTTATCTCGGCTGCACACTCTCTTGAGCTGTCCAAATTGACAATGAGACATGTGCAAGAATATCCAAGTGTAGCCTTCAAACATCAGTCTGTCAATGAGGAGGAGTAAGTCTGCTGAACGAACGAAAGTCTGTAGAGCATTTGTCTTGCCCAGTCTGTCCTACCGATGTGAGGCTTGAACCATGTACCAGCATCATGCCAAGAAGCTCAACCACTCTCACCCATGCTGTTGAAAAATAAATGATAGGAAAATTACCAGATACTGACGTTCTCAGCTGAGCTGGCGTGTCAAGCATCCATGGCATATTGAGACAGTCATAACTGAGTAGGGCTGGTCATGTAGCCAGAATTCCTGACATTCAGTTACCAAAGCAATGCTTCTATGGAGAGCTTGAGTCTGGGGTGCGCTCTCATGGTAATCAAAGGACGTACCACAAGGCCGCTTTGAAGGCTTAACTTAGGGATTTTAATATTAGCTTCACAGAATCATAAAATCCCTACAGTGCAAAAGTGGCCATTCAGCCCATCGAGCCTGCACCGACAACAATCCCACCCTGGAACTATCCCCGTAACCCCAAGTATTTACCCTGCTAATCCCCCTGACACTAAGGGGCAATTTAGCACGGCTAATCAAACTAACCTGCACATCTTTGGAGTGTGAGAGGAAACCCACGCAGATATGGAGAGAACAAGCAAACTCCACACAGACAGTGACCCAAGGCTGGAATCGAACCTGGGTCCCTGGCACTGTGAAGCAGCAGCACTAACTATGTGCCACCGTGCTGTCCTGAGCAGGTCTGTCGATTAGGTATTTTGGCCATGCTAAATTGAACCTTAGTATCCCAAGATACGCAGTTTAGGTAGATTGACCATGTTAAATTGTATCTTAGTGTCCCAAGATGTGTAGATTAGGGGGATTAGCAGGGTAAATACATGGGGTCACGGGACAGGTCCTGGGTGGAATGCTCTGTCAGAGGGTCGATGCAAGCTCGATGGGCCGAATGGCCTCCTTCTGCACTGTAGGGATTCTACGATTCTATGAAATGGTACACAACAGGTACCGGTTCCACATGCAAACTAAAAACATCAACCTGGGACAAATCTTTTTTTTTCTCACTGTTTCACAGCGAGGGCATCCAAACTTGTTTTTTTTCCCTCCTCCCCACTCCAGAGCATTGAGTCCCTTGAGTCTCTGACCATCTCATTTGTTCTCATCCGTTTAATCTAATTCCCAGACAGGTATTCATCTGGCCACTTTTGAAAGGAGTTAATCATTAACACCTGCACCAATACAAATAGACAAATCAATGTCACTCAAAATATCTCGGTGGCTTCCGATATATCCACAATCACTGATCTCTCCCTGACAAAAAAGGAGAATCAACGGCTGGAATTCTCCCGTCCCGCCCGCCACGGGAATTGTAGCGGGCGGGGGGAGGTGGGGGCGGCGGAGCATGCAAAGGTCCATTGACCTGGGGCGGGATTCTCTGGTTTTGAGGCGAGCGTGGCCGGAGAATCCCCACCCAGCGTCTCTCTTGCTTGCTGGCAAGAAAATGCCAAAGGCAAGCTACGGCTTGCATTCATTAACAAAGCCTTATCTAAACGTGAGTGTCCTTCCATTAAAAAAAGCTTTGGGTGGAAGCTGGTCCTCGTCGTGTCTGTGTTCCAGACGGAAACAGGGAGCCTAAGGGATGGATTTTGATACACAATGTGTTGGCCTCAACTTGCATAATGAGCACTGCCATACTGGCAAAGGTGATTATGCGGGCGTTATAGGTGGCCACCTAAAAGATGGTGTTGGGCCTCTAATGTATATAACTCAGAAGGAAAAACAGTTCAGACCAGTATTCAGCTCTTTTCTCTCCTTACAGATACTTCCAGATCTGCTGAGATTTTCCAGAATTTTCTCGTTTGATTCCTATTTCCCCGTTTTACTGATTTCCATTTTAAAGCATACAAGACCAGTTCAGACCAGTATTCTTATCCCCCCGTTTTACTGGTGTTCCATTTTAAAGCATACAAGACCAGTTCAGGTCAGTATTCTTATTTCCCTGTTTTACTGGTGTTCAGTCACATATCTGACTGAAAAGTGAAAAAAACCTAAGGAATTTAGAAGGGAGCCATTCGGCCCCTCGAGCCTATTCTGTCATTCAGTTGGATCATGGCTGTATTTTAACTCCATCTACCCATCTTGGTTCTGTGTTCCCTCACCCCCTTTCCCAATGAATATTTATAAGCCGCAGTTTTTAAGTTTTCAATTGACAACCACCCCAGCCCCTCCCAAGCCTCCTTGTTATGGGAGAGAATCCCAACTTCCATGAATCCCAAATTCCTCATTTCTAGAGAGCTAGAATACAAGAGCAGGGATGTACTGCTGAGGCTGTATACGGCTCTGGTCAAACCCCATTTGGAATATTGTGAGCAGTTTTGGGCCCCATACCTAAGGAAGGATGTGCTGGCCTTGGAGGGGGTCCAGAGGAGGTTCACAGGAATGTTCCCAGGAATGGAGGATTTGTCATATGAGGAGTGGTTGAGGATGCTGAGTCTATACATGATGGAGTTTAGAAGGATGAGCTGGATATAATTGAAACTCACAGAATACTGAGAGGCCTAGATCGAGTGAACGTGAAGAGGATGTTTCCACTAGTGGGAGAGACTAGAACTCGAGGGCACAACCTCAGAGTGAAGGGACGCTCCTTTAAAATTGGGATGAGGTGGAATTTCTTCAGCCAGAGGGCGGTAAATCTGTGGAACTCATTGCCACAAAGGGCTGTGGAGGCCAGATCATTGAGTGTCTTTAAGACAGAGATAGATAGATTCTTGATCAATAAGGGGATCAAGGGTTATGGGGAGAAGGCAGGAGAATGGGGCTGCGAATCATATCAGCCATGATTGAATGGCAGAGCAGACTTGATGGGCCGAATGACCTAATTCTGCTCCTATATCTTATGGTCTTATGATCTTATGACCCTTTGTGTGAAGAAGTGCTACCGGATGTCACCCCGAAAGGCCTAGTTCCAGTTTTAAGGTCATGCCGCCTTCTTCTGGACTCTCCCACTTACCTCAAGCGGCAGAATGGAGCTGAGTGAGTGCAACGCAGAGAATCAAAAGGAGAAAATTAGTGGAACAATCAATTAAAAAGGCATCGATCAACTGTGGACATCACGGGCCTAAAGCACAGCGTCATTTTATTCTTTATTTGTGCGTATTTTTCTGGAGATATCTCAAAATAAGATAGGAATCACAACAATAATAAAATATCCCCAAGGGACAAAATAATGAACAAAGGATGTGCAGGAGCTGATAGTTTGGAATACGCAAAAGGGAAGGAAAATTAATTTTCTGGAATATCTAACTGGACAACTCTGAAGTTTACAGCATTTCCTGTTGCTGTTCTGCGATTTTCAGCAAATATAAATTTCAGTTGCCCTTAAACAGCAGATGTTGGTCCTATAGCTCTCCCCAATTGGTCCCTTGTGACAGTCGCTATTGATTTTTTGCCTTGGACTGCGTGGCCAGATTAACACTGGTGATAAATGGCGAAGGATTGATTTGCACTTAATTGACAATTTGGTGAACCTGTTTTAAAATCCCAGGGTTTGGGCCCGAGAATGATGTTTCCGTGCCTAATTTATGGCCTGATCAATAAGACTTGGCCTAACATCCATAGTCTTAGTGAGGAGGCAGGAGAAATGTCAAATTCCAGTCAGGACTTATTGTCGCTGAAGCCTCAACCTGGTGACGGCGATCCCTGCTTAGCAACAGAGGGCAGCAGAGTCTCAGAGACTGTGATGAAGAAAGAGGCAAGTCCCAAGTTGTTCATCCACAACTCCAATTGACAGATTGAGATGTGATGGACTAAGCGGTAACTTCATACAATCCTATCCCACCATTTCCAATTTCATTTTTTATAAGTGCAAATGTGGGAATTCCAAACAGAAAGGCAAGTGTTGGAAAGGCACAGCAGGTCAGAGAATTAAAACAGTCCATTCGGCCCATCGAGACTCTCCAACAGCATCCCACCCAGACCCTATCCACCCAAACCCACATATTTACCCCACCAATTCCCCCCTAACCTACACATCTTTGGACATTAAGGGGCAATTTATCCCCTTAATGTCCCACCCAGGCCCTATTCCCATAACCCCCATGCATTTACCCTAGCTAGTCCCCCTGACATTAAGGGGCAATTTAGCATTGTCAATCCACCTAACCTGCACATCTTTGGACTGTGGGAGGAAACCCATGCAGACAGGGGCAGAACGTGAAAACTCCACACAGACAATGACCCAAGGCCAGAATTGAACTTGGGTCCCTCGAGCTGTGTTTATTTATTAGTGTCACAAGTAGGCTTACATTAACACTGCAACAAAGTTACTGTGAAAATCTCCTTGACGCCACACTCCGGCGCCTGTTCGGATACGCTGAGGGAGAATTTAGCATGGCCAATGCACCTAACCAGCACATCTTTCTGACTGTGGGAGGAAACCGGAGGACCCGGAGGAAACCCACGCAGACATGGGGAGAACGTGCAGACTCCACACAGACAGTGACCCAAGCCGGGAATTGAACCCGGGTCCCTGGTGCTGTGACGCAGCAGTGCTAACCACTGTGCCACTATGCCGCCCCAATCATATCCCTAAAGAACACAGACACAGTACCGCATTGGCTATGTCACTGGAATAATAATCCCGAGTCCTGGAATAATAATCCTGAGAATGTGAGCTCAGATTTCGGTTTGAGAATTTGAGTTCAGTTTCAAAAAAAGAATCTTTTGTGAAAAAAGGAGCTGGCTTCAGTAAAAGTCACCGTGACGCTGGTTGATTGTCATAAAAAGCAACCACCTTTCTATTGTCCTTTGGGGATGAAATCTTGCCGTCCTTAGACAGTTACCGTGAAAATCCCCTCGTTGCCACACTCCGGCGCTTGCTCGGGTACACGGAGGGAGAATTTAGCATGGCCAATCCACCTAACCAGCACGTCTTTTGAGCTGTGGGAGGAAATCGGAGCACCTGGAGGAAACCCACACAGACCCATGCTGGTTAGGTGCATTGGCCATGCTAAATTCTCCCTCAGTGTATCCAAACATGCGCCGGAGTGTGGCGTCATGGAGATTTTCACAGTAACTTTGTTCCAGTGTTAATGTAAGCCTACCTGTGACACTAATAAATAAACACAGCTCTTTGAGATATCTCCAATATGAAAACTCCGCACCGAGAGTGACCCAAGCTGGGTCCCTGGCGCTGTGAGGCAGCAGTGCTAATTATCATAACTGGCTGGAAGGGGCCTCTTGTTCATTCTCAGGCTATTTATTGAACCAAGACTCATTGTGCCATCTTCCATACAACTCATTACTTCCCGGCTGCTCAAAGCTGTTGAAATGCCTTGTATCTGAGTCTCTCTCCTCCTCTTGTGGTCACCAGCCTTTGAAAACCCAAGCTCTGTATCACTTCTTGCTTCATCTCATCTTCTCTCTTACTCTTCAAAATTCCCTGGTGCCTTGCACTATGACCTGTGGCCTTTTGTTAAAACTTCTCAGTAAAAAACTCTTCCAGTAGAGTTCAATTTTATAAGGCAAACATTAGAGTGAGGGCAATGCCCAGAGAGTAGTAAGAATGTAGAACTTGTTACCAAATGGAATAGTATAGATATATGTGAAGGGAAACTAGTTAAACTCATGAGGGAGAGAGGAATGGAAGGATATGCTGATAGGGTTGATAACCTCCAGGACCTCCATGGGGGAATCCTAATTGATCTCCATGTGGGGCTCGTGGAATATGAGTTCCCATGGTAACAGGCAATTGCCTAGCCAGGTGGAACTTGTCACCCGAGCCCAAGATAAGGTGGTCTCCAGAACCGTCCCAGACGGGACTATTGTATGTCCATCACAGAGTTGTGGTTTGACTTTATGATTTTATAATGAGTCCAGGAGTCGGCTGTAGTGCTTTTATTGCACAAAATAAATTAAACAAAAATCACTAGTCTGTGAATCATAGAATCACAGAAACCCTACAGTGCAGTAGGAGGCCATTCGGCCCATCGAGTCTACACCGACAACAATCCCACCCAGCCCCTATCCCTGTAATCCACTGTGGTGAACACAACTGGTCCCAATCGGGACAAAAGGAATAATGGACCCACTCAGGGTCCTGCTTTATACAGGGCCTGGTATACGAGCTCCATCCACCTTTGTTGGTTAATTACCAATCCCCAGGGAGCTCGTATTCTATGGGTCCTACAAGGAGGTCAGTTAGTGATTCCCCATGCAAGTCCTGGGGGTTATCATAGACTTATAATAAACATTGTTCCTTTCCAGTCGGCCTCCTGAGTTATTACACAGGGTAAGATGAAGTGCGCTGGAAGGATGCTCACATGGAGCGCAAGTGCTAGCATGGAGCAGTTGGACTGAATGACCTGTTTCTACGCTGTACATTTTCTGTAATTATTATTACATTTAACATACTCGTATCAAATGTTTCTCTCGGCCAATTTAACAGAACATTAATTCACTTTTGACAGGTAATGCTCCAAATTCTAAGATTAATACGATTGTCATGGGCAACGCTGCTTGTTAATCAGGATTCACACAGCAGGTTACACAGTATAGTCCCGTCGTTGTATGTTCAGCAAGTGCTGTAACACTGGCAACAAGCACTCATGTTACATGATGGGTCTGCATACTGTTTATGGGGATAATTTGTTCTGTTTATATGGTTTCTATTTGAGATTTTACACCACTAGCTCTTCAAATCATTAACATGGCTTGTCCTGCTCTCAGGTATCAGACCCTCTCCTATGTTAAGTGTTCAGTTTGTAATATCCATGTCCAGGTGTTGGGCTGTTATATATACAAGACAACCATGAAGTAGGTAATTGTCATCTTTTTCAGTGCACAGAAGGTTTCTTCGCACTGGCCACTTATTAATATAATATCTCTAGAAGATGTTAGATCTCATCTCAGCTTCTGACCCCTGTACCAACCTACTGGAATCAACTTATCTCCACGCACACGAGTACACACTGTTACAATTAAACATCACACAGAATTCGGCAACACAATGTGGAGGCGATGGCCTAATGGTATTATCACTAGATTATTAATCCAGAAACTCAGCTAATGCTCTGGGGACCCGTATTCGAATCCCATCATGGCAGATGGTAGAATTTGAATTTAGTATTAACAAAAAAATCTGGAATAAAGAAATCACTGATAACCATGAAACTGTTATCGATTGTCAGAAAAATCCATCTGGTTCACTAATAATCTTTAGGGAAAGAAATCTGCCGTCCTTACCTGATCTAGCCGACACTTGACTCCAGAGCCACAGCAATATGGTTGGCTCTCAAATGCCCTTTGAAGTGGCCCAGCAAGACACTTAGTTCAAGGGCAACTAGGGATGGGCAATAAATGCTGGTCAGCCAGAGACGCCCATGTCCCATGGATAAAAAGAAGACCATTGCAATGTATCATCACACACCTTTATCATCACTGTAATGCCAAAGATTTTTTCACTTCACACTAACCGCTCTGACTTACTTGTGTGAATAGGTCGTTGTTCCCAGTAAGCAGATATTCTGGGCGGGATTTTCCGGCCACACTCGCCCCATGACCGGAAAATCCCACCCGAGGTCGACGGACCTGTGCATGGTCCGTGTCCCGCCCGCTGCGACTCCTGTGGCCGGAGGGATGGGAAAATTCCACCCTCCGTGCTCTTGTGTCACACCATCCCTTTGAAGAAAAAAGCTCCTAAAGTATCTCAAATCAGGCATGATTTGTCAATCCACAAATTAAACTGACTAAATTCTCAATTGAGTTGTGTTTTTGAAAGTACAAGTTATCTAAGTTTACTCTAAGTAAATGACAGTTTTAAAAGCCAGCCTCCCATCCATTGACTCTGCCTACACTTCTCGCTGCCTTGGCAAAGCAGCCGGCATAATTAAGGACTCCACACACCCCGGACATTCCCTCTTCCACCTTCTTCCGTTGGGAAAAAGATACAAAAGTCTGAGATCACGTACCAACCGACTCAAGAACAGCTTCTTCTCTGCAGCTGTCAGACTTTTGAATGGACTTACCTTGCATTAAGTTGATCTTTCTCTACACCCGAGCTATGACTGTAACACTACATTCTGCACTCTCTCATTTCCGTCTCTATGAACTGTATAGTGCACAAGAAACTTTAACTGTATGTTAATACATGTGACAATAATAAATCAAATCAAACCAAAAAAAGTCCCTAAGTTCTTAACTTTCTCCATCATTTTTCGAGCATGGACTATTTTCTTGCTGTAAGGATGAATGTTAAAGCACCAATGATGATTAATGTCTCCCTTCAGTGTTAAATTTTTTCTCATCACGATTGGGACCTTAGTTTGAATAAAGGCCATTGATAGACCTTCTCTCACTGATGGCAGTTAATTGAGTTTCCGGCAGTGCCAACCTGACTGAATAATACTATGATTCCAGCTCGTCAGACTTTGCTAACTTTAGGAGCTGGTATCAAAGTAGCCGTGAGCAGAGTTCAGTAAACGGAGAGGCCACACGGATGAAGAGGGGGAGGGATTGGGAATGGTTGGCCAGAAGCTTGTTGTTAGATGAAAATGACGAGGGATCCAGGCCTCTTGCTCACTGTGTGGTACGTGATCCAGGAGTGCTTTCTCCCAGAATGGAATGTTCAACCTTCACCTTAATGGGCAAACAGAAAGCTAATTTGTTAAGGTTACAACCTATTATGCACTTTCGCCCGCGGAGCAGAGTTACCGGATTCCTTTTGTTTGGGAAGCAGGGTGTTCATCTACGACGACTCGTGAATTTTTTGACAGCGAATTCGGTTACAACCAAAAGATAAACAAAGCAAAAAGACAAATCTCAATGTAATGAGTTTGGAAATCCCACTTTGTAAATCAGTACAAAGGTTAATACAGGCGCATTGTTTCAAAGTCAGTAGCAGCACAGTGTCTTTATTGGATGTTAAACCTCTCGTGTCAGTTGCTGAAACCTCAAGATTCCAGGTGGGGGACCAACAAAACAACTGAAAAGGCAGGGCTTTTCACTCCTGCTGGCGTGTCGCTAACTGGGTTTTTAGTTCCACTGAATACATCTTGTGGATTTAATACTGTCATACCGGCCTTGTCACTACAATACAATCAAGGTGACTGTCCCCTTCCGATCTCACACACCAAGCTCTTTGTATGTGCTTCTTCACAGATTCCCAAACAGGTAACAGATGCTTTTCTTGGTAGTGGTTCTGCTCTGGGTTAGGATGACAGGGGGGAAAGAAAGGAGAGTGTTTTAAAGTTTATTTATTAATGTCAAAAGTTGGGTTACATTAACACTGCAATGAAGTTACTGTGAAAATCCCCTAGTCGTCACACTCCGGCGCCTGTTCGGGTACACTGATGGAGAATTTAGCATGGCCAATGCACCCTAACCAGCATCTTTCGGACTGTGGGAGGAAACAGGAGCACCCGGAGGAAACCCACGCAGACACGGGGAGAATGTACAAACTCCACACAGACAGTCACCCTTTGTGCTAGGTATGATTACAACCAGTGAAGAGTTTTCCCCGGAATCTATTGACTTTAGCTCTGCGAAGGCTCCTTGATGCCACATTCTGTCAAATGCTGCCTGGATGTCAAGGGCAGTCACTTTAACCTTACAGCAGGACTCAGCGGGACTGGTAACACTTCTGGAGAGAGAATAACAGCCAATGGCCGGAATTTTCCGGCCATTCACACTCTGACGCCACTGCAAGCGAGGATGGAGAATTTGGCATTCAGCCAAATCTCCATTCACTGCAGCGAGACCAGAGAATCCCGCCAACATGAACAGCTGGAAGATTCTGGCCAATATTTCAGGCTGTGACCTCCCATTGGAACTCCTGTAACATTGACCTGAAACATTAATTCTGTGCCTCCCTCCACAGATACTAACCTGTTGAGTATTTTCAGCAATCTCTGCATTTATAAGGCACCGTTCACCAGCTCAGGATGTGTTATGTGTTATACAATCATTGAAAGGTGTGATGACTTCAGCCAGGCTAATGAGGTTGGCTGTCTAGAGTATAAACTATCTGATGAGGCTTGCTCCTGATCTACGGGCACCTGGTGCGGAGAGGGGCGGGTTGAGATGCCGACCTCCTCGTGAACCTGCTCCTGGGCCTGGCGAGACCCGCCATCAATAGGTCCAGGCAGCGGGCGATCGACGGGGTCGTCCATCCTGACTGTCTGCCCCTCTACCGCGGCTACATTCGCGGCCAGGTGTCCCTAGAGAGGGAGCATGCGGTGTCCACGGGCGCAGTTGACTCCTTCTGCGACCGCTGGGCACCGCAGGGGCTGGGGTGTATTATCGACCCTGATAATCACCTTTTGGTTTGATGTTTTAAGTTTCCTTTCGACTTTGTTTTTGGTTCGGGCTGTTCCCCTCTCCTTTTGGGGAGCTGCCCCTTTTAATTTGTCCCTAAGTTAATTTGAGTTTGTTTATTTGGTTGGTACCTAAAAGAGATACCTGATGAATCTTAACTGATGGTTAAATCAGGGAGCCTCATACTCCCTATTTAAAGCAGGTGTGTCAAACTCCCAGCCTGCATTCAGCAGGTAGCAACCGGAGAGCTGGCTGTGTACAGATGTATGGTGTAAATAAAGTAACTTGGTGACGGGACTTTCGCCTCCGTGGAGTTATTACAAAAGGAAAGACTATATCAAACTTTTCACTATCACCAGACATCGCAAAGTGCTTGACAGCCAATAGCGTACGTTTTAAATTTTAGTCACTGTTGTAACACAATCAATATGCATTCAACAAACTCCCAAAATCAGCAATATGACAATGGCCAGATAATCTGTTTTAGTGATTGTTGTATATTTAAAAAGGGCTGCTGGTTACTTTAAGAGCTGATCACATGACTTGGTGGTAATGTCATTAGGGTATGTTTAGCAAAGAATAAATATTGGCCGGGGCACCTGAGACAAATCCCCTTCAGCAAGTTTGCAATAACATTGCACCTTTCATTACCAACTTAGTCTAAGTTCTTGTAGAAATTGGGCAGCACGGTGGCACAGTGGTTAGCACTTCTGCCTCATAGTACCAGGGACCCGTGCTCAATTCCAGCTGTGGGTCACTGTCTGTGTGCAGTTTGCACGTCCTCCCCGTGTCTGTGTGGGTTTCCTCCGGGTGCTCCGGTTTCCTCCCACACTCCAAAGATGTGCGGGTTAGGTGGATTGGCCGTGCTAAATTGCCCCTTAGTGTCCCAAGATGTGTAGATTCGGGGGATTAATGGGGTAAATACATGGGGATAGGGTGGGGGAGAGGGCCTGTGTAAGGTACTCTGGCAGAGAGTTGGTGCAGGCTCGATGGGCTGAATGGTTTCCTTCTGCACTGTAGGGATTCGATAATTTTATGAAATTGATTTCTTTCCAAGGACTCCCCGCAAAGGGGATGCCCCGTTTTAAATAATATTATAAATATTAAAATAGATAGCACTGTCACCTTGGATAGGATAGGCAATATCAAGTTAGATCGGAATCTAGGCTCAGATGACTTAACCTAGATGACTGTAGCATCAGGCGTATTGATAGGGCCTTTACCAGTTAGGAGACTGATACTGAAAGAGGTTGCGAATGAAAATGTTTCCGATGGTACTGTGTACATCTAGCTGATGTTTCCTAATTAACCCAGAGAAACTGCAGCTAAACTGAATAGAATATTGGGAGTTATCAATAGGACCATACAAATCGAAAGTGAGTGTTCTATCCTTAAACAGGCTGGTGGTTAGAATTTTTTATTTTGAAGGGGAGGCGATTGCCAAGTGGTATTATCGCTAGATTATTAATCCAGAAACTCATCTAATGTTTTGGGGAACCGGGTTCAAATCCCGCCACTACAGATGGTGGAATTTGAATTCAATAAAAAATATAGCTGGAATTACCATAGAACCATAGAAAATTACAGCTCAGAAACAGGCCTTTTGGCCCTTCTTGTCTGTGCCGAACCATTTTATGCCTAGTCCCACTGACCTGCACTTGGACCATATCCCTCCACACCCCTCTCATCCATGAACCCGTCCAAGTTTTTTTTAAATGTTAAAAGTGACCCCGCATTTACCACTTTATCCGGCAGCTCATTCCATACTCCCACCACTCTCTGCGTGAAGAAGCCCCCCCTAATATTCCCTTTAAACTTTTCTCCTTTCACCCTTAACCCATGCCCTCTGGTTTTTTTCTCCCCTAGCCTCAGCGGAAAAAGCCTGCTTGCATTCACTCTATCGATACCCATCAAAATCTTATACACCTCTATCAAATCTCCCCTCAATCTTCTACACTCCAGGGAATAAAGTCCCAACCTATTCAATCTCTCTCTGTAACTCAGCTTCTCAAGTCCCGGCAACATCCTTGTGAACCTTCTCTGCACTCTTTCAATCTTATTTACATCCTTCCTGTAACTAGGTGACCAAAACTGTACACAATACTCCAAATTTGGCCTCACCAATGCCTTATATAACCTTACCATAACACTCCAACTTTTATACTCGATACTCCGATTTATAAAGGCCAATGTACCAAAGGCACTCTTTACGTCCCTATCCACCTGTGATGTCACTTTTAGGGAATTCTGTACCTGTATTCCCAGATCCCTCTGTTCAACTGCACTCTTCAGAGCCCTACCATTTACCCTGTACGTTCTTCTTTGGTTTGTCCTTCCAAAGTGCAATATCTCACACTTGTCTGCGTTAAATTCCATTTGCCATTTTTCAGCCCATTTTTCTAGTTGGTCCAAATCCCTCTGCAAGCTTTGAAAACCTTCCTCACTGTCCACTACACCTCCAATCTTTGTATCATCAGTAAACTTGCTGATCCAATTTACCACATTGTCATCCAGATCATTGATATAGATGACAAACAACAATGGACCCAACACCGATCCCTGCGGCACACCACTGTCCTAATTAAGAATCTACTGATGACCGTGAAATCAGTGTTGATTGTCGGAAAAACCCATCTGGTTCACTAATGTCCTTTAGGGAAGGAAATCTGCCTTCCTTACCCGCTCTGGCCTACATGTGACTCCAGAGCTACAGTAGTGTGATTGACTCCCAACTGCCCTCCAAAGGCAACTAGGGATGGGCAATAAATGCTGGCCAGCCAAAAACGCCCATATCACATGAATGAATTAAAAAGAAATCGCTGGACTCTTAATCTAGAAACTCAACCAATGTTCTGGGGAACCGAGTTCGAATCCCGCCACGACAGATTGTGGAATTTGAATTCAATAAAAAATATATCTGGAATTAAGAATCTACTGATGACCAGTGTTGATTGTTGCAAAAACCCACCTGGTTCACTAATATCCTTTAGGGAAGGAAATCTGCCGTCCTTACCGGGTCTGCCCTATATGTGACTCCAGATCCACAGCAATGTGGTTGACTCTCACCTACCCTCTGAAATGGCCCAGCAAGACACTTAGTTCAATGGCAACTAGGGATGGGCAATAAATGCTGGCCAGCCAGCGATGCTCATGTCCCAAGAATGAATAAAAAAGAAATGTAGTGAGTTGTGATGATCTGGAATGCATTGCCTGAAAGGGTGGAACAAGCAGATTCAACAGTACTTCTCAATAAGGAATACTTCCGAAGAAAATCATTCACAGGGCTTTGGGAAAAGGGTGGTGGTGGGGGTGGTGATGAGACTAATATGTTTCCCAATGAGTCGGTACAAGGATGAGGGGCAGAATGGCTTCCTTCAGTGCTGTATGAATGTACGATACATGTTTACGTTGTTGTGCACATCGAGGGGAAACTGGCCCAAACTTGCTGTCTCGGCCCTAACAAGATAAATGTCCGCTGAGATGAGCTATTGGAGAGGTGCCAATACCTGTGGAGCCAGATGCCAACAGTGACTCAGAGCGTTTGGGGTGGTGGGGGGGAGACCTGTATCATCTTTGAGCATTAGAAAGCTCCTGCATCCTCGAGTCACATAGATCACAAGTAAGTGGTTTTATTTACATTCATGAATAATGGAGAATTTAAATTATTTAAAATGAACGCCAAATAAATTAATAATTATACTTCAGCTGACACCTTTTTGCTTTCAGAAAGCAAGGAAGAGACCTAAGAGTATTTCAGGCATTTGATTAAACTCACTGGTACTTTACAGCCTGGGTTATGACCCATAGAATCAAGTGGCACCATCTGAGGCCATTTGGCCCTTTGTGTCCGTGTTGGCTTATTGAAAGAGCTGTTGAATGAGCCCCACTCTTCCCCCTGCAATTGTCTTCCCCCCGCCCCTGCTTTTCAAGTGAATATCCAATTCCCTTTTGAAAATTCCAATAGAATCTGCCCGAACATTCCAGCGCCTTGCAAAAAGTGGTGCTCCTCACCTTCACTTTGACAATGATTTTAAATCCGTGTCCTCTGGTTACCGACAGCCCCTGCCTGTGGAAACAGTTTCTCCCCCATCCACTCTCTCAGAACACTTCATTTAAATCCATGTGTAATTTAAATAACTAGATTCCCCCCTCCCCACCCGCCCCCCCCACTATGTATTGGACTGTACATCTGCCCAAGTAACCCTGACCTATACAAAGATTGATACCGCCACCACCCTTTTTATCAAGAAGTCCTGAATTTATCGGTACTAAGGTGTAACAAATCACAGGGCTGTAAAATTTACAGCCTCCCTGGATGTGAATTGACTGCACGGGCTCCGCGACCTTTGAAGCACACCCTTCATTCCTTTAATACATTTGGAAATGTAAATATGCAAGCATCAGCCTGCAATCTGAATTTTATGTTAAATGCGCACAATTTTCTGCCATAACTCTCGGCCCCTGTAATAAGATGAGAATTCGCTTCAGTCCATTACATAAAGAGATTGGTTATGGGCTTCAGGCCACCTCTCTACCCTTTATAGTTTTAAATGGTAAAACGTACTAAATAAAAGTCAAACATGCAAGTGGCATTTAAAACATGCAGTGAATTGAGTGCGCAAGAGGCACGGCGGTTTTACGAGTCTTCTCTTCTTGTGACAGATTTGATTGCTTCCATTCTGATGGGCATTACTGTAATATAGAAGGCAGTGACCCAGGCCTGGTCTCAAAGCGTTTCACATGCAAAATGAGAAAAGGCCTGGGCTCTTCCAAGTGTCCTTTTCGTGACTTGAAACTCAAAGGGTTATCTTGGGCCAGGCTGAAGGGCGAAAGCGTTTGAGAAGGTCAACTGGCCCAATTGGGCCTCACTCATTCCAACAAGTCAAGCACAATCTGCATTATTGCGAGATGTCCCCATCCATCCCCTCACCCCCATATCTTATCTCTGTTTCAGGTAAAAAGAGGGACCCAACTGCTGACCATAGGAACATAAGAAATAAGAGCAGCTTGTTCCGCCATTCTGTAAGGTCGTGATTGAGTTTCCACCTCACCTCCACCTTCCTCCGCTATCCCATAACCAAAGATGTGCAGTTAGGTGGATCGGCCATGCTAATTTGTCCCTTAGTGCCTCAAGATGTATAGGTTAGATGGGTTAGTCATGGGAAATGTGTGGGGTTACAGGTTTAGGGCGGGGCAGAGGGCCTGGATAAGATGCTCTGTCAGAGAGTTGGTGCGGACTCGATGGGCCGAATGGTCTCTCCTGCAATGTAGCATTTCTGTGATTCTATAACCCATGAACCAAAAATCTATCAACCTTTTTCCCAGGGTAGAAATATCAATTACTAGGGGACATGGTTTTACGGTAAAAGGGGCAACGCTTAAAGTTCATTTATTAGTGTCACAAGTAGGCTTACATTAACACTGCAATGAAGTTACTGTGAAAATCCCCTAGTTGCCACACTCCAACACCTGTCTGGGTACACTGAGGGAGAATTTAGCATGGCCAATGCACCTAACCAGCACGTTTTTGGAATGTAGGAGGAAACTGAAGCACCCAGACACGGGGAGAACGTGCAGACTCCACACAGACAGTGACCCAAGCCGGGAATCGAACCCGGGTCCCCGGCGCTGTGAGGCAGCAGTGCTAACCACTGTACCACCAGTGTTTAAAGGAGATGTGAGAGGCAAGTTTTTTTACACACTGGGTGGTGGGTGCCTGGAATGCGCTGCCAGAGGAGGTGGTGGAAACAGACGCAATAGCAATGATTAAGAGGCATCTTGACAGATACATGAATAGGCAGAGAATAGAGGGATACAGACTGCATAGAGACAAAAGGCCTTCAGTTTGAAAAAGCATCATGTGTTGGTGCAGGCTTAGTGGGCCGAAGTGTCTTTTGCTGTCCTGTACTGTTCTTTGTCTTGAATTTTTAAAAACTAATTCATGAGCGTTGCTGACTAGCCAGCATTTATTGCCCATCCCTAGTTGCCCAGGGGCAGTTGAAAGTCAACTGCATTGTTGTGGCTCTGGAGTCACATGTAGGCCAGACCAGGTAAGGACAGCAGATTTCCTTCCCCAAAGGACATCAGTGAACCAGATGGGTTTTTCCAACAATGGACAATGGTTCACATTCCACCATCTGTCTTGGCAGGTTTCGAACCCGGGTCCCCAGAACATTAGCTGAGTTTCTGGATTAATAGTCTAGCGATAATACCATTAGACCATTGCCTCCCCTAATACATTCAATGAATATACTCAATGATTGAGTATCCTCTGCTCTCTGGGGTAAATAATTCCAAAGATTCACAATCACAAATTCAAAATTACTTTTAAATGTATTTTTAATCTCTATAAGCAACCGAGGAGCTCTTGTGGCACAGTGGCACTGTCCCTACCTCTGAGCCAGAAGCCCCGGGGTAAAGTCCTACTTCAGGACTGGATGACCATGGAAGGTGCGTTCATAACACGGCCAAGGTGGTTGATTATCAGCCTGTAAATCTTTCCAATATGGCAGGTGGTAAGAGTGGGAGAGTTTTATGAAGACATATAGAAATAGGATCAGGAGTAAACCATTCGGCCCTTTGAGCCTGCTCCACCATTCATTACTATCACGGCTGATCATCCAACTCAATAACCTGTTCCCGCTTTCCTACCATATCCTTTAATCCCTTTCACCCGAGAGCTATATCTAACTCCTTCTTAAAAACATACAATGTTTTGGCCTCAAATGTTTTCTGTGGTGGAGAATTCCACAGGATCACCCACTCTCTGGGTGAAGAAATTTCTCCTCACCTCAACCCTAAATATTTTACCCCTTATCCCTCAGACTGTGACTCCTGGTTCTGGACTCCCCCACCATCGGGAACATCCTTTCTGCATCTACCCTGTCGAGTCCAGTTAGAATTTTAGAGGTTTCTATGAGATCCCAATTTATTCTTCTCAATTTTAGAGATTATAATCCTAACCGACTCAATCTCTCCTCATACTCAGTCCCGCCATCCCAGGAATCAGTCTCGTAAACGTTTGCTGCACGCCCTCCATAGCAAGGACATCCTTCCTCAGATAACTGCACACAATATTCAAAGTGTCCATAGGTTGTACACAGCAGGGTGGAAATTGCTTCTCAGCGTCATAGAATGCCGACAGTGCAGAAGAAGGCCATTCGGCCCATTGAGTCTGCACCGACTCTCTAGCAAAGCATCTACCCCCATAAGCCCACATATTTACCCATCTTAACCTACACATCTTGGGACTCTAAGGGGCAATTTAGCATGGCCAATCCACCTAGCCCGCACATCTTTAGACTGTGGGAGGAAACTGGAGCACCAGGAGGAAACCCACACAGACACGGGGAGAATGTGCAAACAGCTTATGCGTGTTTGTCTGTGGCAGCCATTGTTTTATTATCCAGTGGCTTGCATTTTTAATGACCCTCCCTGAGACACTCATAAGTTTTGATAGGTGTCTGGATTATTGGAAATGTCTCTCTCTTCACTCTCCCCTGATGGTGATTTGTTGGCTTCTCACCTTACCTTGCAACGTGACCTTATATTTCTAAGCAGTTTGCTCTGTTTCAGTTCAAACTGCAACATTTCCGGTTACTCAGAAGTTGCAAAATCATACTGTCAAAATACATTCTCCCCGTGTCTGCGTGGGTTTCCTCCGGGTGCTCCGGTTTCCTCCCACAGTCCAAAGACGTGTGGGTTCGGTGGATTGGCCATGCTAAATTGCCCCTTAGTGTCAGGGGGGCTAGCTGGAGTAACTGCATGGGGTCATGGGGATAGGGCCTGGGTGGGATTGTGGTCGGTGCAGACTCGATGGGCTGAATGGCCTCCTTCTGCACTGTAGGGATTCTATGATTGTATGAAAAGTAAAGGGGCACAGCCTCGGGACAGGTTTAACATCCCACCTCGGAGATGGCCCCTCTCCCCCTAGCCAAACACAAAGGGAAGAAAGCTCATTATGTCTGTACGATGTTTCTGAAGAATCTCATGCGAGTCATTAATTTATATTGGAAGCTGTGTACACATTTGACGTTATTTCTCATTTAATTTAACCAACGATAAAGGATGCTCTTTCAGTGGAAAGACAACAACCTTTTTAACCCACCGTCTGTGGGAAACCAATTAAGTACTTTTATGGATTTTTATGAACAAACTATTGAAATGTTTAACTTTTCTTTGCAACATTAATTAGTGTGTTGTATTGATTATTTCCTTCCAGTCCATGTAATGATCTGATCACTGAATTAATGGAGTGCCCTCCTCTCCATCTGGGAGGATTAGATACATATGTCTCCTTTGCTGTATTTGCACACTCCTTGAGGTGATAATGAAAGGATGGGCTGTGGGATTTCGCACACTGGTTTGACACACAGTCAGGATCATATCAATATACAGCCTCCTGGCTAAATCAAACAGCATTAAGAAGACAACTTTGTGCCAGCTCATATACAAAGATGCATATTAATGCATCAGCCTTGGTACTTCAGCCTGGAGTCACCCACACCCGGCACGGTGGCACGGATGGGCAGCATGGCGGCACAGTGGTTAGCACTGCTGCCTCACAACTCCAGGGACCCGGGTTTGATTCCTGGCCTGGGTCACTGTTTGCGTGGAGTCTGCACGTTCTCCCCGTGTCTGCGTGGGTTTCCTCCGGGTGCTCCGGTTTCCTTGCACAGCCCAAAAGACGTGTTGGTTAGGTGCATTGGCCATGCTAAATTCTCCCTCAGTGTACCTGAATAGGTGCCGGAGTGTGGCGACTAGGGGATTTTCACAGTAACTTCATTGTAGTGTTAATGTAAGCCTACTTGTGACACTAATAAATAAACTTTAAAACTTTTTAAATTCATTCCACATAGGGTTCTCATTGAATCACAGAATCATAGAATCCCTACAGTGCACAAGGAGGCCATTCAGCGCATTGAGACTGCACAGACAAGAATCCCACCCAGGCCCTATCCCCGTATGCTCCACGTATTTACCCTGCTAGTCCCCCTGACACTATGGGGCAATTTAACATGGCCAATCCACCTAACCAGAACATCTTTGGACAGTGGGAGGAAACCGGAGCACCTGGAAGAAACCCAGGCAGACACGGGGAGAATGTGCAAATTCTACAGTCACATGAGGCCAAAACTGAACCCGGATTCCTGGCGCTGTGAGGCAGCAGTGCTAACCACTGTGCCACCCTGCCTCTCTGACAGAGTACCTTACCCAGATCCTCTCTCCCACCCTATCCCCATTACATCATGCGTTTACTATGGAAAATCCACCTAACCTGCACATTACCTGTTAAGACTCGCATTCCAACCATTATCTTGTAATTGAGTTTGTGTCAATATATACCCTGTTTGTGAACCGAACTCTTCACTCATCTGATGAAGGGGCAACGCTCCGAAAGCTCGTGCTACCAAATAAACATGTTGGACTTTAACCTGGTGTTGTGAGACTACTTACTGTGCCCAACCCAGTCCAACGCCGGCAACTCCACATCATCTTTGGACTGTGGGAGGAAACCGGAGCACCCGGAGGAAGCCCATGTGGACACGGGGAGAACTGTGCAGACTCCACACAGTCACCCAAGCTGGGAATCGAACCCGGGTCCCTGGTGCTGTGAGGCAGCTGTGCTAACCACTGTGCCACTGTGCTAACCACTGTGCCGCCCTCACTGGCAGCGTCCTTTCCACCTTTCAGAGCTAGATTTAAACCTGGAGGTCAAAGGTCAGTCCAAAATAACTGACTTAATATTTTGACATGCTTTAATCAACCATCCCAAGCCTTTACGTCGATATACATCGCCCCCATCACCACAGCAATAAACACACTTATAAATCAACACTGGTCAAAACAGCTTAAATGGCTATTTGACAGAAATTTTTTCTTAAATTAATTCTTAGATAATAAGACTGTAAAATTTGCCACTGATGTAATGGGGGAACTATAACTCCAAGCAAATATTTAAATTTCCCACACCATTTCCTATAAATCGTTATCGTTAGTGCTCCCTTAACATCACAGCAAGCAAATAATCTTTAAACATCATTTAGCTTGGATTATATGGTAATGTAGACATTCCCTAATTATTCCCATAAATCTCCAGGTTCATTAACATAAAACGTAAGAGTCCAGTAAATATAAATCATGCTTTATTTTCTGGCTACGTAATTGTGAGCTCAACTTGTCATTTAGAAATTGGACTTAAGCTGGGCCACAGACTGGAGGTTTGAGTATAGGGTCAAGGAGAGAAAGACGGATGATTGCCCATCCCTCACTGTGCCCACTGGGAGAAGGTTAAGTCAGTCAAATGATGGAGCGTAAATGACAGAGTCACTTGTCAAGGAAATGCTAAAAGATCGTAACCATGTTGAGAAAAGTGAGTCCTCGGAGGTGGAAGTCCCTTCACCAGAATTCCTTTATTTACAAGATCCAACAATACTATACAGAGTGTTCTCCATGTGTAGTCTACATCCGGAGTGCCAGAGGAACTGACACACCTGTTTAACTACAGAGCATGGGTCTCCCTGATTGGACCATCGATTTGGCCCTTAATCAGGCAGTTCATATTCAAGCAGGCCCACCTCAATTGCCTGATTAAAATCGTTACAGTAACCATGGCTCGTTTCTCTTCCACTTCACAAGAGCATTAGAAATAAGAAGCTGAGTAAGGCCATTAGTCCTCTTGAGCTAGTTCTGCCATTCAAAATGGGCGGCACAGTGGCTCGCGCTGTTGCCTCACAGTGCCAGGGACCCGGGTTCAATTCTGGCCTTGGGTGACTGTCTATGTGGAGTTTTCACGTTCTCCCCGTGTCCCATTTCCTCCGGGTGCTCCAGCTTCCTCCCCCACTCCAAAGATGTGCAGGTTTGGTGAATTGGCCATGCTAAATTGCCCCTCAGTCTCCCTAAATATATAGATTAGGGGGATTAGCGAGGTAAATATGTAAGGTTATGGGGAAAGGGTCTGGGTGGGATGCTCTGTCGCAGAGTCGGTGCAGACTTGATGGGCCAAATAACCTCCTTCTGCATTGTAGGGATTATATGATTGCTATCGTGGTTGATGTTCTGTCACCATTCTCCACTATCCGCATATTCCTCAATGCCTTTGTATCCAAAAACCCATTGGGTTCTCTCTTGTGTACACTCAATGACTGAGCAACCCCTGCTCACTGGGGCAGAGAATTCCAAAGGTTCCCAGCCCTCTGAGTAAAGAGAATTTCACCACAACTCACTCCTAAATGGATAGCCCCTATTCTGAGATGGTTACCCCTCATTCTACACTTGGCCACCAGAAACATCCTCTCAACTTTTACACTATCTAGTCCCTTAAGAATTTTATATGTCTCAATGAGATCACTCCTGATTCTAAACTCCAGAGGATATAAGCTCATTCCACTCTCCTCATCGGACAACCTTCTAACTCCAGGTGGCGCAGTGGTTAGCATTGCTGTCGCACAGCACCAGGGACCCAGGTTCATTTCCCGCCTTGGGTCACTGTCTGTGCGGAGTCTGCACGTTCTCCCCGTGTCTGCGTGGGTTTCCCCCGGGTGCTTCGGTTTCCTCCCACAGTCCGAAAGACATGCTGGTTAGGGTGCATTGGCCGTGCTAAATTCTCCCTCAGTGTACCCGAACAGGCGCCGGAGTGTGGCGACTAGGGGATTTTCACAGTAACTTCATTGCAGTGTTAATGTAAACCTATTTGTGACACTAATAAATAAACTTTACTTTTACTTTGTGTAAATCACAACTCATCACTTTTATTCTCGATTTGCCCTTTATCTTTGCCCTTTCTTTTTGTTTTTATTTTTTTCTACCTATTCTAACTAACATGAAAAACAGAGGAACGGAGGATTTAGGAGCGGGGTAGGCCATTCAGCCCTTCAGGTCTGTTCCAGCATTCAGTAAGATCATGTCTGATCACATTGTATCTGAACTCCACTTTTCCAAATTCCCCTATAACCATAACTATGAAAAATCTGTCGAAGACAAACCATTATAATCGATTTCTCATTGTTATGCTTTTTATTCCAATAAAAATTCAGTTTTCATTGATGAAACACCAGCTTTATAGAAAAGTGTTTATAAGGTTGAGTGTGGCCATTTTTGGGTATGGCGGTTTCAATGGTGACACCTGAGGTACCTATGATATTTGCTTATACAAAGAATCTAATACTTCTCTCAGGCATTACTGTGGATGGTGCACTTCCACTTGGACACCTGCGTGGGTTTCCTGCTCACCATATTGAGAGGAGTCTTGTGTGGAGCATAAATATGGGCATGAACTTATTAGGCAGCATGGCCTGTTTCTGTACTGTCAATATTTCACAACTTTGTAGGCACAGACTCCAGTGCAGTGCAGTTTTGAGCTACACGCCTCCCTCAGACTAACACACTAACTGTTGGGGGTGAAGCGTTTTTTAATATCTGCCTGACTAAACAAATAGTGAAAAGGAAATTTCAGCAAGGTTGCATCTTCTGACTGGAAATCGGGATAGACCTTCTTAACACGCTCCAAGATCAGTAGTCGCAGGACGTCAGGGGAAGAACAGGATGAGTAGACTTATTGGATTGTTCTTTCAAAGTGTTGGCAAAGGCATGATGGACCGAATGGCCTCCTACTCTGTTGTGAGATTCTATAATTTCTCAGAAAGGCAATGTTTTCTTTAAGCGCAAGAAAGTAAAGTCCTCAAAAGAAAAATCAGTGAAAGTTATTGAATGGTAACCCTGCACTCCTTAAAAGAGTCATCCAGGTTTCTAAAGCCCTCTCTGCAAATCAGCACCCTAAAGAAATGGGCACAAGACAAAAAAATTCCTTGGCTGTGATTCTCAAACTAAATGAAAGCCCACATTTGGAACTCCACATTTATAAGAGAATTTTTAAATTCATTCATTTGACATGGGCATCGCTGGCTGGCCAGCATTTATTGCCCATCTCTAGTTGTCCTTTGAGGTCAGCTCAGAGTCAACCACATTGCTGTGGCTCTGGAGTCACGTGTAGGCCACACTAGGTCAGCAGAGCAGATTTCCTTCCCTAAAGGACATTAATAAACCAGATGGGTTTTTCCAAAAATCGACAATGGTTTCATGGTCATCAGTCGATTCTTAATTCCAGATTTTTAAAATTGAATTCAAATTCCACTATCTGCTGTGGCGGGATTTGAGCCCGGGTCCCCAGAGGATTAGCTGAGTTTCTGGGTTAATATTCTAGCAATAATACCACACGGCCATCATCTCCCCCTGTCGTAATAGGTATTCTTCCTCCAAAACAAATGAAGGTGTTTCCCAAGAAGATACAGCAAGGAAATTAAAGCATTTTGCAAGATTTTTTCACACAATTCCAGTCACAGATTTGAGATTCAAGGTTTGCTCTGAAGTGAATATTTTCTAGACAATACCCAGGTACAGTTGTAACGTTTGCAGAGAGGGCTTCAGAACCTTGGATGCCTCTTTTAAGAGGTTACACCATTACACATGCAGGTTTACCATTCAATAACTTTCACTGATTTTTCTTTTGAGGACTTTACTTTCTTGCGCTTAAAGAAACCATTGCCTTTCTGAGAAATTATAGAATCTCACAGCAGAGTAGGAGGCCATTCGGTCCATCATGCCTTTGCCAGCACTTTGAAAGAACAATCCAATAAGTCTACTCATCCTGCTCTTCCCCTGAGGCCCAACGAGTACTGATCTTGGAACGTGTTAAGAAGGTCTACCCCGGTTTCCAGTCAAAAGATGCATCCTTGCCCAAATTTCCTTTATACCATCTGTTTAGTCAGGCAGATATTAAAAAAACACTTCACCCCCAACAGTTAGTGTGTTAGTCTGAGGGAGGTGTGTAACTCAAAACTGCACTGCATTGGAGTCTGTGCCTACAAACCTAGGCAATATTGACAGCACAGAAGCAGGCCATGCCGCCTAATAAGTTCATGCTTGTGTTTATGCTCCACACAAGACTCCTCCCACCCCCTTCATTAACTCCGTTAATATGTATTTCTAATCCTCTCTCGATCATGTGTTTATCTAGCTTTCACTTGAATGCATCAGCAGCTCGGTCGCACAATGGTTAGCACTGCTGCTTCACAGCGCCAGGGACCTGGGTTCAATTCCAGCCTTGAATGACTGTCTGTGCTTGTTTGGGCAACATGGTGGCACAGTGGTTAGCACTGCTGCCTCACAACGCCAGAGACCCGGGTTCGATTTCCGGCTATGGTCACTGTCTGTGTGGAGTCTGCATGTTGTCTGCGTGGGTTTCCTCTAGGTGCTCCGGTTTCCTCCCACACTCCAAAGATGTGCGGGTTAGGTTAATATTGCCATACAATATTAACCCTACTGTCAGGGGATTTAGCAGGGTAAATATGAAGGGTTATGGAAATTGGGCCTGGGTGGGATTGTGGTCGGTACAGACTCGATGGGCCAAATGGCCTCCTTCTGCACTGTCGGGATTCTATTCTATCTTTGCTATTCACCTTGGCTACAATATGGCAGCAAGTTCCACATTCTCACCACTCTCTGCTTGCAGAGGTTTCTCCGGAATTTTCCGTCGCATTTATCAGTGACAGTCTTACATTTATGGTCACTGTCTGGTCTCACCTGAAAGTGGAAGCATCTTCTCTACATCTACCCTATCTAACCCTTGCATGATCTCGAAGACGCTATCAGGTCAACCCCCTCCCCCACCCACACCTAACCACACACCCCCACTCCCCCACACCTGCCGCACTTTTCTATTTTCTAGAGCCGCTCTGTTTCACGGTGTGTAGAAATATTGATGCTCTTTTTGTTTTTAAGCGCAGATGAAAAATGGACTTCTGCTAGCTACAGGACATAACCTATCCTATCCCTTCCCCTCCCCCCCCTTACAGATTTATACATCTTGCACTGGCCTGGAACTTGTATTCCAAGATATAAAAGAACAAAACCCGGAATGAGCAATGAGGGGTGATTATTTCTAAATGAAAAACGGACGTGTTCAAAAAGCATCAGGATGGATGCTGCATTTTGTGATATACTGCCAGCTCCTGAGCACACACCATGGTACTTTCCCATCATGGCCAACATTCATTACAATATTAAAATGGCTACAGCCCAATAAATTGTGCATCATTAACACAAGCCATTGATTTTTTTGTGCTGCCTACAGCCCGGGCAGCCAGCCTCCCCTCGTCAGTCTATTGGATTGAAATTCATTTCCTATTTAAGGGTCAAAGTCTAAGGCCTTCTTAGTCTGAACTTTGCAGAGGCCAACCCTGATCAATATCTGGAGATATATTTGATCCTTGGCTGGTGGCACGGATTAAGTGGCCATAAATACAATCAAAAAACGGGGGATTACTGCTAACTAGTGACTGAGGAATGAAAGGTGAGCCAAGAGTGAACTCTCTATTGAAAGAGTTCACACACACACACACTCACACACACACACACGTACACGCACATGCACACACACACGCACACACACGTACACGCACACAAACGTACACGCACACACACACACGCACACGCACACACACATGTACACACACATGCACACGCACTCACACACACGCATACACGCACACACACACTCACTTACACCCACACACACACACCCACACACGCACACATACACACACACATGCACACGCACACACACACATGCCCGCACGCACACATGCACGTGACACACACACACACTGCAGGGCATTTCAATCTAGGCAAACACAAGCTCCTCTTCAGAAGGGCTCACACTCATTTAGTTTATTTATTAGCATCACAAGTAGGCTTACATTAACACTGCAATGAAGTTGCTGTGGAAATCCGCCTAGTTGCCACACTCCAGCGCCTGTTCGGGTACACTGAGGAAGAATTTAGCATGGCCAATGTAGCTAACCCACGCATCTTTCGGACTGCGGGAGGAAACCGGAGCACCCGGAGGAAACCCACGCAGACACGGGGAGAACGTGCAGACACCGCATAGACAGTGACCCAAGCCGGGAATCGAACCCGGGCCCCTGGTGCTGTGAGGCAGATGTGATGAATAAAGGTATCCCCTTATAGGGGACCCTCCTTCAGACAACCAAGGGAACTTCAATTAATCACTGTGACATTTTATTTTAATGACACCAATCTGAGAAATGGGATAGGTTCCCTTTCAATCAGATCATCCCAAACACTGGACTTTTTATAGGTGGTTCATTGATTAAAAAGAAAAGTAATAAGCAATTAACTTCTATTTACATCACTGGTATTAATTCACATTCACTGTACATCCCATAGTCCAACAGACACATTTGAACCATACCTCTTCTCATGGTCAATTGATCTTTTATTCTTTCTCAAGGTGTCACTAGTATTGCCATGTGGATTATAGCTTTTTTTTAAAGCTTATTTTATAAGTATCAAAAGTAGGCTTACTGCAATGAAGTTACTGTGAAAATCCCCTAGTCACCACACTCTGGCGCCTCTTCGGGTACACTGAGGGAGAATTTAACATGGCCAATACTAAATGCTGAATGCCTGGAACGCGCTGCCGGAGGAGACGGTGAAAGCAGATTCTGTAACAATGTTCAAGAGGCATCTGGATAGACTTGGTGGGCCGAAGGGCCTGTTCCTGTGCTGTACTGATCTTCGTTCTCTTTGTTCAAAGCACCTAACCAGCATGTCTTTTGGACTGTGGGAGGAAACCGGAGCACTGGGAGGAAACGCACGCAGACACAGGGCGAAGGTACAAACTCCACACAGACAGTCACCCTGAGGCTGGAACTGAACCCCGGTCCCTGGTGCTGTGAGACAGCAGTGCTAACCATCCTGCCACTGTGTTATATATAAGTGCGTTGGTTTGCTGGGTCTTTTACAGAGGGGCATTTAAGAGCCCACCACCTTACTGTGGGCCTGGAGTCACGCACTTGGGGGGTTTGGTAGATTCTCTTCCCTAAAGGACGTTAGTGAACCAGTTAGGTTTTTAATTACAATCTTGCTACTCTTGTGGTCGCCATTACTGACACTGGACTTTTTATTCCAGGTTTATTTAATTAACTGTATTTAAATTCCACAGCTAGATTTAAACTCCCCTCTCTAGATTACTAATCCAGTAACATAACCAGCATGTGTCTTACCCATCTATTGGCAACTATGCTGCTGTACCTCCTCTTGTTGGGGGAGTTTTGCCGATAAAGGGAGAGGCAGAGACCATGGAGAGACTGGAAAACTGTCAGACACACACATTGAAAAGGTTTCTGTTTCTACTGGCCTGAGCAGGACAGTGGGGTCGGTCATGTTTAAGATGAATTATTGTGCTGCAGCAACCTGCTTTCAGCAATAAGACACTTGTTTCAGCCTCACTGCCATCGCTTCCTGATTCCTAGATAGTTTCACTGTCTGGCTCACATCAATTGCTGAATCGGTCAAAACTTTCCACATGATGAAGTGTCAAAACAGAAGCCATCCTCTTCCTCCTTTCTCATTGCAACACGTATATTAGAATCTATTGCAACAACAATTTGCATTTATATAGCACCCTTTAACTGAGTAAATCATCCCCACATGCTTCACATGAGCGATTATTGAACAAATCTTTGACACCAAGCCACATAAGGAAATATTATGACACAGTGCTTAGCACTGCTGCCTCACAGCGCCAGGGATCTGAGTTCAATTCCAGCCTCGGATCACTGTCTGCGTGGAGTTTGCACATTCTCCCTGTGTCTGCGTGGGTTTCCTCCCACAGTCCAAAGATGTGCGAGTTAGGTTGATTGGTTATGCTGAATTGACCCTAGTGTCAGGGGGATTAGCAGGGTAAATATATAGTGCTACGGGGATAGGGCCTGGGTGAGATTGTGGTCGGTGCGGACGTGATGGGCCAAATGGCCTCCTTCTACACTGTAGGGTTTCTATGATTTCTATGATTCTATATTAATACAGGTGATAAGGAGCTCAGTCAAAGGGGTAGGTTTTGATGAGGGTCTTGGAGGAACAGGGAGAAGTGGGGAGGGTTAGGGAGTGAATTGTAGAGCGGCAGCACGGTGGCACAGTGGTTAGTACTGCTGCCTCACAGCACCAAGGACCCGGATTCAATTTCAGCCTTGGGTGACTGTCTGTGTGGAGTTTGCATGTTCTCCCCGTGTCTGCGTGGCTTTCCTCCGGGTGCTCCGGTTTCCTCCCACAGTCCAAAGACGTGCGGTTAGGTTGATTGGCCGTGCTAAATTGTCCCTTAGTGTCAGGGGGATTAGCAGGGTAAATAAGTGGGGTTACGTGGATTGGGCCTGGGTGGGATTGCTGTCGGTGCAGGCTCGATGGGCCGAATGGCCTCCTTCTGCACTGTACTCTCTGTTTCTATGATAATGCCTCGGCAACTGAAGGCATTGCTGACAGTGATGAACATGAAGGAGACCAAATCTGGAATCACGCACATACATACATAGAAACATTCATATGTCGATTTATTAGTTGTAAAACACTTTGGGCCATCCTGCAGTTGGGAAAGGTGCTATATAAATGAATGTTCTCTCTTCTGACACAGTTATATGTGTAATTACACACATACAAACACACATGTATATAGGCACACATATAGAGAAAATGTTACTTACATAATTTTATTTGCGCTGTACATACTGTTGGACTTTTCTATCAGGCATCTTGTACTGACTGTTAGCCATTGCTAAGAAACAGTTGCAAATCACTGATCCATGGAGGAAGTGAGTTTCTGCTCTGAACCACGCTTCGCTGACAGGATAAAGTTCTGTCTTTTATTCTTCAAGGTCAAGGTCATGGCGGTGTAATAAAACAGCAAATGCTGGAAATACTCAGCAGGTCAGGCAGCATCTGGCCATGTAATATATGCATGCTATTATGTTATTAGGCAGATGAATAATATGTATGAGGATTGAACCTTGAACTTTGCTCTCTTACCCTGACAGAGATGCACTTTTTTGCCCAGACTAATCTCTCCAGGTTGAAACAGTAATTCCATTAGTTTATGAAAAGCATCTGCACATATTCAATGACCTTGCATGCAATTTCTTTATGGAGATAGGCAAAGGAATATTAAAATTTTTAGGCTCCCCTAGTATGTAAATGAGTGCTGTATTTATTACAGGCACAAACCCTTTTCAATAATTGTGGATAAAGAACATGAAAGGAAAGTTCAAATGTCAAGGTGCCAAACAAGCAGCGAAGACCATTTGTTTTTGAAATTAATTGCCACAAGGCAGTATGTACTCACTAACTTAAACAGCCTGGAGCCACTGCACTTAAAGAAACATTTTGAGATTGAAGTTAATTGATTCCAATTTCTTTCCCTCACACACACTGGACAAAATACCACAGAATCTCATGAAATGTACAAGGATTTTACAAGTTGAGGGATATTATTTTCATTTTAGTAACAGACAGCTGTATCTCAGTTGGTAGCATTCTTGCCTCTGAGTCACTTTTACAGATGCACCATAGAAAGTGTTCTTCCGAAGAACTAGGAGCAGGAGGAGGCCATCTGGCCCCTCGAGCCTGCTCCGCCATTCAATAAGCTCATGGCTGATCTTTTCGTGGACTCAGCTCCACTTACCTCCCCGCTCACCATAACCCTTAATTCCTTTACTGTTCAAAAATTTATCTATCCTTGCCTTGGAAACATTCAATGAGGTAGCCTCAACTACTTCACTGGGCAGGGAATTCCACAGATTCACAACCCTTTGTGTCAAGAAGTTCCTCCTCAACTCAGTCCTAAATCTGGTCCTCCTTATTTTGAGGCTAGTTCTAGTTTCACCCGCCAGTGGAAACAACTTCCCTGCTTCTATCTTATCTATTCCCTTTATCATCTTATATATTTCTATAAGATCTTCCCTCGTTGTTCTGAATACCAATGAGTATAGCCCCAGTCTACTCAGTCTCTCATAAGCCAACCCTCTCAACTCCGGAATCAACCTTCTGAATCTCCTTTTACCGCCTCCAGTGCCAGTATATCCTTTCTCAAGTAAGGAGACCAAAACTGTACACAGTACTCCAGGTGTGGCCTCACCAGCACCTTATACAGCTGCAACATAACCTCGCTGTTTTTAAACTCCATCCCTCTGGCAATGAAGGACAAAATTCCATTTGCCGCCTTAATTACCTGTTGCACCTGCAAATCTACTTTTTGTGATTCATGCACAAGGACACCCAGGTCCCTCTGCACAACAGCATGCTGCAATTTCTTACCATTTAAATAATAGTCCATTTTGCTGTTATTCCTACCAAAATGGATGTATCACAGCTTGGTATGGCTCCTGCTCTGTCCAAGACTGCAAGTAATTACAAAGGGTCATGAATGAAGCCCAGTTGAGCACGCAAACCAGCCTCCCATCCATTGACTCGGTCTGCACTTCCCGCTGCCTCGGAAAAGCAGTCAGCATAATTAAGGATCCCTCTCACCCCGGACATACTCTCTCCAACCTTCTTCAGTTGGGAAAAAGATACAAAAATCTGAGATCACGTACCAACCGACTCAAGAATAGCTTCTTCCCTGCTGCTGTCAGACTTTTGAATGGACCTACCTCATATTAAGTTGATCTTTCTGTACTCCCTGACTGTATGACTGTAACACTACATCCTGCATCTTCTCCTTTCCTTCTCTAAGAACGGTATGCTTTGTCTGTATAGTGTGAAAGAAATATACTTTTCACTGTATGGTAATACATGTGACAATAATAAATCAAATCAAAGTGGTGCGTTCAAATCTTGGCCTTGAGTACAAAATCAAGGCAGATACACCAGCGCAGTAGCAAGGGGGTAAACAGTTAAACCCAGGCCCTATCTGCCTGCTCTGGGGGATGTAAAAGATCCCTTGGCGCTATTTCACAGAAGAGCAGGGGAGTCATTTTCAGTGTCCAGGCCAATGTTTTTCCCTGATGCGCGTTATCACACACGAGGTTTGAGATGCTCAGGAAATAAAGGCTTTTATTTACTGTTACAACGAAGCTACTAATTATATACACGATCCCAGACTGAGGGGTCCCAGACAGAGCAGTGACCTTTATACCTCTCCCAGGAGGCGGAGCCCGACTGGGATGTACCACAATAACTATAATACAAGGTGTAACAGCCCAACCCTAACCCCAACAGCAACATATATACATACTTGTAGTACTGGCCAGACCCTGGCTCAGTACTATCTAGTGGGAACCAACGATGGTTCACCACATTCCCTCCATTAACATCACAAAAAGAAGGCAGATCATCTGCTCATTACTCTGTGGCTGTTTGTAATTTACTGGATGCAGGTTGGCTGCTGCGTTTCGCACATTGGAACTCACTTTGAATGTAATTCATTGGCTGTGAAGCACATTGACACACCTGGTGCTATGTAAGTGCAAGTCTTTCCTTCATTTATGGTCTGGTCTTGACACCTACAAGCCAGGAAAGTTCCAGAATCCATCGCCAGCTGGGAGAGTGGTGCATTCTACAAATGGCTTTGATGTCTCCCTGACTGACAGGGAGGTGAAAATTGGAGAGGATTCCCACCCCTGATTAGCATACAATAACTGAAAAGCTCGGAATATGAACCCTAGCGGGCAATGGGATGCCAACAAAAGCGGCCTAGTTGGTGGGCTTTCTACTTCTTCCTCCACAATGGGGAAACCTTGGGGGTCTACTCCTCATTGGATATCGGAGGCTCATAATGTAGCAAGTCAGAGAAACGCACTTTTTGGATGAGGTTGCCTCCTCCAGGTTTGTCAGAAGATGGGCAAATTGGCTGTTTTGACTGAGTCAGGAGTCATCCAATCAGCCTTCAGATTGGCATGGGAAGGGATGCGTTTTGAGGATGGATATGTCAGGTGGCCAATAGCAGGTGTGTAGTTGGTGATGGGGCTGGTTACCTGGCACACTGTGCACTGCCTCTTAGGAAGGACACACTGGCCTTCGAAGATGTGCAGAACAGATTCACCAGAATGTTACCAGGACTCCCAAGAGTTAGATTATGAGGAGTGATGACATAAATTAAGCTTGTTTTTCCTCATCATAAAGAAGGTTAAAAGGTGATTTGATTGAGATTTTTAGTATTTTTAAAGCAATTGAGAGCTCAGAAAGAGAGAACCACTTCTTACTGGACAGGGGAGACCAGAACATCACAAATTATCTGAACCAGGCAACTCAGGAGAGAATTTAGGGACCACTTCTTCACATAAAGGGAGGTAAAAATGCGGAACCCTTTCCCACAAAAAGCAGCTGATGCTTAGCTCAACAGATGGAGGCTAGCTCAGCAGATTATTAATTTATTTATTCATTTATTTGTGGGACTTGGGCAACACTGGCTGGCCAGCATTTATGGTACATCCCTAGTCGCCCTTGAGAAGGTGAGCTGCCTTCTTGAGCGATTGATACAAGTGAGTGGCCATTTTAGAGGGCTGTTGAGAGTCAACCACATTGCTGTGGTTCTGGAGTCACATATAGGCCAGACAAGTTAAGGACATTATTACCTTTGGTCTCGGGATTACTAGTCCAGTGACAATATCATAATGCCACCATCTCCCCTTAAGAGGTGCCCTAATAGACCCTATAGGTCTAACCATGTCCATACAGTACTCCAGTCATCTGACAGAACTACAGCGCTATGGAGCTGGTCAATTCTATTTTTGAATTATCGGTACTCATTTTGAAGAGGGCTTTGGGTATTAATATAGAAAATAATACTTTTCTCCTTCTTTGAGCTTTCTTTGAGGGCAGATTTCCTTCCCTGAAGGACATTAGTGAACCAGGTGGGTTTTTCCGACAATTGACAGTGGTTTTGTGATCATCGGTAGATTCTTAATTCCAGATTTGTTTTGGATTGAATTCAAATTCCATCCTCTGCTGTGTTGGGATTCGAACCCAGTTCCCCAGAACCCGGGTTCTGGGATTAATAAATGTTTGCCCGCCAAGGCTGCAGAGGTAAAGGAAGTGGATGGAGTTAAGATGCAGATCAATCATGATTTGATTGAAAGGCCAAATAAGCTTGTGGAGCTGAATGGCCAACTCTTACTCCCATGTTCCATGAATGACTCACCGCTTCCCACTCTCTCTGGAATAGGGACTATTGTGGTGACATTTCTCTCCTCCCTGGGTGAGGTCAGATCACAGGTTGTACCAGGAATTGGAGCTGGGGTCCTCTTGGCCTTTATGTTCCTATGCCACACTTAGCATTTGATTTGCCCACTAAACCACGTTGCCAGTGAGAAAGCTTTGCGGCCTTGTGTCAGTGACAAACAGTTCCTCACAGAAATTAAAAAGCTGTTAAAAGCTCCCTGAGGTTCGACCTCATGTCAAGTTCCAGTCAAAGCTAACGGACTAAAGCGTTTCTTATTGTGACCCAAAAATCTCTTATGAGCCTCTTATGGAGACCTTAGGATTCAGTCGCTGAGTAAACTGCTTTCTAGTCTATATCAATTCAAAAATATAATCTCCAGATAAACTCTGAACACCAGATTAACTAGCTCAAAGAAAGAGAGAAGTATTATCTTCTATATTAATACCCCAAACCCTCTTCAAAATGAGTAACAATAATTCAAAAATAGAATTAACCAGCTCCATAGCACTGCAGGTTCTGTCAGTTGACTGGAGAATTGTATGGACATGGTTAGACCTATGGGGTCTAATAGGGGCACCTATTAAGGGGAGATGGTGGCATTATGGTATTGCCACTGGACTAATGATTGCAAGACCCAAGGTCATAAATCAGAGATAGGATCCCTATAGTGCGAAAGGAGGCCATTCGGCCCATTGAACCTGCACTGATAACAATCCCACCCAAGCCTCTATCCCCGTAACCCCTTTTACTAATCCCTTTGACACTGAGGGACAATTTAGCATGGCCAATCAACCAAACCAGCACATCTTTGAAGTGTGGGCGGAAACCGGAGTACTCGGAGGAAACCCACGCAGACATGGGGAGAACGTGCAGACTCCACACAGACAGTGACCCAAGGCTGGAATTGAACTCGGGTCCCTGGCGCTGTGAGGCAGCAGTGCTAACCATTGTGCCACCATGCTGCCCAGGTTCGCCCAGGGCCCCAGGTTCCAATCACATTACGGCAGATTTTGAAATTTAAATTCAATAAAAATCTGGAATTAAATATCTAATGATGACCATGAAACCATTGCTGATAGTCGGAAAAACCCCATCAGGTTCACTAATGTTGGCACAGTGGTCAGCATTGCTGCCTCACAGCGCCAGGGACACGGGTTCATTTCCTGGTTTGGGTCACTGTCTAGGGAGTGGGACGTCAGGCCGCGGTTGCTGTACGTTGAACGACAGGACACAGGCGAGTACAGAAGAGCCTGCTTGGCTTAAACACAGCCCATGACCGAATAGCCCAGATGCCGCTCACCGCTGAGGCTCAAAGGCACACTTGGACCAGACCCACCGTCAGGAGAAAAACTGCGAAAAAATCTGCAGCAAGTGTATTGACAAATTTGAGCGGCTGAATTCTCAATGTGCAAGTGGACAGTGTAGCACCTCGAAGTCTGACTACATCTGCAGCCAGTCACATTTCATTCACAATTTTTATGCTGTTTAAAGTGAGGATTGCTGGTGCTGGATTAAGGAATAAACAGTCATTATTGGCACTGGTTTCATTCATCAGAGCTTGTCACTGGCCCCACGTTTGTGGATAGATCTAGGGCAGGGCTTTCGGGCCGTGCGTGCCCCAGGACTGGAACTTCCTGCACGAGCTCAACACACTTTTAAATGGTCCGCTGAATTTTCTGTCTCACCCACTACGATCCCCGCAGCGGGTGGCACAGGAGGGCCTAAGATCTAAAAAGCTGTGTGAAAAATCCTGCCTAGTTTGACGCTTGCGGCACTGAGGGAATGCCGCTCTGTTGAAGGCCCTGACTTTCTGTCGTGAAGCTAATCAAGGTCCTGGCTTCTCACTCAGCTGGACACTAACGATCTCATGGCACTGTTTAGGGGAAAGCAGCAGAGTTCTCCACAGTGTCCACTCTAATGCTCATTCTTCAATTAACATTGCAAAAGCATGGAAGTTTGTGGGATCTTCCTGTGTGCAAATTAGTTGCTTTACAACAGTGGATTGAACTATGAAAATTGGCTATATGTTGCTATGGAAAGCACTGAGGCCCTGAGAAGTGCTATGTCAACTCAAAGGGCCCAACTTTACCATCAAGTTGCACCCATTGTCAGGTGTGAAAACTTGGTAAAGTCGGGTGTGAGGTAAGTAGCGCGATCCACGCCCGCCTCAGCATCGGTTCCCCCTTTACCAAGGCCTGAAAATGGCCACAATTGGGATCGCGCTTGAAATGGGCGCGACAGCCATTTAAATCATTTGCATGCATTTAAATTGACTTAACGGGCTGCACGCCCAACCTTGCCAGCACTTCCCCTTTTACCACCGTGCTTGCCCATCCAGAATCAGACATCCTCCACAAAAGTCTGATTCGGGCGCTCCTGTTAGTGAGGAGTAAGTGCCGAGGGTCCGATGGCTCTCTGCTTGTGATCAGTGAGGCAGGATGTGGGTCCACTGCCACTCTGCCTGTGATCAGTGAGGGGGAAGGGGGTGAGGGGCCCGCGATCGGTCTGGGTGGGCGGGGCTGTGGGGGGGATAAGGGGGTCAGTAACGTTGTGGGGTGGGACAATGTCTGTGGGAGCCAGGGGGAGGCATTATCCAGCCGGGGAGCGATGTGGCAGGGGAGCCGCATTCTATTTTTTTTTTCTGCACATGCGCAGTTGGAGGTGCCGATCGGAGCTGCAGGATTTTGGGTGCGTTAAGCCCCGCCCACAGGCTTCTGCAGCACGATTCGGAATCGCTGATATTTGTTCAGGCAGAGTATGGGGGCGCCTGAAAAATGGTCTAAAAGTCGGATCTGAAACAACCAGTTTCAAGTCCGCCGAGAACTTAGAATCAAAATGGTAAAATAGGACCCAAAGTCTGCAAATAAGGAGGCCATTTGGTCCATTGTGTCTGTGCTGGCTCTTTGAAAGCGCAGTTGCACTTAAACACATTCCTGTTTTTTGAACATAACCCCTGCATCCTCAGATACCTGGGCAATTTCCTTTTTAAGATTAAGAATCAACTTTTCAGGTGGAAGGTTCCAGATCCAGGCAAATCTCTGGACAAACTAGGTCTTTCTTGTCTGCCCCTTGCTCTTTATCCAATGATTTTGAATCCAGGAGCTTTGATGATTCAATGAAGTCTATTTGACGTATTTCTCAATATTTTTTATTTCCAACTTGCCCATTTTACTCTGTTGCATCAAGTCAAAATGACCCATTCTGCAATGTTTCCGCAGTGAATGTTATTTTTATGTGCTTTTATTCAACTCACCCAAACAGTGGATTATCTTTCCTTTGCTTCCTCCTACCCTTGGGTCCACCTGTTCACACCAGGACTTATAATTCCACTAGTGTAGTCAGAGTCACAGGAACATGTAAACCTTCACAACATGGTCAAGGGGGAGTCTCCAGGGAAGACTCTTAATCCCCCTAACCTACAAATCTTTGGACACTAAGGGGCAATTCATAGAATCATTGAATCTACAGTGCAGAAGGAGGCCATTTGGCCCATCGAGTCTGCACCGACAGTAATCTCTCCCAGGCCCTATCCCTGTAACCCCTCAAATTTACTCTCCTAATCCAACACTAAGGGGCAATTTGTCATGACCAATCAACCTAACCCACATATCTTTGGACGGTAGGAGGAAACCGGCACCGACACGGGGAGAACGTACAAACCCCACACAGGCACTCACCCAAGGCCGGAATTGAACCCTGGTCCCTGGCGTTGTGAGGCAGCAATGCTAACCACCATGCCCTCATGCCGCCCCTTAAATTAAATTAAATTAAAGAATTTAATTGGGGGAACCCATGTCTCCTACTTTTAAAGGTATGAATGCTGGCACAACATTGAGTGTAGGTGTAGAATTACTGGATAACTGGAAAGACTCCCTATCCTCCATACCCATGGTACTTACTCAGTTTGAACTCCACCCTGGGTGGGTGACCACTCGAGGGGTATCTGCAAGATCCCACCCTCTGGACAGAGACCTCAAGGACAGTATGTTCTTTTCGCGTGAGCGCTTATGCCTGGGATCCGTATGTCTGCAGAGTGTAAATGAGGCGATGATGGATATATCATCACACCATGCTCACCTCACAAACATCTCCATTTTGGAGAAGTCACTTCGAGCCACTTCACTGGGAAAGATGCGCAAAATTGGAAATGCAGAAAGATGAGAGGGCATCTGGCACAACAGGCCCCTGCCCACCATTCCCTCATGTCACCCATCGAATCTGCACTGACTCTCTAATAGAGCATCTTACCCACACTCTATCTGTGTAACCACACATATTTACCCTGTTAATCCTCCTAACCTACACATCTTTGGACATTAAGGGGCAATTTCACATGGCCAATTCCCCTAACCTACACATCTTGGGACAATTTAGCAAGGCCAATTCCCCTAATCTACACAACTTGGGACAAGAAGGGGCAATTTAGCCTGGCCAATCCACCTAATCTACATATCTTTGGACACCAAGTGACAATTTAGCATGGCCAATTCCCCTAACCTACACATCTTGGGACACTAAGGGACAATTTAGCATGGCCAATTCCCCTAACCTACACAACTTGGGACAAGAGAGGGCAATTTAGCATGGCCAATCCACCTAACCCACACATCTTTGGACGCCAAGGGGCAATTTAGCATGGCCAATTACCCTAACCTACACATCTTTGGACACCAAAGGGCAAACTAGCATGGCCAATTCCCCTAACCTACACAATTTAGGACAGGAAGAGACAATTTAGCATGGCCAATCCACCTAACCTATACATCTTTGGACACTTAAGGGGCAATTTAGCATGGCCAATCCCCCTAACCTACATATCTTTGGACGCTAATGGGCAATTTAGCATGGCCAATACACCTCACCTGCACATCTTTGGAGTGTGGGAGGAAACCGGAGCACCCGGAGGAAACCCACGCAGACACGGAGAGAACATGCAAACTCCACACAGACAGTGACCCGAGCCGGGAATTGAACCCGGGTCCCTGGCGCAGTGAGACAGCAGTGCTAACCACTGTGCCACCGTGCTGCCGTGTGCAGCAAATAACAGGCAGCGGTTATTTGAAAATCTGGATTGTACTGTCGCTAATGTGGGAAGTCCTTTCCTCTGTCCACTGACAGAGTGAAAAACAAGCTCTGATAGGCCAGCTTCCAGAGTCCAAGAAAAGATAGATCGTGGTACAAATCCTGCATGCTGCCCTGACCTCAACATCTCAGATAATCTGAAACTGTACAAACATACAAAATTAAAAACAAAAATGATTTTCATTTAAAGCCATAAGCCAATTATAGAACAATAACTTTTCCATGATGCACAGGTACCTGGGCCCTAGGACAAATCATGGCTTCTGTTGCTTGGAGATTAGACTCTTGATACATTTCTTTAATCTACCATCAATCCAGTGCACTAGCCTCTGAATTCAAACCCTGCGCTTTCAATCAGAATGGACTAACAGTTTAAAGTGATGCTAATGTTTAACAAGATCGCACAGTGGTTTACAGGAAGCATGGTGGCACAGTGCTTCACAGGTCCTCATAGCACCTCACAGCGCCAGGGACCTGGGTTCAATTCCCGGCTCAGGTCACTCTCTATTTGGAGTTTGCAAGTTCTGCCTGTGTCTGTGTGGGTTTCCTCCGGGTGCTCTGGTTTTCTCCCACAGTCCGAAAGACGTGCTGGTTAGATGCATTGGCCGTGCTAAATTTTCCCTCAATGTACCCGAACAGGCACCGGAGTGTGGTGACTAGGGGATTTTCACAGTAACTTCATTGCAGTGTTAATGTAAGCCTGTGTGGTGACCCACTGTAACTACGTATTATATGCCTGAACACACTCCTGCTGCGCCTGACCCGAGACTCCTCCCTTTCCACCTGATCGAGGTATAAAGGTAACGGTTCCTCTCCTGTGCCTCAGTCTGGACCAGGCTAGCTACAAGGGTGTGTTCCAGTTCTTTGTGATTAAAAGCCTGTTTTATTTCACACTTGCTATAGTCCTCGTGAATTGATGGTGCATCAGCCTGATTGTGACAATAATAAATAAGTGAATAAATAAACTGTCAACGATGTTAGATAAGCGAGTGCATCATTGAAATATATATAGAAATGTCCTCAGAACGGGTGGCATAGTGGCACAGTGGTTAGCACTGCTGCCTCAAAGCGCCTGGGATCCGGGTTCAATTCTGGCCTTGGGTCACTGTTGGTGTGGAGTTTGCACATACTCCTCCTGTCTGCATGGGTTTCCTTCGGGTTCTCCGGTTTCCTCCTACAGTCCAAAGATGCGCAGGTTAGGTTAATTGGCCATGCTAAATTGCCCCTCAGTGTCAAGGTAAATGCATGAGGTTATGGGAATAGGGCCTTGAGAGGGATTGTTGTCAGTGCAGACACGAAGGGCCGAATGGACTCTTTCTGCACTGTAAGGGATTCTATGATCCTATGATTCTATTCTCTGATAGTAAAGCCCAAAGGCATTATAATAAATGCATGTAAATACTTGTTAAATTGATGAGCCAAATGCAAGTTCTTGTGGGACTCTATATTTGGGTCAGCATGATTATCCTAATCCTCCTGTGTCTTAGTAATAAGTGGCCTTTCTTTCCTTTGCTCATGAAAGGGGAGTTGGCTTGATACAGTTCAGAAAAGCAGACTTTACTAACTTAATCACTCAGATGTTTTGGAGCACCCCCAACTACACTACCCGTGTCCCCCACAAAAACAAAATCAGAACAGGAGCAGCTGATCAGCGTTTGTCGCGGTGAATTCCTGTCAATATCAAGCATGAAATGATGGGAATAACAACTTGTATTTACATAGCATTATTTATCATCCCAGGATTCTTCACAGAAATAATTATCAAACAAACATGTCACCCAAAGGCTGTCAGGAAAACCCAAGATGTTGTAATATTTTTCTGTTGGTAGTATCCTGGTCATATTTTTCAACGGTTGAGGTGTCATCAAAGCAAGGGACCGTGTGAATGCAAGCTGGAGGTATGATAGATTAATGACCCTAGCAGGGTTTCAAAGAGGTGTTTCCGTGAGATAGTTTAGTGAGGATGGTTATAGAACAGGAATAGATCTGAATGGACTGTTGCGATTCAATACCGCACTGGACCAGAGTGTCATAGAATCCCTACAGTACAGAAGAGGCCATTCAGCCCATCAGGTCTGCATCGACACTCTGAAAGAGCACCCTACAAAGGCCAATTCCATGCCCTAACCCTGCGCATTGCTCGTGGCTAATCCACCTAACCCACACATCTTGGATACAAAGGGGCAATTTAGCATGGCCAATCCACCTAACCTGCACATCTTGGACACTAAGGGGCAATTTAGCACGGCCAATCCACCTAACCTGCACATCTTGGACAGTAAGGGGCAATTTAGCATGGCCAATCCACCTAACCTGCACATCTTGGACACTAAGGGGCAATTTAGCATGGCCAATCCACCTAACCCACACATCTTGGATACAAAGGGGCAATTTAGCATGGCCAATCCACCTAACCTGCACATCTTGGACACTAAGGGGCAATTTAGCATGGCCAATCCACCTAACCTGCACATCTTGGACACTAAGGGGTAATTTAGCATGGCCAATCCACCTAACCTGCACATCTTGGACACTAAGGGGCAATTTAGCATGGCCAATCCACCTAACCCACACATCTTGGACACTAAGGGGCAATTTAGCATGGCCAATCCACCTAACCCACACATCTTGGATACAAAGGGGCAATTTAGCATGGCCAATCCACCTAACCCACACATCTTGGACACTAAGGGGGAATTTAGCATGGCCAATCCACCTAACCTGCATATTTTGAACTGTGGGAGGAAACCCACGCAGACCCGGGGAGAACGGGCAAACTCCATACAGACAGACACCCAAGGCTCGAATTGAACCTGGGTTCCTGTGAGGCAGCAGTGCTAACCACCGTGCCACCATGCCGCCCAGCTAAGATTTAATCCCCAAGTCTTTGCATAGCAGATTTCTTTCCTCCGTCCTTAATAGGGTAATTGAAGCAGGGGATAGGGGGGATGGGGAGATGGAAATTACTATCTGATCTTCTCCACTATTTTGATTATTTTCTGATTTGAATAAGAAGTAACACAGTCAGTTAAAGGCTCATATAAAAAGAAGATTGGATACACACGGACGTATATGTTACAAAGATTAAGTTGTAACATTAAGTTATATACAGGGGCACAAAGAATATGTTGATAATCAGCAGCAGATTAATTCTCAGTAATCCTCAGCAAAGGTGATCATTAATCCTGCAACATGAAGATGATCACAAACCAAGGATGTGGGGCCCACAGACAGTCAGTGACCACGCTGAACCACTACCTCGATCAAAGGAAAACCGCTCAAAAATAACCTAAGTGAAAGCATCCACACAAACTGAAGCTTTTGGCAAATGATTTTACGGTTGCAATCTAAATCTGTGACGAAGATTTGTACTTAGAATCTGTGGTAAACCATTGTTAAGCTTATTGCCTGTGTGTGTGTGTGTGTGTGTGTGTGTGTGACATGCCTGGACATGCCCCTGCCGGCCCTGCCTGAGACTCCTCCCCCCCTGGTCCAGGTATAAAGGTGACTGCTCCCAACCCCCCCGCCTCAGTCTCTGGACCAGTTCATCAGCATGGGTGTGCTCCAAGTCTTTTGCGAATAAAAGCCTATTTGTTCTTGCATACAAACTAGTCTTTGCTTGATTGATAGTGCATCAGAATCATAGAATCATACAGCGCAGAAGAGGCCCTTTGGCCCATCGAGTCCGCACTGATACATTAGAAACACCTGAACTCCCACCTAATCCCACTTGCCAGCACATGGCCCATAGCCCTGAATGTTATCACATGCCAGGTGCTTTTTAAAGGATGTGAGGCATCCCACCTCCACCACCCTCCCAGGCAGCACATTCCAGACCGTCACCACCCTCTGGGTAATGAAGCTTTTCCTCACATCCGCCCCTAAACCTCCTGCCCCTCACCTTGAACCTATGTCCCCTGATGACTGACACTTCAAGAAAGAGGTACAGCTGCATGTGCCCAAGACCAAAGGCCTGCAGCTGTCCAAGGAGCTGGAGATCAACCTTGGAGACAGTACTGGCCTAGAATCATAGGGCGAAGGTGCTCATACCTTTGGATGTCTGAACCTCAGTGCCGGAGAAGGCTGTGTCTGTCCCGGAGAATCGGCGGACCACCTCTGTCACATACTGCATGAGCTGGCAGCCCATGGAACTGGAGGACACCCAATGCCTGTGGCCCTTAAAGCTACAGCCACACAAAGCCTTTTCCCTAGCGGCTCCTTTCAGGGCAGCACTGGGGACATCTGCCACATCTCTCAGTCTGCCACTCACTAATGTATCAGGGAGTGACAGGTGCCCCGTATGCCAGGGCAGAGATATTTATTAAATTAGATGGGAATCAGTAAGCTAGGACACCAGAGTTTCGCCCTCATAGTAGGGATGCCACAGGAACAAGGCATCATTGGTTGTACCTATGTGGCTCTGAAGTCACCATCCTGGCAGGCGAGGCCATTTATAAATGAGAAGGGGTTCCACTCCCTCAACGTCCAACTCATCTGTGACCACACAATATGCATCATACAGGTGCGTGCCCATTTCCCATGGACCCTCCATGATAGTTGTATCTTGGGTTGCTCGCAATTACCAACCGTCCTTGAGGAGGAGCGACAGCTGGAGAGATGGCTCCTCGGGAACAATGGGTACTCATTCAAAAAGTGGCTGATGGTGCCACTACGGAGGCCACAAACATCAACAGAGACTCGGCACATGTTTCAATGCACATGCTGGTGGAGCAGCCCATTGGACTGCTGAAGATGGGGTTCTGGTGTCTGGACCAGTTGGAGAATGTCCTACAATATAGCCCTCAGTCACTCATACTACTGTGGTGTGCTGCACACTCCAAAACTTAGTGCAGCAGAGGTGATACTACCTGGAACAGGAGGAGATGGGTGAGCGACACATCTCCTCAGATGAGGAGGATGTTGAGGAGGGAGGTGGGCATGATGAAGCCAAGGAGGAGGAGGAAGAAGACAGGGCTACGGACAGGACCAGAATGGGCCACCAACCAGGGAGGCCCATGCAACATCTCATTTTGGGGATAAGCAGGCGAAGCCCTCCTCCCATGGGTGCCAGGTCAAACAAAGAATGTGGTTGATGCACTATCAATTACGACGCGGAGACTTCTGAGAGTGAGGGAAAGCTAATAGGCTTTTATTCACTGAGAACAGGAGCACACCCTTGTAGCTGACCTGGTCTGAACTGAGGCAAGGAGGAGGGACCATCACCTTTATACCCCACTCTGGGTGGAAAGGGAGGGGTCCCAGGTGGAAAGGGAGGAGTCTCGGGCCAGGTGCAGCATGGGTGTGTCCAGGTACATACATGTAGTAACAGTGGTTCACCACAGTGGTGCCAGCATCATCCAACCCACATCTTCATGGGCAAGGGGGCTGAAGCCATTGGCCAGGTTCTGCAGGAGAGTGATGGTGACCTGCTGCGCGGACAGAGCGATGCTCCTCTCATCCTCAGCGCTATGGCCGACTCCTGCCTAAGAGAGAGCTGAATGTTCCCTGCCAATGAGCGGGCACATGGTGGTCTTCACAAAAGGTTTAAGATGAGCGTCAGGTACTGCAGGCCCCCCTGGGGTAAGGGTTCAGCTTTTCAGTTTGAACTTTCACCCGAGGTGGGCAGACTCTCAACATTTCTTGTAAGATTTCGGCCATGGGCGCAGAATAGGATTGGTGGGGGGCTCATTTAAGACGGATTTGAGGAAGAATTTCATTTCTCAAAGAATCTTTGGAATTCTTTGCCCCAGGAAGCTGCGGTGGCCGAGGCCTTGAACATTCTCGAGGCTGAGATGGATAGGTTCTTAATCAGTTGGGGAATTAAGGGTCACGGAGATAAGGCAGAAAAGTGAATGTTAGATCAGCCATGATCTTATTAAGTGATGGAGCAGGTTCGAAGGGCTGAATGGCCTACTCCTGCGCCTATTTTTTATGGTCTTATGGTCTAACAACTTCATGTTTTCCCACATTACTTGCCTCGTATTAATTTGATCTTTCTCTACATCCTAGCTATGACTGTAACGCTACATTCTGCACTCTCTCCTTTCCTTCTCTATGAATGGTATGCTTTGTCTGTATAATGGGCGGCATGGTGGCACAATGGTTAGCACTGCTGCCTCACAGCACCAGGGACCTGGGTTCGATTCCCAGCTTGGGTGACTGTCTATGTGGAGTTTGCACATTCTCCCCGTGTCTGTGTGGGTTTCCTCCGGGTGCTCTGGTTTCCTCCCACAGTCCAAAGATGTGCGGGTTAGGCAGATTGGCCATGCTAAATTGTCTATTAGTGTCAGAGGGACTGGCGAGGGTAAATGCATGAGGTTATGGGGATATGGCTTGGGTGGGATTGTGGTCATTGTAGACTTGATGGGCCAAATGGCCTCCTTCTGCACAGTAAGATTCTATGATTCTATAGTGTGCAAGAAACAATACTTTTCACCGTACATTAATACATGTGACAATAATAAATCAAGCCGGATCAAACGTTATACCCCCTCTGCCAGATCTTTGCCTATTTCTATATCTAATAAGCACAAACAAAACTTTGAAAGGAAATGGGGAAATAGTTTTTTCTTTATACCCCCCTCAGCAGTTTCTCTTGGTGTTTCGCTCACAGTGTCTAGAAGATTAATCTTTAATTCCTGAGACGGTAAGAATGTCCTGGAAGGTTGGCACCTCCGAGTCAGCAGAATCCAGAAAGTAGTGTGGGAGGGGAGAAAATAAGGAATTGTGGATAGCGTGAGGGGTTGTGGGGGGGGGTGGTTATATCACATTGCCTCTCTTGCTACGTGATAGTTTCTTTTTATTTTAAAATGCAGATTTGACAGACCAGAACAAAGCACATCCCCATAATTGAGCTATAGTTCTGCAATAATCTTTCCCAGCCCCTGTTTACTTCCCGCCAACAAACAAAAAAATTGATAGTCTTCAATAAATCACGTCGGCAACTCTTCTGCTTTCCGAGGTTCTGACAGTGGAGAATTGACGATGGCGAGGGCAGCCCCATGTCAGCCTCTAATGAAAGCGTCCCTGGTCTCAGGCACTAGTACCAGCTGCCCGTGAGCACAATCTATCGGCATATGGACAAGGCCACTCTAATCTTCCGCAAGGTCATTAACAAGAAGGTGGAAATTACATTCAGCCCACCAGCTGCGCTCTCTCGATTTCCTCCTCCCACCCCCCCCAACCCCCCACCAGGGACAGCTGATCTGCCAACATTCCTTAAAGAGCACAGATCCGCAGGTGTAAATATGATTTCATGCACCAAGGCTGTGCAGGTTGGATGAATCAGCCATGCTAAATTGCCCCTTAGTTTCCCAAGAGGTGTAGGTTAGATGGATTAGCCGTGGTACGTGTGCGGGGGTTACAGGTCTAGGGAAAGGGAGAGGGACTGGGTAAGATGCTCTGTCAGAGAGTCAGTGCAGACTTGGTGGGCCCAATGGCCTCCCTCTGCACTGTTAGGATTCTATTTTATTCTATGACCAGACCATGTATATGTAAAATGGATGGGACTTCCGCAGGCTGTTCTGCAACTTCTGAGGATGAAGGCATTCTAAAATGACAAAGTTGGCATGGAGATAGAATCATGGAATCCTTACGGTGCAGGAGACTATTTGGCCCATCGAACCTGCACCAACAACAATCCCACCTAGGCCCGATCCCCGTAATCCCATGCATTTACCCTGCTAATCGTCCTGACACTAATGGACAATTTACCATGGTCAATCCACTTAACCCGCACATCTTTGGACTTTGGGAGGAAACCGGAGCACCCGGAGGAAACCCACACAGACACGGGGAGAATGTGCAAAATCCGCACAGACAGTTACCCAAGGCTGGAATTGAACCCAGGTCCTTGGCACAGTGAGGCAGCAGTGCTAACCACTGTGCCACCATGCCGCCCTTATGCTGAAGGCCAAAACTAGGGGCTAATATAAGGTAGTTACTAATAAATTCGATAAGGAATTTAGGAGAAACTTTTACTCAGAGAGCTGTTAGCATGTAAAAGGCACAACTACTGCAGTGTTTGAGGTGAATATTATGTACACATTTAAGCTCGATAGGCACATGAGGGAGAAAGGAATAGCAGGATATACTGATAGATTGTGATGAAAAAGGGTGGCAGGAGGATAGTGTGGAGTATAAAACACCAGCATTGATCAGTTGGGCCGAATGGCCTGTTTCTGAGTTGTGCCTTTATATAAAGAGGGCTGGGATTCTCCGGTCTCGTATGCCCCGCTGCCGCTGCCAGGGAGAATAGAGAATTTGGCACACAGCCAAAACTCCATTCACTGCAGCGGGACTGGATAATCCCAGCTGTGGGCGAGGTCGGAGAATTCCAGCCGAGATTTACTGCCGATACAATGATTCCAGTCTCTTCCCTTGTCAGGTTTATTTACTTCTCTCTCGATGGCTTGGAGTCCTCCACAGGCCCCTGTGGCCTCCCGTTAGTGACCATTTTTAATCTGGGAATTGGTATGACTAATCAACCATGGGAGGCATTGTAATCTTTTCCTTACCCCATTCCAGCATACACACACTCAATGCAGCAGCTCTTACGGGAGAAAGTAATCACAAACGGAAAGATCCTGCCTAACATTTTCTCCCTGAAGCCCAAACTTCTGAAGCCAACTACCGCCTACAAAAGGCAAGACAGCACTCCCTCAGTACAGCACTGAAGTGCCAGTGTAGATTAGGCACTCAAGTCCGAGGGCTGGACTTGAATTTATGACTCTCTGACTTAGGAAGTGCCTATGCCACTAATTGAGTCAAGCAGGCATTTAATTGCAATTCAGCCATGAAGGCCCCACAGGAATGACAACATGAAATAGAAATGGTTGAGAGCTCCAAGTTTTCAGCTGACCAGATCACCAACAACTTGTCCTGGTCCCCCCATGCCGACACTATAGTTAAGGAAGCCTACCAACGCCTCTACTTTCTCAGAAGACTAAGTAAATTTGGCATGTCCACGACAACTCTCACCAACCTTTACACATGCACCATAGAAACCATCCTTTCTGGTTGTATCACAGCTTGGTATGGCTCCTGCTCTGGCCAAGACCACAAGAAACTACAAAGGGTCGTGAATGAAGCCCAGTCAAGCACGCAAACCAGCCTCCCATCCATTGACTCCGTCTACACTTCCCGCTGCCTCGGAAAAGCAGCCAGCATAATCAAGGACCGCTCGCACCCTGGACATACTCTCTGCCGCCTTCTTCCGTCGGGAAAAAGATACAAAAGTCTGAGGTCACGTACCAACCGACTCAAGAACAGCTTCTTCCCTGCTGCTGTCAGACTTTTGATTGGACCTACCTCGCACTAAGTTGATCTTTCTCTACATCCTAGCTATGACTGTAACGCTACATTCTGCACTCTCCTTTCCTTCTCTATGAATGGTGTGCTTTGTCTGTATAGCGCGCAAGAAACAATATTTTTCACTGTATGTTAATACACGTGACAATAATAAATCAAATCAAAACATCTTTTGAACCATGGCTATTGCAGGAATTTCAAGAGAATGGCCACTTAGCCAGGGGTGGAGTGACCACAGAGAGTCCAGATGTATTTGAACATAATAGATCTAGGTAGGAAATAAGGGTGTAGCTTAATGATGTGGGTGATGTCTCAGTTTGCCAGATCTTTCACATGGGACCTTTGTATCAATACCTCAATTGAATGTGTCTCTGAGCACAAAAACAGCAGGAGTTCCGTCCTTACCGGGCTTGTGCCCTTGTCCTGGAGTGCAGTTCCCACGCTGATTGTATGATAACCGGATTTGCTGGATTTCCTGTCTAAGACCATTTTAGACAATCACAAGAAACAGGTTGTCACTTGCGAAAGGTGGCGAATTGCTAAATGCAGATGATGCAAAAGTACTGTGTGCAGTAACGCTGCAGAGCATCCAAGATTAAAACAATAGGTTTGCTGATCTATGATTTGAGTCTCCTGATTCTGCCTGCGTCTTTAAGGTTCCAGTGCATTGTGCAGCTCACTGAAGTGTTCTGTACAAGGGTCATGTCATCGTGGTGGTGGTGTAGTGATATTTTTGCTGGACGAGTAACAGAGAGACCAGGGTAATGCTCTGGGGAGCCGGGTTCGAATCCCACCGCGGAAGATGGTGAAATTTGAATTCAATATTTTAAAAAATCTGGAATTAAAAAAAAAATCCAATGGTGACCATAAAACTATTGTTGATTGTGGGGTTTTTTTTATTCGTTCATGGGATGTGGACGTTGTTGGCTGGCCAACATTTAGTGCCCATCCCTGAGGGCATTTAAGAGTCAACCACATTATTGTGGCTCTGGAGTCACATGCAGGCCAGACCAGGTAAGGACGGCAGATTTCCTTCCCTAAAGGACATTAGTGAACCAGATGGGTTTTTCCGACTATCGACAATGGTTTCAGGGTCATCATTTGACTTTTAATTCCAGACTTTTATTGAATTCAAATTTCACCATCTGCCGTGGTGGGATTCGAACCTGGGTCCCCAGAGCATTACTCTGGGTCTCTGGGTTACTAATCCAGCGACAATACCACTATATCATTACCTCACCATTTGGTTCATTAATGGCCCTTTAGGGAAGGAAATTTGCCATCCTTACCTGGTCTGGCCTACTTGTGACTCCAGAGCCACAGCAATGTGGTTAACTCTTAACCGCCCTCTGAAATGGCCTAGCCAGCCACTCAGTTCAAGGGCAACTAGGGATAGGCAATAAATGCTGGCCCAGCCAGTGACGTCCACATACCATGAATGAATAAAAAATAAATGAACACCCATCCTGCAGAGAAAAGCTTCCTCAGTCCAGCTGTATGCAACTTCTATGATAATCCAAGGATTATGGTCAAATTTCCTTGCTGTTTCAACATCTGTAACTATTCTCGTTTCCCACATTTAATTTCCTTTGCTCATCTGCATCTTGTTCATATCGTGCCTGCTCTGTATATTCTGATCAAAGCAACATTCAGATTCTCTGTTACACATACCTATGTTTGTGTTGCAAGATAGCTAAAATATCCCCTCCCCCCAAGATTGATTCAAAATTCCAACCAGCCTCCCATCCATTGACTCTGTCTGCACTTCCCGCTGCCTCTGCAAAACAGCCAGCGTAATTAAGGACCCCATTATGCGCCATAGAAAGCATTCTTTCTGGTTGTATCACATCTTGGTATGGCTCCTTGCTCTGCCCAAGACCACAAAAAACTACAAAATGTCGTGAATGTAGCCCAATCCATCACGCAAACCAACCTCCCAGACATTGACTCTGTCTACACTTCCCGCTGTCTCGGCAAAGCAGCCAGCATAATTAAGGACCCCACACACCCCGGACATTCTCTCTTCCACCTTCTTCTGTTGGGAAAAAGATACAAAAATCTGAGGTCATATATCAACCGACTCAAGAATAGCTTCTTCCCTGCTGCCATCAGACTTTTGAATGGACCTACCTCGCACTAAGTTGATCTTTCTCTACACCCTAGCTACGACTGTAACACTATATTCTGCTCTCTCTTGTTTTCTTCTCTATGAACGGTATGCTTTGTCTGTATAGTGCACAAGAAACAATACTTTTCACTGTATACCAATATATGTGACAATAACAAATCAAATCAAATCAAAGAGTAGGTTTGCCTTGAGTTGAAGTGTTTATCTGGAGCAGAGCAGCTGGATGGATTTCAGATATAGATCAGCCACAAACTAAATTGAATGGCACAACGGCCAGAGAAACTGAAGAGAGTCTTGGGGTGGGATTTTCCAGACCTTCCCAGAATCTTTTGGTCCCACTGAAGATGACACCTTCCCCGCTCCCCCCTCCCCACCCCACCCCCCCCCCCCCCCCCCCCCCCCCCACCCTCCGTCCACGGGGTTCTCTAGCAGTGGGACGGGTAAGACACACAAAAAGCCATCGACATCAGCGGGACTGGAAGATCCCGCCAGCAGGCAATGGCGAGATACCTCCACTACCCCGCATGGGGGATGGGGAGAAAATTCCAGCCATTAGAGTTATTCTGACACAGAAGGAAGCCATTCTGCCCATCTAGTCCACAGCCTGCTCCTGTTCACTTATTATCTTATTCCACACTTGCCTTACACTTGGCTGAGTTATTGTACAAGGCAACATTTTTGGTTGCTGAGTCAAAGCAATCATGACCCTGACCTTCCGGTTGCTTGCCATTTTAACACATGATCCTGCTCCCATGCCCACATGTCTGTCCTTGGCCCTGCTGCAATGTTCCAGTGAAGCTCAACACAAACTGGAGGAACAGCATCTCATCTTCCGGCTGGGCACTTTACAGCCTTCCGGTCTCAACATCGAGTTCAACAACTTCAGATGATTCGCTCTATCCCACCTCAACCCCTTTGTTTTCATTTTATTTAATTTTTAACTGTTCTCTACCTTTTATTTCTTTATTGTCTTTTTTACTTTTTCCCCCTTCCCCCTATTTTAACCTCCTCTTCCTTCCTTTTCTCACCTTTTGCTTCTGCTTTCCCCCCTTTTCTCCATTTTACCTCTCTCCTACCCATTTCTCCCCCTCCCCCCACATCTTCATCCGTCACAATTTACCCTCTGATTTCAGCTTCTCTGCCGTTTGGCCATTGACACCTTCTATTCTCTCTATGGGCTGCCATTAGCAGCCTTTTCTCTGGGTTTCTGTGGCTATGACTCATCTTTCATTCCCCCACCCTGCAGTATAAATATCTCCCACTTTCTCTGCCTTTTAGCTTTGACAAAGAACAAGAAACAAAGAACAAAGAACAATACAGCACAGGAACAGGCCCTTCGGCCCTCCAAGCCCGCGCCGCTCCCCGGTCCAGGATTGAATCCTGAATCCAGGATCCCCGCCCAATTTTCCAGCCTATCTACATACCAATATCCTATCCACCGAGCTGTCCTTCACAGCTACGATGCTTTGTTCATCATCAAAGGATCATCTGGACTCGAAACGTCAGCTCTTTTCCCTCCTTACAGATGCTGCCAGACCTGCTGAGATTTTCCAGCATTTCCTCTTGTGTTTTTTGGTTACTGAGCTTTGTTGAACTTTGTAGCCTTTGTCCTGTGAGCTCTTCTTCTCCAATCTTCACTGTTACTGTAAGTGGTCATGGTGTTTTGGACAACCCGCTCTGGAGGCGCATGGCCTGGTAGTGAGTGTTTGATCTATCGAACTAATTTCCTGGCAAGAAAGAGGCTAGCGTTGAATTACATTAAATATATATAGTACAGAAACAGGCCATTCAGCCCAACCAGTCTGTACTGGTCCATGGGAGTCTCCTCCCATTTCCATCTATGTCACCCCAGTCTTGCATCCATGCATCCCTCCCGCTGCGGGAATCATAGTGGGCTGGGGGGGACAGACCATGCAAAGGTCCATTGACCTCTGGCGGGATTTTCCGGTTTTGGGACGGGCCAGAAAATCCCACCCGCATCTCCTGACGTGAAGGGGCTTTGTGTTATATTGGTCCAGCTGTGCACTTGCAGTTTTCCCTGTCAGTTGAGTATATACTGTGCTAGCACTGCGAGGAGTTCAAGTTTACTTCAGTGTTGTATGTTATCTTCAGCAGTAATCAGATAGTGGAGTTCATGAATTATTAAGAATTAATCAATTACAATACTACCAACCCGACAGGGTATGTCATTAAATAGCAGGATACAGATTTCTTACCAGCCCGCAGGGTAGTTTTTAATGACAGGAAATTGAGGAGAAAGGATAATATAGAATGGATATTGTAGATTATAGGTTTATCAGGATTAAGAATAGAAGGTAATCATAGAATCACTACAATGCAGATGAGGCCATTCGGCCCATCGAGTCTGCACCAACTCTCTGACAGGGTATCCTAAGATAAGGTGACAGGAAAAAATCCAAAAGGGCCCAGAGGGGCAATTGTTTTCACTCAGAGGGTGGTGAGTGTCTGGAACGAGCTGTCAGAGGCAGTAGGAGAAGTGGGTACAATTTTGTCTTTTAAAAAGTTACATGCTACAGTTAAATGGGTAAGATGGGTATAGAGGGATATGGGCCAAATGTGGGCAATTGGGACTGGTTTAATGGTAAAATCTGGATAGCATGGACAAGTTGGGCCGAAGGGCCTGTTTCCATGCTGCAAACCTCTATGACTCTATGAGACTCTCTCCTCTACCCTGTCCCCATTAACCTACACATTTACCATGGCTAATCCACCTAACCTGCACATCTTTGGACTGTGGGAAGAAACTGGAGCTCCCGGAGGAAACCCACGCCGTCACAGGGAGAACGTGTAAACTCACTGGAAAGACAGAGAATGGTTCTCCCTGGAAAGACGGAGAATGAGGGGAGATCTAATAGAGGTGTACAAGATTATGAAGGGGATAGATAGGGTGAACAATGGGAAGCTTTTTCCCAGGTCGGAGGTGACGATCACGAGGGGTCACGGGCTCAAGGTGAGAGGGGTGAAGTATAACTCAGATATCAGAGGGATGTTTTTTACACAGAGGGTGGTGGGGGCCTGGAATGCGCTGCCAAGTAGGGTGGTGGAGGCAGGCACGCTGACCTCGTTTAAGACTTACCTGGATAGTCACATGAGCAGCCTGGGAATGGAGGGATACAAACGATTGGTCTAGTTGGACCAAGGAACAGCACAGGCTTGGAGGGCCGAAGGGCCTGTTTCCTGTGCTGTACTGTTCTTTGTTCTTTGTTCCACGCAGACAGTGACCTGAGGCTGGAATCGAACCCAGGTCCCTGGTGCTGCGCTAACCAGTGTGTCAGTGTCACCATAATGATATATTATGGAAGTATATTATTGAGTATTAAATATAGTATGTTATGGTTCAGTGCAATATAGATTAATAAGGATTAAACTAAGTGAATGTAATTGGGATATGGAAAGAAACTGGAAACTAACCATAGTTTGAAGTATGTAGTATAATAAGATATGTGGTCATACCATTAATATAGATACTGCCATTGGAATGAACTGTACTCCCTGCAATTGTTATATCCCCAAATGCAGCCTTCAGCACATCTTTATAGTTTGGTTTCTCTCATGGACTTGTTTCCTTAGAGTAACTAAACAATTTGCCTCAATTGCTTCCCATCGGATGGGATTTTCTGGCCGCGCTCGGCCCGAAGCCAGAAATTCCCACCTGAGGTCAACAGACCTTTGCATGGTCCGTCCCTGCCCGCTACGATTCATAGAAACATAGAAGATAGGAGCAGGAGGAGGCCATTCGGCCCTTCGAACCTGTTCCGCCATTCATCACGATCATGGCTGATCATCCAACTCAATAGCCTAATCCTGCTTTCTCCCCATAACCTTTGATCCCATTCGCCCCAAGTGCTATATCCAGCCGCCTCTTGAACACATTCAATGTTTTGACATCAACTACTTCCTGTGGTAATGAATTCCACAGGCTCACCACTCTTTGGGTGAAGAAATGTCTCCTCACCTCCTTCCTAAATGGTCTTCCCCGAATCCTCAGACTGTGACCCCTGGTTCTGGACTCCCCCACCATCGGGAATATCCTCCCTGCATCTACCCTCTCTAGTCCTGTTAGAATTTTATAAATCTCTATGAGATTCCCCCCTCATTCGTCTGAACTCCAGCGAACCTAATCAATCTCTCCTCATACATCAGACCCGGAAGCTCTGGAATCAGCCTGATTCTCATGGCGGGCGGGATGGGAAAATTCTGCCCCAGTGGTGTGAGTTTCACGTTCTAACCTCTCTGAGTAAAGAATGTTCTCCTTATTGGACTCATTAACAGTGACATGGGTCACTGTCTGTGTGGAGTTTGTACGTTCTTCTGAACTCCAGCGAACCTAATCAATCTCTCCTCATACATCAGACCCGGAAGCTCTGGAATCAGCCTGATTCTCATGGCGGGCGGGATGGGAAAATTCTGCCCCAGTGGTGTGAGTTTCACGTTCTAACCTCTCTGAGTAAAGAATGTTCTCCTTATTGGACTCATTAACAGTGACATGGGTCACTGTCTGTGTGGAGTTTGTACGTTCTCCCCGTGTCTGCGTGGGTTCCCTCCTGTTTCCTCCCACATTCTGGTTAGGTGCATCGAACTCAACAGGCGCCGGACTGTGGTGACTAGGGGAATTTCACAGTAACTTCATCGCAGTGTTAATGTAAGCCTTACTTGTGACTAATAAGTAAACGTTAATCGCCACCTTGCATTTTATGGCCCCGACTCATTGTTTCAATCAGATCAAATGAGATAGATTTTGTTCAGGGAAGATAAACATTCTGGGTCCAGTGCATGAACAATTTGAGACATGCTGTGATAAATGCAGCGTGCTTGAATCTACCCTCATGCTCTGTGCTCTCACACTGTTAAACGTACGATGGCCAACTTGGCATTTATTGTTGGATCTCAGGCAGCCACTTCCATTTCACTGACATATTTTACTTCAGGCATTTGAAGTCAACTTCTTGATTGATATCAACAGAGAGTATTTAAAATGTTCTTCTCTTCCCCTCATGGCAGTTGCTCATTATGTGTCACCATGCTGTCTCTCAGATGTCGTGCCATTACTCCAGAATATTTGTTGTCGCAAATATTCCGCGCCAACTTGGCATCGCCAAATGATTAATCTGTCAATCCAACTGGCACTGTGACTATCAGCTCCTTGCAATCTTTTAACAAGTGGGCAATGTTCAATGGTAACTATGACCATCGGTAACTGCCAGCCTTATTTCATTCTCAGGGAAATGCACGGCATGGGAGGCCATTCATAGAATCATAGAAAATAGGAGCAGGATTAGGCCATTTGGCCCTTTGAGCCTGCTCCATCATTCATTATGACCATGGCTGGTGACCCAACTCAATAGCCCGATCCCGCCTGAGCCCATTCAGTTCATCATGCCTGTGCCAGTTCTTCACTATCATACTTCAATTGACATTATCACGTTGTGACACTCAAATTTAAAGTTTATTTGCCAATAAAAAGAAAAATCTGCATTTAGATAGAGCCTGGGTGGCACGGTGGCACAGCGGTTAGCACTGCTGCCTCACAGCTCCAGGGACCTGGGTTCAATTCCTGGCTTGGGTCACTGTCTGTGCGGAGTCTACATGTTCTCCTTGCGTCTGCGTGGGTTTCCTCCAGGTGCTCCAGTTTCCTCCCACAGTCCAGAGATGTGCGGGTTTGGTGCATTGGTCATGCTAAATTGCCCCTTAGTGTCCCGGGATGTGGAGGTTAGAGGGAATAGTGGAGTAAATATGTGGGGTTATGGGGATAAGGTCTAGGTGGGATTGTGGTCGGTGCAGACTCGATGGGCTGAATGGCCTCTTTCTGCACAGTAGGGTTTCTCTGATTCTATCTGAGAATGAAAGAATGTATAATTTCTATGATTCTTTCGTTATCTCAGTGCAGCCAAACCACTTGACAGCCAATGGAGTAAATTTCTGAAATGCAAACACACAATTTAAGAGTAAGACTGGGCCTTTTCTTTTTTATTCATTCGTGGGACATGGGCATCGCTGGCTGGCCAGCATTTATTGCCCATCCCAACTTGCCCGAGGGCAATTGAGAATCAACCACATTGCTGTGGCTCTGGAGTCACATGTAGACCAGACCAGGTAAGGACGGCCGATTTCCTTCCCTTAAGTACATTGGCGAACCAGGTGGGTTTCTCCAACAATCAACAATGGTTTCAAGGTCATCAGTAGATCCTTAACTCCAAATATTTTTATTGAATTCAACTTCCACCACCTGCCGTGGCGGGATTCGAACCCGGGTCCCGAGAACATTAGTTGAGTTTCTGGATTAATAATCCCGCGATAATACCGCTCGGCCATTGCCTCTCGGGGCCTGATCTGATTGTGGCCTCAACTCCACATTCTGGGGCCTATCCCTGATAGCCTTTGAGTCACTGATGTCTTCTTAGGCAATCACTCGGAGTCAAGGATGATTTGCTTCCAGACTACAAATTAGTTCTCAGGTGCTTGAGGAATTCAATGCGTGACCTTCAGTCTCTGTTACGGATGGGACAGATGGTGGTGGGTGGGGCGCCCGGGTTGCCATGCATTCCTTCCGCTGCCAACACATGGCTTCAGCCTGTTCTCGGTGTGGGAACTGAAGGTGTTCATCTCAGGCGACCAAAGGCTGCGCTGTCTCACTGAAGGTAGTGTTGAACCGCATTCTCTATGCCTGCCCTTGTTGGCAGTAGGCTCCCAGGGTATGGAAAGTGGTCTATGTTGTCCAAGGCTTCATCATGGATTTTGGTATCTGGGGGGTGAGGGTAGTGCTGTGTGGTGGGGCAGGATGGTAGAGGATCTTTGTCTTACAGATGTTCAGTGTAAGGCCCATGCTCTTGTATGCTTTGGTGAAGGTGTTGATGATGGTTTGAAGCTCCCCCCACCACCCCCTCGCCCCCCTCCCCACAGTCGACCCCCCTCTCCCCCCCCCCCGCCCCCGCACCACTCCCCCTGTGCACAGACTCAAGCATCATCTGCATTCTGTAGCTCAATGAGGGTAGGATAGCTTGGATCTGGCCTGCAGGCGGCAGGGGTTGAACAGATTCCCATTTGTTCTGTAGTTTAGCTCCACTCTTGCGGGGATCTTGCTGAGGGCAGGATGGGGCATTGCAGCAAGAAAGATTGAGAAGAGAGTTGGTGTGATGACACAGCCTTGCTTGATCCCAGTCTGAACATGGATTGGGTCCGTGGTGGATCCATTGATCAGGATCACAGCTTCCAAGTCATCGTGGAGCAGGCAAAGGATGGTCGTATACTTTTGGGGGCAGCTGTTACAGAGGTGGACGCTCCATAATCCCTCACTGTTGATGGTGTCAAAGACCTTTGTGCGGTCAAAGAAGGCCATGTACAAGGGTTGATGCATTTCTCTTGTCGTTGCCACACAGTGAAGACCATGTCCTCATCATAGAATCCCTACGGTGCAGAAGGAGGCCATTCGGCCCATCAAGTCTGCACCGACCACAATCCCACCCAGGCCCTATTCCCGTAACCCGACATATTTAATCTGCTAATCCCCCGACACGAGGGTCAATTTAGCATGGCCAATCAATCTACCCGCACATCTTTGGACTGTGGGAGGAAATCAGAGCACCCAGAGGAAACCCACGCAGACACGGGGAGAATGTGCAGACTCCACACAGACAGTGAGTGACCTGCGGCAGGAATTGAACCCGGGTCCCTGGCGCTGTGAGGCGGCAGTGCTAACCATTGCGCCACCATGCACAACAAGCTCCTATGGGCTGTAATCTGACAGTGACCAGTGTGTTTCAGTGATGTTGGTTGAGAGATAACTATCATGGGTGCAACTGTGGCCTCGGTTTAATGTCTCATTTAAAGAGTGGCACCTCTGACAGTGTCGCATTCCCTCAGCAAGATTTCATGCTAAATTCTCTGAAGTGAGTCACTTTACCCTGGAGAGAGCCGGAAATTCCATGACTTGAGACAGGAATCACCCAGTGGGAGATAGGAGGAACTATCTGGTGTGGGATTTCTGCACCTAGTTTCATTGAGGAAGAGTTTCATTGTTACACTCTCCTGGCCATGTTATCATGTGGCGACATATCGAGCTATAAGGATAAATTCCTGGTTGTAAGGGGGCACGTCGCCCATTTATTGCAAAGGCTGACGATTCAGAATTAATAAGGCAAGCCAAGTTAATTTTATAACTTACCAAACACATAAATGCAACAATGGACCCCAGCATTCCCAAAATAACAGAAGCACGGTGGCACAATGGTTAGCACTGCTGCCTCACAGCACCAGGGACCCGGGTTTGATTCCTGGATCGGGTGCTGCCTGTGCGGAGTCTGCATGTTCTCCACATATCTGCGTGGGATCCCTCTGGATGCTCTGGGTTCCTCCCACAGTCCGAAAGACGTGCTGGTTAGGTGCATTGGCCATGCTAAATTCTCCCTCAGTGTACCCAAACAGGCGCAGGAGTGTGGCGGCTAGGGGATTTTCACAGCAACTTCATTGCAGTGTTAATGTCAGCCTTACTTGTGACACGAATAAAATATGAACTTAAAAAAGAAATAACCAGTGCTCCCTTTAGCTATAACCAGCGATGGGCAACCTGCAGCCCAGGGGACACATGAAGCCCATCTGGGTTCTGAGTATGGCCCCAGAAGACATTTTGTTGATCGTTGCCCATGCGCAGGGTTGCTACATTGCACTGATTTCCATCCACATAGTTTTTTTTTCCGACTGGTATGACTGAAGTGATTCGCATGTAAAGCAAGGGCGAATGAAGTGAGGTGCGTGCTGATTGCTCACAACACTGACTATGAGAGCCGTGCGCTTCCTCTTTGTCCAAAATGTCAATATTTCTTTTGTTTTTACCATTTGGAGTTGATGACAGTTCTACTAATATATGAATGATTTAGCATTTTCTATAACTCCTTCTCAAATATTCAGCGTGTACTAAATGCATTTACTTTTATTCATGGGGTCACGGTGAATGAACAAGCCCGATTTCAATCTTGGGGCCCACTGAGATGAAGGAGGGCTACTCATGCGACCCAATCCTAGTCACCCATCACTTGTTGTAACCATCCCGTCAGCCCTGCTTGTGACTGTCCCTCATAGCTATTGATTGAGGACAAAAAAGTAACGTTTATTTATTAGTCACAACTAAGGTTTACATTAACACTGCAATGAAGTTACTGTGAAATTCCCCTGGTCACCACACTCAGGCGCCTGTTTGGGTCAATGCAACTAACCAGCACGTCTTTCAGGCTGTGGGAGGAAACTGGAGCACCCAGAGGAAACCCATGCAGACATGGGGAGAACGTGCAGACTCCACACAGGCAGTGACCCAAGCCAGGAATTGAACCCGGGTCTCTGGCGCTATGAGGCAGCAGTGCTAACCACTGTGCCACCGTGCTGCCCACAAGGCTATGCTCGATTCTGCGGCTTTCCAAGAAAGAAAAATCTATTGGCGCCACTGTTGCCGTAGAATGGCCCCTTGAGTGAATTTGGCTGTAGACCAAACCTCCAACAGCAATCACCACCAGGAGAGAAGGTGAGAGGATTAAAGGGGAAGATACGAGCAGCTTGTTTCCTCATAGCCGAAGTTACAGGCATTTAGAGGTATCAGTGTACAGCAGAGTGCACATTGCTTAGTCCAATGCTTCCTATTTTTATCCTTCACCTATTCCGCTGATGAAAAATCTCAATATATTGAAATAGCTTCAAGAGCTGTCCCTCATTTTTCTCATAAACATATGCCTGGAAATGTACTCTAACTGACAGCTATAAATAATAACATTTATACACAGTCAATAAATTTTACAATATTAATAGAGCCAGGAGCATTTTCATACATTTTATCAACGCTGTACAATTTCTTTGGAGTTTCTCTTTAATTTGAGTATTTCAGCATTTGGTCTCTGATGTTTCTTGTGCATTTTCCAACAATCTATAGACAATCAATATTACCTGTAAGGTCTAAGATGTACATCCTGGAGTTGATTGGATTAGCGTGTGAGCGGCACGGTGGTTAGCACTGCTGCCTCCCAGCGCTAGGGACACAGTTTTGATTCCCAGCTTGGGTCACTGTCTTTGCAGAGTCTGTACATTCTCTCTGCGTCTGCATGAATTTCCTCTGGGTGCTCCGATTTCATAGAATCACTACAGTGCAGAAAGAGACCATTTGGCCCGTTGAGTCTGCACCGACAACAATCCCACCTCATGCCCTATTCCCACACATTTACCCCGCTAATCCCTCCAACCTAAACATCCCAAACCACTATGGGCAATTTAGCATGGCCAATGCACCTAACCCGCACATCTTGCGGGAGGAAACCGGAGCACCCGGAAGAAACCCACGCAGACACGGGGAGGATGTGCACACTCCGCACAGACAGTGGTCCAAGCCGGGAATCGAACCCAGGTCCCTAGTGCTGTGAAGCAGCATTGCTAACCACCGTGCTGCCCCCACAGTCCTAAAGGCATGCTGGTTAGGTGCATTGGCCATGCTAAATTCTCCCTTGGTGTACCCGAACAGGCACTGGAGTGTGGTGACTCGGGGATTTTCACAGTAACTTCATTGCAGTGTTAATGTAAGCCTTACTTGTGACTAATAAATAAACTTTACTTTACTTTAGTTTTTATTGCCACTGTAGCAGCCTTCGAAAGCATGGGCCAATCGTGCATGCTCCATATAACAAGTCACAAATGGCTAACTGATGGAAAACAGAGAATTGGGATAAGAGGGACATTTTCAATCTAACTAGTGGAGTGCCACAGGGATGCCAGGATCTTACCCTTAACACCATGGACTCTTAACTTATTTAACAGTCTCCTATGCGGCACCTTGTCAAAGGCCTTCTGGAAATCTAAATAAATCACATCCATTGGTTCTTTTATATCTAACTTCCTTGTTACCTCCTCAAAGAACTCTAACAGATTTGTCAGACATGACCTCCCTTTGACAAGACCATGCTGACTCAGTCCTACTTTATCATGCACTTCCAAGTACTCTGCGATCTCATCTTTAATGATGGACTCTCAAATCTTGCCAATAACCGAAGTCAGGCTAACCGGCCTATAATTTCCCATCTGCTGCCTCCTTCCCTTCTTAAACAGCGGTGTTACATTTGCTACTTTCCAGTCCTCTGGGACCCTCCCTGCCTCCAGTGATTCCTGAAAGATCACCACCAATGCCTCCACAATTTCCTCAGCTATCTCTTTTAGAACCCTGGGGCGTAGTCCATCCAGTCCAGATGATTTATCCACCTTCAGCCCTTTCAGTTTCCCCAGAACCTTCTCCTTAGTGATGGTCACTACACTTACCTGTGTCCCCTGACTCTCCTGGAGTTCTGGCATCCTACTGGTGTCTTCCACCGTGAAGACTGATGCAAAGTAACTATTCAGTTCCTCTGCCATTTCTTTGTTTCCTATTATTACTTCTCCAGCCTCATTTTCCGTGGTCCAATGTCTAATTTTGCCTGTCTCTTACCTTTTATATACTGAAAAAAACTCTTCCTATCTTCTTTTATATTACTAGCTAGCTTACACTCATATTTCATCTTCTCCCCCCTTAATGCTTTTTTAGTTGTCCTCTGCTCAATTGTGGCTGGGGCCATAATTATTTACAATTTTTATTAATGACTTGGACGAGGGAAGTGAATGTGCTATTGCCAAGTTAGCGAATGGCACAAAATAGGTGGGAAAGCAAATGGTGAGGGTGACACAAAGGGCGGAAGTTTCCTGTCCCGCCCGCCACGGGAGTCGTAGTGGATGGAACATGAACCATGCAAAGGTCCATTGACCTCGGGTGAGATTTTCCGGTTTTGGGGTGAGCGCGGCCGGAAAACCCCACCCAAAGAGTCTACAGATATATAGACAGATTAAGTGAGTGGGCAAAACCTTGGCGGATGGAATATAATGTGGGAAAGTGTAAAGTTACGCACTATGTTAGGAAGAATAAAAGAGCTGAATATTATTTAAATAGAGAAAGACTGCAGAAAGCTGCAGCACAGAGGGATTTGGGGGTCCTTGTGCATAAATCACAAAAGGCTAAGATACAAGTTCAGCAGGTAATAAGGGGCATCTTCACAAGTACATGAATAGGATGGGAATATGGTCCCCGGAAGGGTAGGGGGTTTTTAGTTCAGTCGGGCAGCATGGTCAGTGCAGGTTTGGAGGGCCGAAGGGCCTGTTTCTGTGCTGTAATTTTCTTTGTTCTTTGGAAGACAAATGGAATGTTGGCCATTATTTCAAAGGGAATGGAATATAAAAGTAGGGAAGTCTTGCTAAAACTATACAAGCAAGTCTCTGGTGACAATAGAAGTTTGGAATTACTGTTGGTCAAATTACTAAGCATTCTCTTTTCCTAGGACTGATGTAAAATTCTGTTCATCTGATAAAAAGTAAGATTGTTTTAAGTTAAAATCGATCAATAAAAGCAAGTCCGTTTCTTGGTAAAGGTCAATATGGAGATCTTCACATTGTGTTAGGTCCCATATGTCAAAGTTGGCTATTTTCTCCAAAAGTACTTTTGTGTGACTTCCCCACTGTGTGATTTGGTGACGGTTCACCGCAGCACAGTGGCACAATGGTTAGCACTGTTGCTTCACAGCGTGAGAGACCTGGGTTCAATTCCCGGCTTGGATCAATGTCTGTGTGGAGTTTGCACATTTTCCCCGTGCCTGCGTGGGTTTCCTCCCACAGTCTGAAAGATGTGCTGGTAAGGTGCATTGGCCATGCTAAATTCTCCCTCAGTGTACCGATGTTCACAGTAACTTCATTGCAGTGTTAATGTAAGCCTACTTGTGACACTAATAAATAAATTTTAAACTTTAAATGATGTGGAGTAGATCAAAATGCAAAGTGCTACGTCCAATCCCCGGTGCGGACTGAATTAGTTGCCCCACCCATTGAACAGCCTTCCAACATTTTTATGTTTATTTATTAGTGTCAGAAGTAGGCTTACTGTGAATATCCCCTAGCCGCCACACTCCGACACCTGTTCGGGTACACTGAGGGAGAATTTAGCATGGCCAATGCACTTAACCTGCACGTCTTTCAGACTGTGGGAGGAAACCAGAGCACCCGGAGGAAACCCACGCAGACACGGAGAGAACATGTAGACTCCACACAGAGAGTGACCCAAGCCGGGAATCGAATCCGGGTCGCTGGTGCTGTTAGGCAGCAGTGCTAACCATTGTGCCACTGTTCAGTGTTTAATGTTGTTTGCTGAGAGACCTTATTGATGTGAAAATGTTTGTGACCTTTGGGCTCCCGGATATACATCCTCAGCAGCAAGTGGCTGCTTTCTTTCTTTGAAGATTGCCCCGCAGATGCAATGAGCACAGATTAGAAATGAAACAGACTGAAGCGCACCTTCTTCCTCATCTTCTTACCCAGTCGCTCAGGGTTGAGGATGACTCACTCCCACTCCAGTTTGATGGGTTCTGAGATGGCCGATAAGTCCAATGGTGCGATCTGCCGATGCTGCCATATGCGGGACTGGTGGTGTTTGGAAGATCTGGTCAGTGAGGTAAAGGAAGGTTCGTGCCCTCTCTCTGGCATCTTGTCTACACCGCTGCATGCTCCTGGCAAAGTCTCTCCATGTGTTCACCACCTTCCTGAATGAACTGCCTCCATTCTGGCCGATCACAAGCCAGCGACTCCCATGAGTCAGTGGAGATATTTGACCTCTTCAGGGATGCCTTGCGGACATCGCTAGAGCATTTCCACTGTCCTCTTGGCCCGACAGAGTTCTGAGTAAAGCAGTTGTTCCAGGAGCGGCACGATGGCATAGTGGTTTGCACTGCTGCCGCACAGTGCCAGGGACCGGGTTGGATTCCAGCCTTGGGTCTCTGTATGTCTGGAGTTTGCACATTCTCCCCGCGTCTGCGTAGGTTCCCTCCGGGTGCTCCGGTTTCCTTCCACACTCCAAAGATGTGCGGGTTAGATGGATTGGCCATGATAAATTGCCCCTTAGTATCAGCAGCATTAGCAGGGTGAATACATAGGGTTACAGGGGTAAGGCCTGGATGAGATTGTTCCTGGTGCAGGCTCAATGGACCAAATGGCCTCCTTCTGCAGTGTAGGGATTCTAAGCCGGAATATTACCGCCAAACCCGCCCCAGAACTGTGGTGGGTGTGGCTCGCAGAACAGAAATCTCCATTGGCCTTGAGCAAGGTCATAAAATACCGGCCTGTGAGTCTGGTGTTAGGCATACAAACAACTCATCTCGCCCAGCAGACCTGGTTTTGAGTGGCACACACACACTATTACATGTTAAAATAAATGAATAACAGCATTCCATTTGCAAGTACACTAAAAGCTGTTCTATTAGGCTCTGTCCAAAGGAAAAGCCAATTGCTGACACAATGGTGTTAACACTTGGGTGCAGTACCAGTCATGCCTTTAGGCGGCACAATGATGGATTTTCAACGTCCACATTTTCTTAGCCGCTGGGTAGCAGATAGCAAGAGATATCGGCTGGAATTTTACCGGCCCACCCGCCACGGGAATTGGAGCGGGCGAGGGGCGGAGCATGGGAAGGTCCGTTCACCTCAAGCAGGATTTTAGGTTTCGGGATGAACATGGCCGTAAAATCCAGCCCATCATTACAAACACAAGATGCAATTAGCCAAGGTGAGAAGTAACATTTGAGATAAATTTTGAGTGCCCTTTTAATATTAGTGTTCTATTAAATTAAGACAGGTTCCACCACCATCATCTCCTTAAATCCTTCTCCTCGACACCCCCAATCCAACTGGGAGGTGCTGGTGGACTCAGATTGGCATCATCGGCTCAACTGCTTCATTAGCTTTGTCTCTTCCATTGCTCCTCTTCTTCATCCCAAATGTCCGCTCCAGCACAAGCTCGGATCCTGTGCCTTTCTCCTGTTTTTCTACCCCCTTCCCTCAATGCCTCTCCACGTTCATTTAATCCAGGAAATCCAATCGGTGTTCACTTGGATCACTTACTTCAATTAGTGTCGCAGAGAGTCGGAGCCTACCCTGACAGACACTGGGCATTAGGCAGGCAATACCCAGGACGGGACGCCAGTCCAGGACCCCAGTCCATTACAGGCACAAACTGAGGGGCAAGTTAGCATAGCCATAGAATCATAGAGTCATAGAGGTTTACAGTATGGAAACAGGCCCTTCAGCCCAACTTGTCCATGCCACTCCTTTTATTTTAAACCCCTCAGCTAGTCCCAATTGCCCGCATTTGGTCCATATCCCTCTATACCCATCTTACCCATATAACTGTCTAAACGCTTTTTAAAAGAAAAAATTCTACCCATCTCTACTACTGGCAGCTTGTTCCAGACACTCATCGCCCTCTGTGTGAAAAAATTGCCCCTCTGAACACTTTGTATCTCTCCCCTCTCACCTTAAACCTATGCCCTCTAGTTTTAGACTCCCCTACCTTTGGGAAAAGATATTGACTATCTAGCTGATCTATGCCCCTCATTATTTTATAGACCTTTATAAGATCACCCCTCAGCCTTCTACGCTCCAGAGAAAAAAGTCCCAGTCTATCCAGCCTCTCCTTATAACTCAAACCATCAAGTCTCAGTAGCATCCTAGTAAATCTCTTCTGCACCCTTTCTAGTTTAATAATATCCTTTCTATAATAGGGTGACCAGAACTGTACACAGTATTCCAAGTGTGGCCTTACCAATGTCTTGTACAACTTCAACAAGACATCCCAACTCCTGTATTCAATGTTCTGACCAATGAAACCAAGCATGCTGAATGCCTTCTTCACCACTCTGTCCGATCTGCAGGTGATTGGGCAGTGGGAGGAAACCGGTACATCCGAAGGAAGTCCGCGCAGACACGGGGAGAACGTGCACACAGACAGTGACCCAAGGCAGGAATTGAACCTGGGTCCCTGGTGCTGCGAGGCACACAGATGTGCGCCACTGTGTCGCCCATGTTCACTTGATGTTCCCACTGAAACACTGGTTGCCCTCACCTTAATAGTACTTCAAGATAAAATGACTTAAATTATTTCTGCTGATTAGCTGTACTATCGCCTGGAATGCAACCATGGTGTATACCTGCCAGTTTGGGTTGTTCCTTTGAGGCCAACTAGTCACATAAGTGGGTATATTTAGAGGCTTGTTGATTTTGCTGTTTGAAGTTGCTTTGACTTGACTCTTTGGAGAGAGACCACACTACCGGAAGGACCTAGAAGCTTTGGAGAAAGTGCAAAGAAGGTTCACCAGGATGCTGCCTGGTCTCGAGGGTGTCGGCTATGAGGAGAGGTTGAATAAACTAGGATTGTTTTCACTGGAAAGATGGAGACTGAGGTAAGACTTGATCGAGGTCTACAAAATTATGACAAGCATCGGCAGGGTGGATACCCAGAGGCTTATTCCCAGGGTGGAAGTGTCAATTACAAGGGGGCACAGGTTCTAGTTGAGAGGGGGGAAGTTTAAGGGAGATGTGTGGGGTAAGTTTTTCACACAGAGAGTGGTGGGTGCCTGGAATATGATGCCAGAGAAGGTGGTGGAAGCAGGCACATTAGCAACATTTAAGAGGCATCTGGATGGGTACATGAATAGGGAGGGAATAGAGGGATACGGACCGAGTAAGAGCAGAAGGTTTTCTTTTTAATTTAGTTAGGGCATCATGATTGGCACAGGTTTGGATGACCGAAGGAACTGTTCCTGTGCTGTACTTTTCTTTGTTCTTTGTTCTTTGACAGGTTATCTTAATGGCAGAGAAGCAATAGGAAATGACTGTACATTATGTATCATAGATTCATTCATAGAATCCGTACAGTGCAGAAGGAGGCCATTCAGCCCTTCGAGTCTGCATGAACTCTCTGGAAATTAAAGAAATGTTTTTTAAATTATATGATCATGACTTGTTGGTGTAACTTGGTGGTGTATGATGGTGGACAATTGTGTTGACATAGGCATATATATGTATATTATATAAGTTTATACAGGAGTGTTTGAAATACGATGGAACTACGTTTTGCCTATATGAGCCTGTAAAATGGGGCTACATTTATGGGATCTTACTGTGTATGAATTGGTTGCATGGAAAAAACAGGGTTAGAATTTACAAAGGAACTGATTTTTCTTAGAAATACCAACTAATGGTATAAAATGGGCATCCATTGTGCAAATAAAAATTGAGAGACTTAGAGCAGAGATGATTAAGGGGGGATTTAATAGAGGTGTTCAAAATATTATAGGTTTTTTGAAAAGGGTGAATAAGGTGCAATTATTTCCACTGCCAAAGGACCTGTAATCAGAGAACACAGCATTAAGATCACTGGGGAAGAAATCGCGGGTGAGGTGGCATTGTGGAGATACTAAACCAGCAAATCGTTATGATCTGGATTGGCTGAGAGGGTGAAGAAAGCAGATTCAGCACTAACTCCCAAAAGGTGATTGGATAAATACTTGAAGGGGAGGCAACCACTGAGTTAAGGAGAAAGAGCAAGAGGAATGGAACTAATGGGCGGCATGGTGGCACAGTGGTTAGCACTGCTGCCTCACAGCACCAGGGACCCGGGTTCAATTCTGGCCTCGGGTGACTGTCTGTGCGGAGTCTGCACGTTCTCCCCGTGTCTGCGTGGGTTTCCTCCGAGTGCTCAGGTTTTCTCCCACACTCCAAAGATGTGCGAGATAGGCTGATTGGCCGTGCTAAATTGCCCCTTAAGTATCAGGGGGACTAGCGGGGTAAATACGTGAGTTACGGGGATAGGGCCTGGGTGGGATTATTGTCAGTGCAGGCTCGATGGGTTGAATGGCCTCCTTCTGCACTGTAGGGATTCTAAGATTCTAATTGGGCAGCTCTTTCAAAGAGTTGGGATAGCCACAATGGGCCAACTGGCCTCCTTCTGTTCAGTATGATTCCATGTTTACATATATAACAGGTGGCAAAATTTTTTTAAATTCATTTGTGAGACAAGGACGGTAGATTCCCTTCCCTAAAGGACATTAGAGAGCTAGATGGGTTTTTCTGACAATCGACAATGGTTTCATAGTCATCAGTAGATTCTTAATTCCAGATATCTTTTAACAAATTCAAATTCCACCATCTGTTGTGGTGGGATTCTAACCCGGGTCCCCGGAACATTAGCTGAGTTTCTGGATTAATAGTCTAGCAATAATGCCACTAGGCCATTGCCTAGTTCTACACTATCACCTGTTCTACACTAGCAATCAAATTTAGAAGTAGGTTACTTCCTGTAGAAAATGCATAGCATTTCAGGCCATTTGTTTTATCTTTCGAGGTTGAGTGAGTGTGCAGTCTCATTGACAGTGACATAGTAAGCTGGATTGTCTGATGAAGGTGCCACGTTCAATAACCAGTCAGCTGAATAGTCTGCCTTCAGTTGGGACGGTAATTTGATTTGATTTATTATTGTCACATGTATTAACATACAGTGAAAAGTATTGTTTCTTGCACGCTATACAGACAAAGCATACTGTTCATAGAGAAGGAAACGAGAGAGTGCAGAATGTAGTGTTACAGTCATAGCTAGGGTGTGGAGAAAGATCAACTTAATGCAAGGTAAGTCCATTCAAAAGTCTGACAGCAGCAGGGAAGCAGCTGTTCTTGAGTCGGTTGGTACATGACCTCAGACTTTTGTATCTGTTTCCCGAAGGAAGGAGGTGGAAGAGAGAATGTCCGGGGTGCGTGGGGTCCTTAATTATGCTGGCTGCTTTGCCGAGGCAGCAGGAAGTGTAGACAGAGTCAATGGATGGGAGGCTGGTTTGCGTGATGGATTGGGCTACATTCATGACATTTTGTAGTTCCTTGCAGTCTTGGGCAGAGCAGGAGCCATACCAAGCTGTGATACAACCAGAAAGAATGCTTTCTATGTTGCATCTGTAAAAGTTGGTGCGAGTCGTAGCTGACATGCCAAATTTCCTTAGTCTTCTGAGAAAGTAGAGGCGTTGCTGGGCTTTCTTAACTATAGTGTCGGCATGGGGGACCAGGACAGGTTGTTGGTGATCTGGATATCTAATTTGGACATTGGATGGGATTATGGCCTGACTGCGATGCCTTTTAGTCATTGGCAGAGCCCAGAAACATTCGCTATTGGATTCTGATGGCTCGCCGTTTTTGTGCGAAGGCTCCTGCTTGAAACAACAATGTTCAGAAAAGCAAGAAGGGTTCTGGGGGCAGAGAGCAGGAAATTGGGCCGCTGATTGATTAAACGCACCCCAAGCTTGGGGAAGAGACTTTGATAAATAAATAAAAATATAGGGTTTTTTCATGCTCCAGCAGTGAACTCTTCACATAAATTTCTGTCTGAATGATTAAAAATCCTGCTTATTTTATGGATGAAGTCATGATAGCAGAATTGTATCTTGTATTATGATTAATAATCAGTACAATTGGCATCCAGCCTGTCAACCACCCTGCAAATTATGAGGCAGTATTGAAATAAATAATGCAATGAAAGTCAAAGTGGTTGACCCGACGTTGACCTTTCCCTACCAGCACAGGTTATCAACATAAAGTTTGCGGAGCACTTTCATCTAGCTGGAAGTAACAGGAACCTGCGAGTACTCCAATAACTAAATCCCACTCGCTGAATGGGCACTGCTATCGTCTTGCTTGTGCAACACAGTCCCCGCAATGAGGAGTGACAGGCCTGCATTGAAGAGCAAATAATGGGAGATTTCTTCATTATGTTCTCCTAACCCCTTTCCCAGGACAACTTGTTTCAGCCTGTGCCCAGGGCCCCTTGAATTTCTCCTGCGCTGAGGAGCAAATAGCTTGTGGTTAAAATTGCAACCGCGTTAACCCTTTGGGTGCTGATTGCCTCTTTCATGTTCTGACCACCGATAATGCCCTGTCTGTGAACACAACTCTTCACTCACCTGAAGAAGGAGCGATACTCCGAAAGCTTGTGCTACCAAATAAACCTGTTGGACCTGGTGTTGTGAGACTGCTTACCGAAATTCAATTCAGCCATGAAATACAAGCAGACCAACGAAAAATAATTATTCATGTGTTGAAGTTTAAGTTTATTGATTAGTGTCACAACTGGACTTAAATTAAAAGTGCAATGAAGTTACTGCGAAAATCCCCCAGTTGCCACACTCCAGTGCCTGTTTGGGTACACTGTGGGAGAATTTAGCACGGCCAATGCACCTAACCAGCACGTCTTTCGGACTGCGGGAGGAACCCGGAGCACCCGGAAGAAACCCACGCAGACATGGGGAGAATGTGCAGACTCCGCACAGATGGGACGACACAGTGGCACAATGGTTAGCACTATTGCCTCACAGCACCAGGCACCCGGGTTCAATTCCCGGCTTGGGTCACTGTCTGTGCTCCAGTTTCCTCCCACAGTCTGAATGACATGCTGGTTAGGTGAATTGGCTGTGCTAAATTCTCCCTCAGTTTACTAGAACAGGCGCCAGAGTATGGCGACTAGGGGGTTTTCACAGTAACTTCATTACAGTGTTAATGTAAGCCTACTTGTGACACTAATAAATAAAATTTATTTGATTTAATTTATTATTGTCACATGTATTGGTATACAGTGAAAAGTATTGTTTCTTACGCGCTATACAGACAAAGCATAAAACAGTGACCCAAGCCAGGAATTGAACCCAGGTCCCTGGCGCCGTGAGGCCACAGTGCTAACCACCGTGCTGCAGTGGTTCACTTTATTTTCTTCACCCCAGTATTTTCTGAAATGTAAATGTGCATTGGTCACGCTTCCAACAGACTTTACAGATTACATCCCAGTGATTTGCCTCTTAACTGAATTGTTTCCACGTTCGTAGAATTGCAGGTGGCTGCCTTGTCCATGTAATCAACACCCCTTGGTGTGTGGAAACCTGTTCTTTGGAAATAAAAGCAAAGGGGTGAGGGAGGAGGAGAATTTGCGCGTGTATTGTACCCATGAGGTGAACCACAGGCACGTATTGGCTTTTGCATTGCTTTGGAAAGTGTGCAAGTATGTGCAAGCGATGAAGTAACTCAAGTCAACATACACATCTGTAACTAAATGCTAACCATCCATTATTCTTTCTGTAATTATGTCACTGGTGTCATGGGGTCATGGATCCCGTGAACTGTGGATTTATGTCCACTCTTGTGATTTTCACCAATCTAGGTAACAAACAGCATTCTAGGACATTAATAAGGATTTATCTCCAATCAGAGTGATCACATGCATTGATATCCCAATCCCTGTTGCCTTATTCGTTACCCTCCTTTGCCCCAAATAGTGAGCATGTGTTGCCACTGACAGGATCTAGCCGGCTGTTCCTTCTTACGTAGCAATCTTCCTCACTCGTTCCTGCATGTCACTGCCAGTTTGGAGTTAGCACTGTCCACCTATCACCCATTTAGCTCTGATTTTGTTACATTATTGCCTTGTTATCATTCCGTAACCTCTCAGACATCCCTAAGAAAAATCTCACTGCATTGTCTTGAGAAAGCCAAGTTGCCATTTGCAATTGCTTACCTCTTGAGATTTCACATTTAAGAAAATAACTTACGTTTATACGGCACATCTACTGTAGTAAACCGCCCTGAAGCACTTAACATGAGCGATGTGCTACAGATGTAGAAATGCTGGAAATTATGCCAGATCTGTAACGCTTTTCTAGCATCAATTATAAATATTTTTGACAACAGGCCACAGAAGGAGATGTCAGAACAAATCATAGAATCCCTACAGTGCAGAAGGAGGCCATTTGGCCCATCAAGTCTGCACCAACTCTTCAGCAGAAGACCCCACCCAGGCCCTTTCCCATAACCCATACTCACCCCATTAATCCTCCTAACCTACATATCTTGGGACACTATGGGGCAATCTAGCCATGGCCAATCAGTCTAACCTGCACAACTTTGGACTGTGGGAGGCAACTGGAGCACTCAGAGGAAACCACACAGACACGGAGAACTTGCAAACTCCACACAGACGGTCACCCAAGGCCGGAATCGAACCCGGGTTCCTGACGCTGTGAGGCAGCTTTGCTAACCATTGTGCCACTATGCCGCCCTCAGCTTGGTCAAGGAGGTAGGTTTAAGGAGGTTCTTGAGAGGTATAGAGGTGGAGAGGGAATTCCATAACTTCAAGACAGCAGAAAGCACAAACATCAATGAGGGAGCAATTAAAATCAGGGATGCACAAGGGGCCAGGATTGGAGGAACACAGATATTTCGGAGGGTTGTCAAGGAGGCTACAGAGTTAGGGATGAAGGAATTTGAAAATCCGAATGAGGAACTGAAAATTAAGGCCCTGTCAGCCCGTGAGTCTGTGAACATTGGTACGTTAAAAGGCAAATTAAGACCAACAGGAGGCCCTCACTCCCCACCAAGCCCATTCCTTCCAACGAACCCAACCACACTTATTCATTGGAGTGGCTAACCTTTGATAAAACTTCCAAGAAATCTTCTGCCGCCCCGTTTTGGGATATCAATAAACCAATCAATTACAACACTTGGGAAAACACATTTTAGAATCAGAGAATGATACAGCCTCCATTCAGCCTAACATGATGGTGTCAATCCTTTGAAAGATCTATCCAAAACAGTCCCACTCCCTGACTATATTCCTGCCTATCCTTTTTCATCTGATGAAGGAGCAGCGCTCCGAAAGCTCGTGATTCCAAATAAACCTGTTGGACTTTAACTTGGTGTTGTGAGACTTCTTACAGTGCCCATCCCTGTTCAACGCCGGCATCTCCACATCATATCCTCTTTGAAATTTACTATTGAATTTGTTTCCACCATTTGGGGCAGCATGGTGGCACAGAGGTTAGCACTGCTCCCTCACAGCACCAGGGACCTGGGTTCAATTCTGACCTTGGGTGACTGTATGTGTGGAGTTTGCACATTTTCCCCATGTCTGTATGGTTTTTCTCCGGGTGCTCTGGTTTCCTCCCACAGTCCAAAGCTTCGTGGGTTAGGTTGATTGGCCAGGCTAAATTGCCCCTTAGAGTCAGGGGGACTAGCAAGATGAATATGTGGGGTTATGATGATGGGTGGGATTGTTGTTACAGGCTCAATGGGCTGAATGGCCTCACTCTGCACTTGAGGGATCCTATGATCTCTGATGTATTCCATCCTGGATTATGACAACTCGCCGTGTAAAAAGAATTTCTTCCCTTACACCAACCCAAGGATTTTGTTCACCAATTATCCTAAATTTTCTACATTAAGATAGTAACTACACTTCAACCTTGCTTGAATGGCAATAATGAGGTCATAGAGGGCACAATATAAATTCAAGGCTTGTTTTCCTTTTTCTCTGAGACTGGCTGTCAGCTAATTTATTGTTGGAAAAGAATTATAGATTGAAGTCAGTTTCCTATCTTTCCATGAATTGTACACGTGAGGGTACAGTAGACATGTGAAGGTACATGTGACCCTCTTCCTGGACAGTTTAACCAGTCCTTTCCTTTACTCAAGGACATCCGACACCTCTGCTATTATGAGCCGAACAAACGCTCTACAGCGTAACTTGGCACCACATGTCATACTGTAGTTGCAGTTTATAGACATGTGATGGTTAATATTCTGCAGATGGATGGGGAATTTAAACAGAACATACTGAAAAGCCCTTGATTAATAGCATTTGCTGAATACATTCTCTGAATACACTGAAAACACGAACTCTGCTAGATTTATTGACTTGTAGCAGAGATGCCGCTGTACACCTGCTATGTGGTAGTAGTGTTCTGCTAATTAATTAAAGTCTGCCGGTGCTGTCATACTGAGGGGGTTATAGGGAAGAAAGCTGCTTGAGTATTTATCAGACAATTAGTTGGCTATATATTGTCTCATCAATTAAACCAGTCCGAATGTTTTCTAGGCTACAAAGCCAGGTTTTAACCCTTGCTTGTAAACATAACACGGAATTAGGAGCTAGAGTCATAGAATCCCAACAATGAAGAAGGAGGCCATTTGGCCCATCGAGTCTGCACCAACAACAATCCCACTCAGGCCCTATCGCTGCAACCCCACGTATTTAATCCACCTAAATCTAAGGGGCAATTTAGCATGGCCAATCAACCCAACCCGCACATTTTTAGAATGTAGGGGGAAACCGGAGCACCCAGAGGAAACACACGCAGACATGGGGAGAATGTGCAAACTCCGCACAGACAGTCACCCAAGGCCGGAATAGAACCCTGGTCCCGAGCATTGTGAGGCAGCAGTGCCAACCACTGAGCCACCATGCTAAACGTACCATCAGCTGTGGATTGGTGGGTAGCAATCTGGTCTTGGAGTCAGAAGGTTATGGGTTCTCGTCCCACTCCAGAGACTTGTATGTATAATCCAGGCTGATGGTCCAGTACAATATAGAGGGAATGCAGCTCTGTTGGTGACATATAATTTCATGATAGAAATGAAAGATCCTCCAACACTATTTGCAGATGTTCCCTCCCTGGTGACTGGGCCAATATTTATCAATGGCTAGCTTACCTGTCCATTAATGCTTACTGTGTGCAAATTGGCTGCTGAATTTCTTACATTATGTCAATGGTTACACTTCAAAACTACCTCATTGCCTGTGAAACACTTTGGGATTTAGATTGTGTAAAGCACTATATCAATGCAAGTTCTGTCTTCTTGGCTACATCACTTTGAACTAAAATATGCCACTTCAGTTAACAAATTAGTCAATTCTTTAGGATCATAGAATCATAGATTACCCGCAGTGCAGAAGCAGGCCATTCAGCCCATTGGGTCTGCACCAACTCAGGCCTTTCCTCCGTCCTATCCCCACTAATCCCACACATTTCCCATGGCTAATCCATTTAACCCACACATCTTGGACACAAAGGGGCAATTTAACACGGCCAATCCACCTAACTTACACATCTGGGGACACTAAGGGGCAATTTAACACAGCCAATCCACCTAACCTGCACATCTTGGGACATTAAGTGACAATTATAGCATGGCCAATGCACCTAACCTGCACATCTTGGGACACTAAGCGACAATTTTAGCATGGCCGATGCACCTAACCTTCACATCTTTGGACACTAAGGGGCAATTTAGCACGGCCAATGCACCTAACCTGCACATCTTTGGGCTGTGGGAGGAAATCGGAGTATCTGGAGGAAACCCACGCAGACATGGCAGAACATGTAAACTCAGCTCTCTTGAAGGCAGTGTCTGAAGCAAGATTCTGTTTCAATGGAAATCAGCGATTCCCCATCATTTAAATTGTTATCCTTGTGTGAGCCCAGGGAGGGGGTACACTATTTAACCATGGTGAGCACACACAGGAGAGCCCTTAGCTGACATCCACAAACCCACAAGAGGGGGTTCAGTGTATGCAGATCCCACTGGATTTCTGGTAAGGTTCCCTCCCCTCACCACTCCGTTCACACATGGACTGGAATTTCAAATCTCACACCTTAACAAGTTTCAAGTCTGTGCAATGAATTAATCGACTGATCCAGAGAGAGTAATTTATATAACTGAATGGCTATGTGTACTATCCTTATTAAGGCATGATCTATAGGCAAGGTCAAAGGATGACTATTTTCTTACTAAAGGAAGACCAAAAGTCCAAAGATGTGCAGGTTCATAGAATCATAGAATCTACAGTGCAGAAGGAGGCCATTTGGCCCATCGAGTCTGCACCGATAGTAATCCAACAACAAGGTTAGATGTATTAGCCATGGTAAATTGTCCCTTAGTGTCCCAAAATGTGTAGATTAGGAGGATTAGCCATGGTAAATGCGTGGCGTTAAGAGAATGGGATGAGGGGTGGGCCTGAGTAAGATGCTCTGGAGAATCAGTGCAGACTCGATGGGCTGAATGGCCTCCTTCTGCACAGAAGGGATTCTATGATCCTGTAACCCTGAACTGGAGGCTTCATTTATTGTACAATTGTCAAATTACTCACTAAAAAAGGTCTTATATCCATAAAGTGCCTTATCACATTGAAACATCTCCCAGCCCATCACACAATGAATACATTTACTATTATCTGCAACCTACATGTAGGTTTATAAAGTGCACTGAAACAGACCATCCCATAAACATAAGCAAGATTAGTATTAAAAGATCTTGATTGGCAGAGATATCAAACATCATAGACAATATTACTAGTTTAAAATAACAGGGAAAATATAAGGGATTTAGGGAAAATGTTAGTAACAGAGGAAGTGAATGAGGCTTCTGAAGAAGAACCCAATGAAATCTGATGCACACTGTAATAACTAATAGAGGCACAGTGAGCTAAAGAACCTAGAGATGGGATAGGAACATAGGAATTGATAACTATAAAAAGACCAATCCATTGAGTTTGTCACCTACCATCTGGGTAGTCACAAGGTGCAATGGTAATGGAGTTGTTGACTAATCATACAACAATCAATATCTATCAATTAGTTTACAACAGACCCAGCCATGGAATGAGGAAAACCCCACTAATGGAGAGCTTTGGGGTCCATAGCTCCAAAGTCATCCGTTCCTCCCTGGAATGCTCCCTGAAATGGTACACTTACCACTTGTCTTGACTCAAATTACTCACATTCTCCCCGTGTCTGTGTGGGTTTTCTCCGGGTGCTCTGGTTTCCTCCCACACTCCAAAGATGTGCGGATTAGGTGGATTGGCCATGTTGAATTGCCCCTTCATGTCAGGGGGATTAGCAGGGTAAATTGTGTGGGGTTACGGGGATAAGGTTTGGGTGGGATTGTTGTCGGTGTAGACTCGATGGGCCGAATGGCCTCCTTCTGCACTGTCGAGATTCTGATTAATTCTATGAAGACAGCATACTTGATTCAAACTGAGGCATTGGCAATTAATTAATTAGAATTCTGCCACCAATTCAGAATCCTCTGCCTAAATCTCTCCTCCCTGCGGTATACCTTTCTCCTTCCTGTTAAAGCTACGACAATGTCTATTTCATTGGCCAAGTCTTTGATTACCTTCCCTTAATCTAGTTGGCTGTCCAGCCTGATGGGTTGAATAGGCACCTTCCATACATGAATCTACGATTCCATGTTCTTCACTTCTTTCTCTTCCTACAGCAGTGACAACATTTCAAAAATACTTCAGTGGCTGTAAATGGCTTTGGGACAGCTGGAAAGGTACAATATAAATTTTTGGCAACTGTCTTGGAGCATTTTACTAATTTGAAAAGTGCAATATAAAAAGTTATATTATTACACGATGATGGAGATGTTGATTTTTATTTTGCATTATGTCTGATGAAGTTTAAACTGTATTTTGTTAAGTGAAAACATTTGATCATCACTAAGGTCCCTATTTGTCAATGTTATTTAAGGTTTTGGGGTTTATGAGAGTGAATTTTTGTCATTTAAAGTTTCTTCTTCGTAAAGTGCATGCAAAGTATTGATGGGCTTTTTTATTTAACTTGGATTAAACTAAGGGATTTTCACAGTAACTTCTTTGCAGTGTTAATGTAAGCCGACTTGTGACACTCATAAATAAACTTTTAAAATTTTCGATTCCGTTTATGTGGTCCAGCTTTCTACAATTACCAGACATTCCGGTCTTACCCTCTGAGGAACCGGAAAGTCCCACCCAAAGTCAATGGATTTTTTGCTGGTCTGTCAAATTTCTGTGTCATCCCACCAACACCACCTGCCCCCCACCCCTCCCCCACAATTATTCCCTTGGTGAGTGAGACTGGAAAGTCCATTCATTTAAATATTAAACAACAAAAAGAATCATAGAATCCCGACAGCGCAGAAGGAGGCCATTCAGCCCATCGAGTCTGCACTGACCACAATCCCACCCAGGCCTTATTCCCATAACCCCAGATATTTACCCTGCTACTCCCCCTGACACTACGGGCAATTTAGCATGGCCGCTCAACCTAACCCGCACAGCTTTGGACTGTGGGAGGAAACCGGACCACTCGAATTAAACCCACGCAGACACGGGGAGAACGTGCAAACTCCACACAGACAGCGACCCAAGGCTGGAATTGAACCCGGGTCCCTGGCACTGTGAGGCAGCAGTGCTAACCACTGTGCCGCTTTGCCGCCCAAAAGAACCTTAATGCATTCTCCCTTCAATCCTCCAAAGAGTTGTAGCAAGGGGCATGTTATACATAAACAATGTATTCACATTTAGAAAGCTGTTGGTATTTAACACATGAATTAACTTTAAAAAATATCATTGTGTCTTGTCAGAGGAGTCAGCTTACCCTCCATAGTGTTAAACCCAGGAGCCCTGAACAATGGTGTCAATGTGCATTAGAAAGTAAGAAGCATTGGAATAATCCAACTCTGAACCTTCTCACAGACCATGTCCAGTCCACCCAATTTATTTAAAGCAACTGAACAAATTATACAGAATCACAGCACACTATCTGCCCAACTTTAGTCTATGCCAGCATTCAAACTCTGGAAATGAGTAGCATGGTGGCACAGTGGTTAACACTGCTGCCTCACAGCTCCCAGGGACCTGGGTTCAATTCCGACTTTGTCCGTGACTCTGGGTATGGAGTTTGCGCGTTCTCCCTGTCTCCGTGTGTGTTTTCTTTGGGGGCTCCGGTTTCCTCCCATAGTCCAAAAATGTGCAGGTTAGGTGGATTGGCCATGCTAAATTGCCCCTTAGTGTCCAAAGTTATGTAGGTTAGATGGATTGGCCATGCAGAATTGACCCTTGGTGTCAAAAGATGTGCAGGTTAGGGGAATTATCAGGGTAAATGCGTGGGGTTGCAGGGATAGGCCGAATGTGGGCCTGGGTAAGATACACTGTCAGAGAGTCAGTGTAGACTCGATGGGCCAAATGGCCTCCTTCTGCACTGCAGGGATTCTATGATCCCTTTTGTTCAGTGATGTTGACCGAGGGATAAATATTGACCAGGACATGAGGGAGAAACCTTATTGCTCTTATTCAACATGGTGGCCACGGAATCTCTTTATGTCCACTTGAGAGCATGATGAGGTTTAACATCTGCTCCGAATGATGGCACCTCCAGTGGTGACTCACTCCCTCAATATCTCCTCCGAATGATGGCACCTCCAATGATGCAGCATTCCCTCAATACTTCACCAGATTGTCAACATATTTTAAATAGGAAAAAAAGTAACATGTTTGTCAACTGTAGAAACTGCAAGGCAAATTTTTATACAGAAAGTGGGGAAAGTCGAGCAGTAGCTCAAACATTTATTCCATAATAATCATTCCAGAGATAAAAATACAGACCACATTTCCAGAATTAATTTGGATTTCCTCTCTCTTATATCTGAGCTGAGTGAGTCATGACTGATTGAACTTGCAAAGAGATTTAGAATCCCGGAGGGAGATTGCAGTTTATAAACCTGTCAAGACCGCAGTGCTAAGGACTATAGAGTTTAACAAGCCAATGCTATTGGGTTCTCGACCCAACAGACACCCTTGGGACTGGCTTCAGCAGAATTATTTCTCTGTTTATTGTAATCCCATCCTTATCACTGATTTGCAAGTAAAAATGTGTCAAGTGCAGTGCCACGGTTAAAAGGATCTTATTCCATTTTCAGCCTGAAAGTTAGGAAACTAATATATTAGATTGTTTTTTACATGAATACTGAGCCAGTCGTTCTGTTGGAAGGAGAAGCACTGAGATCAAAGGTATTTTCTACCCCACTCCATCCTCATTGGAAGCCATTAAATATGGAGTTTTGATTGCACTTGTGTAAAAATCCAACATCTGATATCCGCTGGATAGTAACATCAATAAGTCACAGTAATGGATACAGTGTAAAAACTTACAATGTTTAAAGTCAAAGTTTATTTATTAGTTACAAGTAGGCTTACATTAACACTGCAGTGAAGTTACTGTGAAAGTCCCCTAGTCGTCACACTCTGGCGCCTGTTTGGGTACACTGAGGGAGAATTTAACATGGCCAATCCATCTAACGTGCACATCTTTGGACTGTGGACTGGGACTTTGAACTGTTCGGCTACAGTTTAAAGCGCATATTTTCCATTCTTAACTTCAGTCGAAAAGCATCATTCTTGCTGTGAGATAGCTCAGTATGGAGGTGGCAATCCTCTCCATTCATAACGTCATTGATATAAATCTACGTTAAAATGGGAAAATCATAGAATTTCCATAGCGCAGAAGGAGGCCATTCAGCCCATCGAGTCTGCACCAAAAACAATCCCGCCCAGGCTCTATCCCCAAATCCCCACGTATTTACCCTGTTAATCCCCCTGACACTAAGGGGCAATTTAGCATGGCCAATCCACCTAACCCGCACATCTTTGGAGTGTGGGAGGAAACCAGAGCACCCAGAGGAAACCCACGCAGACACGGGGAGAATGTGCAATCTCCAAATAGACAGTCACCCAAGCCAGGAATTGAACCCGGGTCCCTGGCGCTGTGAGGCAGCAGTGCCAACCACTGTGCCAACCACTGTGCCACCCCCCCCCCCCCCCCAAAAAAAGACTTTATTCTTCTCAACGTTTAACAAAGGAAATAATTATCCGAAAAACAGACTTGGCTCTGTGGTTGCTCTCTCATTTCTTCTTTACTCCGGGCAAGTAATCCAGGCTACCAGTCCAGTGCAGTACTATGGGATCATTACATGGTTAGAGGTGCCGTCTTCCACATGAGATGTTAAAACGAGATGTTATATCCCAGATGGATATAAATGGCACTATTGGAGGAGCATCCTCTCTAAGTTCTTACCAACACATGCCCCTCAATCAATGCACAACACAGATGGCCCAATCATTTATCTCACTTATGGGGAGGTGATGGCTAGACCATTAATCCAGAAACTCAGCTAATGTTCTGGGGACCCGGGTTCGAATCCCACCACGGCAGATGGTGGAATTTAAATTCAATAAAAAAAATCTGGAATTAAGAATTCATTGATGATCATGAAACCACTGTCGATTGTCAGAAAAACTCATTTAGTTCACTAATGTCCTTTAGGGAAGAAAATCTGTCATCCTTACCTAATCTGGCCTACATGTGACTCCAGAGCCACAGCAATGTGGTTGACTCTCAACTGCCCTCTGAAATGGCCCAGCAAGCCACTCAGTTTCAAGGGCAACTAGGGATGGGCAACATTTGGTACCCCTGCCAGTGACACCTGTGTCCCACGAATGAATCACTGCTGTCCAAATTAGCAGTCGTGTTTCCAACATTATAACAGTAATTCATTTGTTGTGAAGTGATTCAGGATGTCCTGAGGATTTGGAAAATGCTATTCCGTCTAGTTCCTTCTATAAAATTTCCATGTGGTGGCAATCACAGTTGGACTGCCGCTCCTAGTTACATTGAAATGTAGTCGCACCTTTCTCACCTGACCTTCTGACTTGGGAGAGAGGTGCAGTGCAGCGGGGTCTGATGCCTTCACATGGGGTGGGGAGGTTGGGGGGGAAGCAGGAAAGTCAGGGAAGAGGAAGATATGCTCCCTCTTTTTACAGCACTTGTTGCTGTAAAGCAGGTACATTTAAAATTGCAGCCACTTTGAGAAGCTGAGAGGATGGTAAGTGTTTAAGGTAATTGGATAGGATGGTGGGGTGTGGTGGGGAATTGGATAAGATGATGGGGTGTGTGGGTAATTGGATAGGATGGTGGGTTGTGGTGGGTAACTGGATAAGATGATGGGGTGTGTGGGTAATTGGATAGGATGTGAGGTGTGGTGGGTAATTGGATAAGTTGGTGGGATGTGATGGGTAATTGGATAAGATGGTGGGGTGTTGTGGGTAATTGGATAGGATGGTGGGGTGTGATGGGTAATTGGATAAGATGGTGGGCTGCAGTAGTGTGGAGAATGCCGGGGGGGGGGGGGGGGCGGGGTGCAGGGGAGGAGGGTTGGCCGGGTTCAGTTGATCAGTGGCAGGGTGGTGGGGTTTCAGATGGTCATGGGGGGGGTAGTCAGGTGATCTGTCAGGGGGGGTGTCAGGTGGTCATTGAGCAGGGTATGGGGGTGGTTGGTGGCGGGGGTTGGGTGATTAATGAAGAGGGGGTTGGGCTGTGTGGCTCAGTTGATCAGCACGGTGGCACAGTGGTTAGCACTGCTGCCTCACAGTGTCAGGGACCCAGGTTCGATTCTGGCCTCGGGTCACTCACTGTGAGTGTGTGGAGTTTGCACATTCTCCCCGTGTCTGCATGGGTTTCCTCCGGGTGCTCTGGTTTCCTCCCACACTCCAAAGATGTGCGGGTTAGGCTGAGTGGCCATGCTAAATTGACCCTAGTGTCAGGGGGACTAGCAGGGTAAATACATGGGGTTAGGACAGGGCCTGGATGGGATTGTTGTCGGCACAGGCTCGATGGGCCAAATGGCCTCCTTCTGCACTGTAGGGATCGGTTGGAGGAAGTGGGGCGGCGGGGGTGAGGGGATTCGGGTGATCCTTGGGGAGGTGCAGTTGCTGGGTGCAGGGAGTGGGGTAGTTGTTAGGGATTGTGGCAGGTGGTTGTGTTTAATTGTTTGGTGGCGGGGGTGGTCGGGTAGTCATGGGTAAGTCAGGTGATCTGTGAGGGGGTGACAGGTGGTCATTGAGCGAGGTGGATGGTGAATGGGAGTTGGGTGATCAATAAAGGGGAGGATTGGGTAGTCTGGTACAGTTGAACGGAGGGGAATTTGGGTGATTGTTGGAGGTTGGGCCAGGTATTTGGGTTCAGTTGATTGGTGGCGAGGGGGGTCAAGTGGTCATGGGGGAGTCAGGTGATCTGTGAGGGACGTGTTGGGTGGTCATGACGGGAGTTGGGTGGTCAATGAGGGTGGTCAGGTGATCAATGATGGATGGGTTGGGTCGTCTGATCTAATTGATCGTTGGGGGGTATTGGATGGTCATTGGGTGACTCAAGTGGTCAAAGGGGTGTCTAAGGGTTGGGCATGTAGTCGGGTTTGATTTGATATATTATTGTCACGTATTGGTATAAGGTGAAAAGTATTGTTCCTTGCGCGCTATACAGACAAAGCATACCGTTCACAGAGAAGGAAATGAGAGAGTGCAGAATGTAGTGTTACAGTGATAGCTAGGGTGTAGAGAAAAATCAATTTAATGCGAGGAAGGTCCATTCAAAAGTCTGACAGCAGCAGGGAAGAAGCTGTTCTTGAGTCGGTTGGTATGTGACTTCAAAAGTTTGCATCTTTTTCTCAACGGAAGAAGGTGGAAGAGAGAATGTCTGGGGTGTGAGGGGTCCTTAATTATGCTGGCTGCTGGACAGAGTCAATGGATGGGAGGCTGGATTGTTTGATAGATTGGGCTCCATTCACGACATTTTATAGTTTCTTGCAGTCTTGGGCAGAGCAGGAGCCATACCAAGCTGTGATACAACTAGAAAGAATGCTTTCTATGGTGCATCTGTAAAAGTTGGTGAGCGTTGTAGCGGACATGCTAAATTTCCTTAGTTTTTTGAGAATGTAGAGGCGTTGATGGGCTTTCTTATCTATAGTTGTCGGCATGTGGGTGTCTCATGATGGGTGCTAATATATTATAGTTACCCTGGAGTTCGAAGTGATTTTAATTTTTCTAACTTTACTTCGTTAACTATTCCTTTACAACAATCAGAGCCATCCAAAGAATACAATTTAAATGAAAATTGTGGATGGTTCTAAGTGCAATTACCCAACAGAAGTTTAAAGCTTCCTGGATAATTATCATGCTATCCTTACATGGAGATTTTGAGGTTTGGGGGTAGGCAGTGCATCTTTGGGGTATGTCTGCAACCCCCCCCGCCCCCCGCAAGACATCCGGAGATCAGAAATTATGGGCCATTTTTGCTGATAGAAAATGGGAAGGCCAGGGGCTGCCGGAAACCAGGAATAGAAAGGTTTAATTCAGAAAATGCACAAATCTGAATCAGGAAAATCAGGCAACGTAATGGGTGCGAGCTTTATTCAGCACTGGAATGGTCAGTCGACAGTAACTCCATTGTGAGACCAACCAGGACCAAGGAGGGGTGAGGAATTGAGAGAGTTTGAGTTCTGTCTTACAGTGACTGAATGTTTTCCTGAAATGTATGAAATATACTAAATCAGGAACAATGAAAGAAAACAGAAAAGAATTTCATTCCTGTGGAGATTTCCATTAGTTTAACAACACCAGGTTAAAGTCCAACAGGTTTATTTGGTAGCAAAAGCCACACAAGCTTTCGGAGCTCCAAGCCCCTTCTTCTTCACTCACCTGAAGAAGGGGCTTGGAGCTCCGAAAGCTTGTGTGGCTTTTGCTACCAAATAAAACTGTTGGACTTTAAGCTGGTGTTGTTAAACTTCTTACTGTGTTTACCCCAGTCCAACGCCGGCATCTCCACATCGAGATTTCCATGACCATAAAATTGTCAATAAAAATGTCAATATTAATTCAACAGTCCAATTTCAGAGATCATGCAAAATAATTTAATATCTGTAAGGAAAATGAAATAGGAAAAGCAGCGATTTCATACAATCATCATAGAATCCCCGCAGTGCAGAAGAAGGCCATTCAGCCCATCGAGTCTGCACTGACCACAATCCCACCCAGACCATATTGCCGTAACCCCATATATTTACCCTCCTAGTCCCCCTGACACTAGGGTCAATTTAGCATGGCCAATCAACCTAACCCGCACATTTTTGGACTGTGGGAGGAAACCAGAGCACCCGGAGGAAACATAGGCAGACAGGGGGAGAATGTGCAGACTCCACACAGACAGTGACCCAAGCCGGGAATCAAACCCAGTCCCCTGGCACTGTGAGGCAACAGTGCTAACCATTGTGCCACCATGCCGACACTATTTGAAAAAGAGTTTCCCAATCCTCTTTGAACTGTGCCGCAGAATCTTTAACATCCACCCAAGCAATCACAAGGGGTCGCACTTTGAGGGATGGCACGGTGGCACAATGGTTAGCACTGCTTCCTCACAGCGACAGGGACCTGGGTTCACTGTCTGTGCAAAATCTGTACATTCTCCCTGTGTCTGCGTGGGTTTCCTCCGGGTGCTCCGGTTTCCTCCCACAGTCTGAAGGACGTGCTGGTTGGGTGCATTGGCCATACTAAATTCTCCCTCAGTGTACCCGAACAGGCACTGGAGTGTGGCAACTGGGGGATTTTCACAGTAACTTCATTGCAGTGTTAATGTAAGCCTACTTGTGGCACTAATAAATAAACTTTAATATCTCACCCAAAAAGATAATCCCTGCAAAAGTACGGCACCCTCTCAGTTCTGTATTGTATTGTAGTTCCAGCCAGGTTATGTGCTCAAGGCTGCTGTGTGCGTGTGGAAGCAGTTTGAACCCATAACCTTTCTGAATCAGTAGCAGAAGAGCTACTAACGGATCCAAGGCAGACATTACGTAGAGCCTTTAATTAGATTACTACCTCATAATTACTCTCAGCCATTCAATATTCTCTGTAAATCAGAGATTAGACTGTTTAAATTGGTTTATGAAACTGTGAGTAAACATTTAACGATTGCGTTCCTATGCAATTGTTAGGGTTTCCTATATGTGACCATATGTGCACCAACAATGCCAAATTGCATTTACATAGCACCTTCAACATAGCAAACATCCCAAAGCGTTTCCCAGGAAAGTAATCAGCCAAAAATTGATGCGGAATCACATAAAAACATAGAAAGTAGAAAATAGGAGCAGAAGGGCGGCACGGTAGGGCAGTGGTTAGCACTGCTGCTTCACAGCTCCAGGGTCCCGGGTTCGATTCCCGGCTCGGGTCACTGTCTGTGTGGAGTTTGCACATTCTCCTCGTGTCTGCGTGGGTTTCCTCCGGGTGCTCCGGTTTCCTCCCACAGTCCAAAGATGCGCGGGTTAGGTTGATTGGCCAGGTTAGAAAAATTGCCCCTTAGAGTCCTGGGATGTGTAGGTTAGAGGGATTAGCGGGTAAAATATGTGGGGGTAGGGCCTGGGTGGGATTGTGGTCGGTGCAGACTCGATGGGCCGAATGGCCTTCTTCTGCACTGTCGGGTTTCTATGATTTCTATGATTTCTATGATTTCTATGATTTCTAAGGAGGCCATTCAGCCCTTCGAGACTGCTCCACCATGCATTATGATCATGGCTGATCATCCAACTCAAGAGCCTGATTCCCCCCCCCGACATATTCTTTGATAAGGAGATATTAGGACAGCACGGTGACACTGTGGTTAGCACTGCTGCCTCACAGCGCCAGGGATTCAGGTTCAGCTCTGGCCTCGGGTGACTGTCTGTGTGGAATTGCTGCGTTCTCCCCGTGTCTGTGTGGGGGCGGCACGGTAGCACAGTGGTTAGCACTGCTGCTTCACAGCTCCAGGGACCTGGGTTCGATTCCCGGCTTGGGTCACTGTCTGTGTGGAGTTTGCACATTCTCCTCGTGTCTGCGTGGGTTTCCTCCGGGTGCTCCAGTTTCCTCCCACAGTCCAAAGATGTGCGGGTTAGGTTGATTGGCCATGCTAAAATTGCCCCTTAGTGTCCTGAGATGTGTAGGTTAGAGGGATTAGCGGGTAAATATGTAGGGATATAGGGATAGGGCCTGGGTGGGATTGTGGTCAGTGCAGACTCGATGGGCCAAATGGCCTCTTTCTGCACTGTAGGGTTTCTATGATTTCTATGGTTTCTAGGTTTCGGGATAGGGGCTTGGGTGGGATTGTTATCGGTGCAGACTCGATGGGCCGAACGGCCTCTTTCTGCACTGTAGGGATTCTATGATTCTAGGAGAAGGTTACAGAGATAACAAAGAGTATTTTTTTTCAATTGAGTTACTTGCCCCCAGGCCAGGAGACAATATAAGTCGCCAGGCACAGGTGATGATGGGTGAAGGGGACTTGGCGTGAGTTGGGATACAGACAGAGGAATTTAGATGCGTTCAATATTACGGAAGTTGTGAGACTCGCCACAAGGACACTGGAATAGTTAGATGTGGAGGTAAGAAGATAAAGGATGATGGTTTCAGCAGCAAATGAGTTGAGGCAGGGATGAAAATGGACACAAGGGACTCTATAACAAGTCTATGAGATTGTCAGACAGTGTCCCATGATCTGAATTCATGTAGAATTTGTTAGCAACTCCTGCAGCTAACAAATGTAAAGAAAATTAAACTGTATGAGTAATTAATTCTTTAAATTGCTCCGGCTTTCTCGTGATACAGAAACATTCTGACGGATTAAAACTAAAAACATGAACACAAGAGCTGCCAAATAAAAATTCTAATTTTTAAAGGGAAGTTGAAATGAATGAGTGCACAGATTGCAGTTCCTTTAGTGTGATTGAAATACTTTCCCCCTGCCCCTCACCCCGACATCAGAGTGTAAAAAATGCACTGGCGGGGGGGTCCCATACTGAGTTCAAATAACCTGCTGTTGCTGCGATCTCCAATCTGCCCCTCTGGGATCACCTTTCTGTTGCATCTCCCGCAAAATTGTTACATTAATTCCAGACCCTCTGGGGAACTGTAAAGTGTCAGCAATGATTTACATCCCTCCAGCTGATTGGGTGCTCATCGCCAGGGGGAGTCTATACGAGCGGGTGTATTCATTTGTATTAAATGCCTGCCTGTAACTCTTTGACAAGGCTCTGGCAGAGCTTAACCTCCCCTTGGGGAACCAGTGGAAAGGGCAGAAATCGAGCCGAGAAGCATTTACATACATAAGCATCAAAAGCAAAGCAAACACTTTTCAATATGTATCGATTTTGAGACTATTCTTCCTCTAGCTGCCCACTGTTTGGATAATTTCCCTGAGAAGTCATTCATTCCTCCTTGGCATTCCCAAAGTAAGGAGGGTTCTTGTTCATTCTGCGTCAGTACTCATCCCAGCTTTCCACTGTACACTAATACTGTGTGCACAAATTTGCTGTCTACACACCCGTGGTCAACCTGTCAGAATCCACGAGGAAAGGCATTGGGATTCTGGATTAATAGTCTAGCGATAATACCACGAGGCCATCGCCTCCCCCATCATGTAGGTGTGTGATATTCCGTCAAAGGCCTCCTCTTGGTCCAAGCTGATGAGGGAGCTGTAAAATGGCATGGTGGCACGGTGGTTAGCACTGCTACCTCATAGTGCCGGGCCCCTGGGGTTAATTCCGGCCTTGGGTCACTGTCTCTGCAGCATCTGCACATTCTCCCCGTGTCTGCGTGGGTTTCCTCCGGGTGCTCCGGTTTCCTCCCACAATCTAAAGACGTGCAGGTTTGGTTGATTGGCCGTGCTCAATTGCCCCTTAGTGTCAGGGAGATTAGTGGCTTTTTACGGTCTCGCTCGTCCCGAAACCGTAACATCCCACCCGAGGTCAACAGATCTTTCTATAGTCCACCCCTCGCCCGCTCCGATTCCCGTGGTGAGCAGGAAATTCACCACTTAAGGTGAACTGCAAAATTCTGTCCAAGGTTATCACCAAGCAGGTCAGGTTTGCTCTGGAGTTAGTGATCCATCCTCATCAGACCCTGCACTGTGCCCAGCAAGAAAATCTCTGATAATTTCATACAACTCAGGGATATAATCACCTATATGTGGGTTAAAAGTCATAGAAACACTACAGTGCAGAAAGAGGCCATTCAGCCCATCAATCCAGCACCGACAACAATCTGACACAGACCCTATCCCCATAACCCCACTAGTCTCCCTGACACTAATGGGCAATTTAGCACGGCCAATCAACCTAACCTGCACATCTTTAGACTGTGGGAGGAAGCCGGAGCACCCAGACAAAACCCACACAGACACGGGGAGAAACTGCAAACCCCACACAGTCACCCAGGCTGGAATTAACCCCAGGGCCCTGGCACTGTGAGGTAGCAGTGTTAACCACTGTGCCACCATACCATTGTACAGCTCCCTCATCAGCTTGGACCAGGAGAAGGCCTTTGACAGAATATCGCACACGTACATGATGGGGGAGGCAATGGCCTAGTGGTATTATCGCTAGCCTATTAATCAGCTAATGTTCTGGGAACCCAGGTTCAAATCCAACCACGGGAGATGGTGAAATTGGAATTCAACAAAAAATATCTGGAGTTAAGAATCTACTGAATAAAACCATTGTCAATTGTCATAAAAACCCATCTGGTTCACTAATGTCCTTTAGGGAAGGAAATCTGCCGTCCTTACCTGGTCTGGCCTACATGTGATTCCAGACCCACAGCAATGTGGTTGACTCTCAACTGCCCTCAGCTAGGGATGGGCAATAAATGCTGGGCCGGCCAGCGATGCCCATGTCCCAATGTCCCAAAATGGGGTTTTGGGGAGAGAATCCACAATTGGATCCAACTGCTCTACATAAACATCAGTAGCACTGTCACAAACAATGAGTGGGAATCTAAAAGTTTTCCGCTCATGTCTAGATTGAGGCAGAGCTGTGCTCTCTCCTCTTGTTTTGTCCGTGTGCTGTATGAAACATTTTGAGAATCCATCAGGAATGATGCAGGCATTAGAGTGATGGGATCCCGAGCAGCAGAGGCACTCAGGTCAAAGTGTTCCTGGACATCTTCCACTCAGTTTCTGCTGTCAGTTGACAGAATGATGAGTATCTGCAGCTTGTTTGAATTGGTCTTGGGAGCCAAGGTGAATCATGGCAAGAGCAAGGACATGTTCCTTACAAACTCGGCCAATCGATCCTTTGTCCCCTTCACCGTTAGGTCTGATTACATGACGGTGCTTGGAATATGGTTTGGAGGGGCATGTGCCACAAATTGGAAAAAGTGCATCACAAAGTGCACACAAACCAGCCTCCCATCCATTGACTCTGTCTACACTTCCCGCTGCCTCGGAAAAGCAGCCAGCATAATCAAGGACCCCACGCACCCTCGACACACTCTCTTCCATCTGCTTCTTTCGGGAAAATGATACAAAAGTCTGAGGTCACATACCAACCAACTCAAGAACAGCTTCTTCCCTGCTGCCATCAGACTTTTGAATGGACTAACCACGCATTAAGTTGATCTTTCTCTACACCCTAGCTATGACTGTAACACTACATTCTGCACTCTCTCCTTTCCTTCTCTATGTACGGTATGCTTTTTTTGTATAGTGCGCAAGAAAAAATACTTTTCACTCTATACTAATACATGTGACAATAATAAATCAAATCAAATCAAATAACTGTGGTGAAACAGAAACTAGAAATGTAGGATAGACACTACCTCGTCACTGTGAGTAAGGTCATCAGGTGCGAGGTGCTCTCGGTGCTCTGTGTTGCTATACACAGGGTTGGCCCATTACCTGCTCCTGCAATCACCCAAGAGATCTTGCCCTTTATCTGGAGATTGAAAATGAACTGTGCCCACTGATGTTCAAACCCCTAAATCAAAGGAGAAAAGAAACCCACAGAATACTTAATCTTTACAATCTCTACACTGTCACTGCATTCCAAATGTGATTTAATATGTGCAAAGCAGTGTGAGACGTCTCTGAGATGATAAGGTGCGCTGGAAAGGGATACGTTATTTATTAATTTTCCTCTCATCCTTGGTCCTATAATTATGCTCAAACTTTTTAAAGCATCCAGCACTAACTGCAGAGATTGGTGTCTCTTTGTCGATCCATGATATTTTATTTTACTCATTTGTGGGATATGGACATTGTTGGCTGGGCCAGCATTTGTTGCCTATCCCTAGTTGCCCTTGAACTGAGTGGCTTGCTAGAGCATTTTAGAGGGCAGTTGAGAGTCAACACATTGCTGTGGCTCTGGAGTCACATGTAGGCCAGACCAGGTAAGGACAGCAGATTTCCTTCCCTAAAAGACATCAGTGAACCACATGAGTTTTTCCAACAATTGACAATGGTTGCATGGTCATTGGTAAGTTCTTAATTCCAGATATTTTTTATTGAATTCAAATTCACCCATCAGCCGTGGCGGGATTCAAACCTGGTCCCCAGAGCATTAGCTGAGTTTCTGGATTAATAGTCCAGCAATAATACCACTAGGCCATCAGCTCTCCATATTTCCAGTCTTAGCAAATAAAATGTGTCACCAAGTCACATAAGGATTTCTGGGATTGATGACCAAATGTTGGGCCTGAATTTCACGCTTGGTGTGCTCGCCAAGTCAACGGGCCTGGAAGTGGATGTAGAATTATGGCCTGCCCAGTGGGGACCCGGTAGTGGTCTAAAAACTCTGCAGGCAGCAGGGTGAGGAGTGCCAGGGATTGTGGGAGAGGCAGAGGGGGTGGTTTCTACAATGGAAGATGGAAGCATTGTTTGCGATAATGTTGTCAGCATCTGGTGGGCATGGGAGTCAGAGGGCAAGCCCTGTGGGCACTCTGCTGCCCCCCACCCTCATTTTCTGATGAATGCCTTGGAGTTCTGCTGCAGGAGGTCAGTGCCACACCACACCAGGGATGGCAAGAGGAAGTCTTTGAATGTCGCCCAGAAGGCCTGGGCAGGGGTTGCTGACCAGGCCAACAGGCACAACGTGGTGCACTGCACATGGCTTCAGAGCCGCAAAAGATTCAACGATCTTCTATGGTCGGCAAGGGTGAGTACAGAGATGGCATGGAACAGTGTGGAGAAGTGTAGCTGGGTGGCCATTCATCGTGACGCTCAGGGGTGTAAGAGTGGGTGTGTGAACTAGCTGTGAAGCCTGCATTGCCAAGGCGTGTCTGCACACTTGGCTTGGGTGCATTGGAGGGTGAGATGTGCCACTTCAGCACGCCCTGCAACCTGCCTCTTGGGATGTTGGATGTTGTGCGGTGGTGGGTGGGTGGGTGGGGAGGAGTGGGGGGGGGGGGGGGGGGGGGGAGGGGGGGTGAGGGGTGAGCAGTTGGCAAGTTGGAATGATGCTTCAGAGAGAGGGAGCACTAATGGTGAATTCTGTTCTGCTCTTTCAGGAGAAGAGAAGCAATAATACAGCAGAGCGCAAAAGAACAGATGGTGGGATCCGAATCTGCATGTCCTGACTCACATCAGATGGATGCACCAAAAATGGGATGCCACCATGGAACTTGCTCCACCCATCATTGTGGAGCAGGGGTCTCGGCTGAAGGTAAGAGTTGTTACTTGGTTCTAAACATAAACTACTTTCCAGGTACTTAGTTCAGTATCAGAAACCAAAAGGACATAAGTTAACTCAAAACCTCTTAAACAAACTTTTTTATTTAACACTTTAGCTACCAAACTCAAACTCAAGTAATTGCAATACTTTATCTCTGCCACTTTAACATTAACTCTTAACTGAAGCTCTAACTGTAGTTGAAAATGGATACTAACCAGTTCAGAACAAAGTGGCCAAGTCCATTCCCAATGTCGATTCATTGTGGTTCCTTGTCTTTTCTGAAGACATTCCTTCAAGGCACACTTGTGATGGTTGGTCTCTGAGTTCTCGCTGAAGACAAAGGGCTGAGACACACCTTTTATCCACAAACTGTTCCAATCTTCCAGAAAGTTCCGTGGCACTCAGCCCATGGCGCAACTGGGAACCGATCACATTGTTTAATCGGGCCAATGGAGTTACTCACAAACAACTCCATAATGCTTAGTTCAAATTCCACGTAGGTCACATAGCCCTAATCCATATATGGGTATGGCAGGAAATCTTAGCACCACAGAGTTTAGTCTTATCCAAACATCCTCCCATATTTGGTCAGCACAGGAAGCGTCAGGTCACAGTCCGCAGGCCAGGTCACAGCTTGCAGCAACTTTATGACCTGCATCTGTTTTTGATTAAAGCTTGACCAAAAATCCCAGCCTGCTTGATTCTCATTGTCACAATTGCTCTTACAGATAATATTGCCATTACCTTGCTGAAAGTATTGTTGTAGTCGGGTCTCCGACCACAGAGCGCCATGCACAGGTGTGAGTGGTGAAGAGTGCAGGTGTTATGGGATCCTTTCATTTGAAATGGAAATAGCGCAACATGAGTGTCCACGGAAGCTCCAGTGCGGATGGCACCATGCTGCAGATCTTCCTTGTCTCATCAGCCCAACTCACATGCACTTTGGCTATATGATGATTGAATGCGTTGATATGTTGTCTGCCTCCCACAGATGTGCCATCCACAAGAGTCTCCAGTGACCCTGACCCCCCCTTCAATCTCTGAATACAAAACACTGACACTTACATCAGCGTCTCACTCTCTTTTTGAATAAAGCACCAATGCTGATCATAGCACATTGGTGGGCATTAGGTTGTCAGCTCAGTAGGTGTTGCACAGGGGTGAGGGCACATCACACTCATCTGAGGAACTGGCAAGGGCAGAGTGGTCCCAGTGTGCTGGCAGTCAGAGTAGTTGAAGGCAAATGGAGAGCCTCTGGAGTTCCTCCATCAGATGGCAGATGCTGGATGCCCAGTGGAATCCGGGGAGATCTGGTGGAAATCCCCGAGGGTCTGCGTGCCATGGTCTCTGTCGTGGAGGAGTCCATGTGGAGTGTGAGCACTGTGTTAACCCTGAGCTCCAAGCACACAGCCTCCCAGTGAAAGCGCAGCGACTCCCATGGAGAGGCATCCTTCAGGTACAGAGTCGGACGCACCTGGGGTTATGCTCGGATCTGTAAGCCCACACACTGGCAGTGAACTCAAGGGGTCACTGCCAGTGTGAGAGATGGATGAGGCATCTAGAAAGAACCAGTGAAGTAGAGGTTGAAGGCCACTGTGACCTTCAAAGCCATTGGCACGTGATGTCTGCCCTTGCAGTTGGAAGTGATTCCCGGCCCAATCATTTGGCATATTGCTGTCACTGTGCCCCTAGAGAGGCGAAGCTTCCTTCAGCACTGAACCTCGGACATGTTGAGATAGTTGGAGTGCTGCCTGCAGACTCTAGCCACAAGATAGTAGCTTCTTCTGTACACCCAGCCACCTTGACCTCCCTGCTAGCCCTATACTGACTGAGCCCATGCCTCTCCTTTAAGAGGCAGTGTTTTGTTACAAGAGATGGTTATCTGGGAAAACATGCAGCTGATTCTAAGAATGCAGGTTTATAATTGATTTTAGCTCGGAATGTGTTAATTTGTAGCATTAATTGACATTTTGTTTATTTAGGTTCTCCTGGAATTTTAGACTAGGTATGCAGAGTCATGTGAGTTTAGATTAAGTTCACTGACAGGGACAGAGTCATGTGATTAATAGGAGGAGCTAGGCTTACAGGAAAAAGACAATTTCATTTCCATTTTAAAAACCTAGGACAGTTGCTGCCAGTAAAAGAAAGAAGTGTCTCTCTCTCTCTCCAGAGACTTTCTGAAAGCTCCAAGACTCTTAACCTAAGTCAAAACAAGTACGCTTGTGTTTTGCTAACTAATTTTAAAGAAGGGTTTAAGTCTGTAAGAGAAACATTGGAACTGCTCTGCCCAAGACCGCAAGGAACTACAAAAGGTCATGAATGTAGCCCAATCCATCACACAAACCAGTCTCCCATCCATTGACTCTGTCTACACTTCCCGCTGCCTCAGAAAAGCAGCCAGCATAATGAAGGACCCCACGCACCTCGGACATTCTCTCTTCCACCTTCTTCTGTTGGGAAAAAGATACAAAACTCTGAGGTCACATACCAACTGACTCAAGAACAGCTTCTTCCCTGCTGCTGTCAGACTTTTGAATGGACCTACCTTGCATTAAGTTGATCTTTCTCTACACCCTAGCTACGACTGTAACATCACATTCTTCACTCTTTCGTTTCCTTCTCTATGAACGGTATACTTTGTCTGTATAGTGCGCAAGAAACAATACTTTTCACTGTATGCCAATACATGTGACAATAATAGAGCAAATCAAATCAAATAGTCACCTTATCTACCTGCCTTGCCACCTTCATCGATCTGTGGATATGCACTCTAAGATCCCTCTGATCTTCAGTACTTCCCAGGGTCCGACCATTCATAGTGTAATCCTTTGCCTAGATATTGAGATGAGGAATACAGATCTACTGATATTTGATATTTCTCACATTGGCCCCACTTTATCCAAATTAGATTATTAATGTTGTGCCAAATTAAACATAGCTGTAAGTTCACACATACTAGGACAAGGGGGTGAAACTCATCAAATTAATCTAATTACTTGGACTTTGCATCCATTGAAGACGCTCATTTCATCTGAACTGCATTCAACTCTACTTCCTGAAGGTGGAAGAACTATTGAATGAGTCCTGCCAGAGATTTCCCCCGCAGATTTCAACTGTGATGAGGTTCCTGATCAGTTATAACCCACCACTTTACACAATAACTACACAGATTGAGTCATTTATTAAATTATATTACCTAATCTAATACAGGCAGCACAACACCTCAGTAGTTAGCACAGCACCAAGGACCCGAGTTCGATTCCCGACTTGGGTCACTGTGCGGAGTTTGCACGTTCTCCCACTGTCAGCGTGGGTTTCTTCTGGGTGCTCCGGTTTTCCCCCACAGTCCGAAAGACGTGCTGCTTAGGTGCATTGGCCGTGTTAAATTCTCCTTCAGTGTACCCAAACAGATGCCAGAGTGTGGCGACTAGGGGAATTTTCACAGTAACTTCGTTGCAGTATTAATGTAAGCCCATTTGTGACACAAAAAAAACTTAAACTTGCTACACCAGAGTTTCTTAGATTGCAGAAAATGACAAGCTAGCATTACTTGTTTCTAGCAATCCGTGATCAATTTTCCATTCTTTAAGAATCCAGTTGAATAGTGAAATTTAAAGTTTATTTATTAGTGTCACAAAAATAGGCTTACATTAACACTGCAATGAAGTTACTGTGAAAATGCCCTAGTCACCACATTCCAGCGCCTGTTCGGGTACACTGAGGGAGAATTTAGCATGACCAATGCACCTAACCAGCACATATTTCGGAGTGCAGGAGGAAACCGGAGCACCCGGAGGAAACCCATGCAGACACGGGGAGAACGTGCAGACTCCACACACAGCGACCCAAGCCTTTAATCAAACCCAGGTCCCTGACGCTGTGAGGCAACAGTGCTGAACACTGTGCCATCGTGCGACAGTGAGGTGGCATTCACTTATCACTGCTGACCAATACCTGTACCTCATCATTTAACAAATTAAGGGTGGGATTTTATGGCCTGGCTTGAGCAAGAGCAGATATTCCCTTCTGAGGTTAACAGACATTTTCATTGTCCATCCCTTGCCTGCTCCGATTCCGTGGCAGGCTGGATGGTAGAATTCCAGTGCTCTTGTTTTCCGACTCGTCCATGGTGTCTCTCTACAACTCTTATCAAGCACTATACTCCTCCATTTCTAGCCTCTTGAAAACCCCTAATTTACTTCAGTCCACCATTTGCAGCCATGCCTCCAGCTGCCTGGACCCTGAGCTCCGGAAATCCCTCCCTCTCCTCCTATAAGATTCTTCCTGAAACTTTAATCAAGATTCTAGTCATCTGGAAAATAGGGTTAGGATAGGAAGATGCTTGATTGCTAGCCTAGACGCGAAGGTCAAAGGGCCTCATTCTCATGGAATCCTAGAATCACTACAGTACAGAAGGAGGCCATTCAGCCCATCAAGTCTGTACCAAACACAATCCTACCCAGGCCCTATTCCTGTAACCCCACACATTTACCCTGCTAATCCCCATGACACTAGGGTCAATTTAACATAGCAAAACCACCTAACCAGCACATCTTTATTCTGTGGGAAGAAACCAGAGCACCCAGAGGAAACCCTGGGTGCAGGGGAGAGAACAATGCAAGGGTCCATTGACCTTGGGCAGGATTTTCCGGTTTTGGGGCGAGTGCAGCTGGAAAATCCTGCCCTATGATTCCATGCCTCACAACTCTCTCTTGTGAAAAAAAATTCTCCTCTTCGCTGTCTCTCCAACGATCCTTTCCACATCTACCCTGTCAAGACCCCTCAGGATCTTTCTGGAGACTAATGACATCAGGGGATATGGGAATAACTGGGGTGGGGCAGGCGTAGATGATCAGCCATGATCTCTCTGAATAATGGAGTAGGCTTGACAGGCCGAATGGGCTGCTCCTGCCCCCATATTCCCTGTAAAATGATGCCAATCACAGCAACATTTCCCCAAAAAATGATGTCCGGCCCCCCCCAAAAAAAACTTCATCGGGGCCAAGACCCCTTAACCAGACCTACCTGGGCGGCATGGTGGCACAGTGGTTAGCGCTGCTGCCTCACAGCGCCAGGCACCCAGGTTCAATTCCTGGCTTGGGACACTGTCTGTGTGGAGTTTGCACATTCTCCCCGTTTCTGCGTGGGTTTCCTCTGGATGTTCCAGTTTCCTTCCACAGTCCAAAGATGTGGGGGTTAGGTGGACTAGCCATGCTAAATTGCCCCTTGGTGTCAAGGGGACTAGCTCGGGTGAATACCCAGGGTTACACGGTAGGGCCTGGGTGGGATTGTGGTCGGTGCAGACTCGATGGGCCGAATGGCCTCCTTCTGCACTGTAGGATTCTATGATCCCTCTGATACCACAAGACTATCTTTAATTTGGGAGATGTAAATACGGGTTATACTTGCTGCATAATCATTCTAATCAGTCGCAGTAGCTTGGAGGCTCCAGTCTCCACTGTTCTCCTCTGTGGAAGATGAAACCACCACCACCTCCCCGCCCCCCCCCCCACCCCTCCTCCACCCAGCCCCTGGGGAAATCAGCTCTGGCAGCCCACTGCCCCAGGGGGAGGTGAGGGAGAGTGTTTCCTGGGTTCAGCCAGACCGCCCACTGGCAGCCTCCACGCGTTCAGCCATACTGTACAGCCATGGGCTGCTCCCTCTGAACCGTGCTTAATAACATTGCTGTTACAATTCAGGGCAAGTTGAATAATCAGCCCACCTACAGAGCTGCTCAAACTAACTGGGATTTACCGCTGCGGAACTCCACACAATCTGCAGAAAGGGTGTCTGAACAAGAGGAAGAGGACATTGAAATTAAAGAGAGGGGAAAGATGTGCCGGTTAGGTGTATTGCCCCTTAGTGTCAGGGGGACTAGCAGGGTAAATATGTGGGGTTACAGGCCTGGGTGGGATTGTTGTCTATGCAGGTTCGACAACAATAAGTTTAAAGTCTATTTATTAGTGTCACAAGTAGTCTTGCATTAACATGGCATTACTGCCGAATGACCTCCTTCTGCACTGTCGGGATTCTAAAAGTTCAGTTTAAAGTTAAAGTTTATTTATCCGTGTCACAAGTAGGCTTAAATTAACACTGCAATTAAGTTTTTTCTCTCCTTACAGATACTGCCAGATCTGCTGAGATTTTCCAGCATTTTCTCTTTTGGTTTCAGATTCCAGCATCTGCAGTAATTTGCTTATATTCTGCAATGAAGTTACTGTGAAAATCCATTCTATGATTCTTCTTTAATTCTGTGAAATAGAAAGGGCTGGAATGAAGGAAAGGATTTGCATTGATGTAGCGCCTTTCGCGGCCTCAGCTCCTCACACAGACAACGAACTGTTTTTGTTTCGACATACAGTCACCGGAAAGTGAAAAAATAAAATAAATGCTATTGTTTGTAACAATGTAATTCTTCTGTATTGAAACAATTAAACCGAAACATTGGTGAAAGCTGACGGAAGGTTCAGACAGGCGAAATGTTTCTGATAAACATCCAAATCTCGCAGTACAAACCTTTGAATAGTTCCCGAGGGGGGTGGGGTGAGAAAGACGGTGTTGTCCTTTGAAAGGTTCTGTAACAGGGGATTCAGATGTGGAACGGAGCTGGGTGAGATACAGTCTGACTAAGAAGGTGTGAATCGAGTGGGTAATGGATACGTCAAGCTGTCCAAAAAATGCTACATATTAACCCGGAGTGTGATTGATGTAGAAAGAATCTCAGCTCATATCCCCCTCTCTGTTACAGCACCTCGCCATCAATTCAACTGTTACGGGCCATCTTCACCATCCGTGTATTAATTTGTTAGTTGGTTTCTCTTTGCTTTTTCACTTTGAGCCGCACATGTCCTGGGACCCTCTCGGTGATCACTGACAATCCACACACACACACTCACTCACTCAGGGTTAACCAAAATAAGCACAAACTCACTCAGTTAATCCTCATTAAAACAGGTTTTCTTTAATTGAATTTGGGATTTAGGATGATTTGATGATAAAGATCCCACACAAGATGTCCCAGATCGGTGGAATAACCTTCAGCCGAAAACAGTTCACAAAGAAAACATGAAAAAAACCTACATCAGAATGCGACTGACAGAACAGCCCAAATTTAAACATTCGTTCAATTCTTCCAAATGCAATTTCAACGATTTTTAGATGAGATAATTTCAATATATTTCGATGATTTCTAATGTCATTTAAAAGTTTATTTATTCATGTCACAATTAGGCTTACTTCTACTGCAATGAAGTTACTGTGAAAATCCCCTAGTCACTACACTCCAGCACCTGTTCGGGTACACTGAGGGAGAATTTAGCATGACCAATGCACCTAACCAGCACATCTTTCGCACTGTGGGAGGAAACTGGAGCGCCCGGAGGAAACCCATGCAGACACGGGGAGAACGTGCAAACTCCACACAGCCAGTGACCTAAGCTGGGAATTAAAACTGGATCCCTGGCGCTGTGTCTACAGATCTCTCGCTCTCTGCATGATCTCCATGGTGAAGTTGCAGTCTTTGAGTGGGACTGTCTAGATGTAGATGTGGTGTGTGTGTGTGAGAGATAGAGATGATTCAGTGTCGGAATACCTGTAACCTGTTGGGGGACCTGTAACCCCCGCCATTTGGCCTGGGCTTGCAAAATCCGACTAACTGTCCAGGCGTGAGACAATTCACACCTCGTTAACCTGTGATTAACCCTCTGTCCACTCGCATTGTCTGTTCCTGTAAAGACTGATTACCTGTTAAGACTCGCATTCCAACCATTATCTTGTAATTGAGCCTGTGTCTATATATGTCCTGTTTGTGAACCCAACTCTCCACTCGCCTGATGAAGGAGCAGTGCTCTGAAAGCTGGTGATTCCAAATATACCTGTTGGACTTTAACCTGGTGTTGTGAGACTGTGGAAGATAAAGGGATGGAAACTTGTTTGTGCATCTGGGGATATTCTGAAATAATGTCAATTTGCCAGCCGGCTTTTTCCCTTCCAGCTTCCAATCATGGTTTTTGCAAGCCCTTCATCAATTAACTGTTTAAAGTTTATTTATTAGTGTCACAAGTAGGCTTATATTAACACTGCAATGAAGTTATTGTGAACCCCCCCCCCCCCAATCGCCACACTCTAGCGCACAGTGGCAAGCACTGCTGCCTCACAACTCCAGGGACCTAGGTTTGATTCCCGGCTTGGGTCACTGTCTGTGTGGAGTTTGCACGTTCTCCCCGTGTCTGCGTGGGTCTCCTCCGGGTGCTCCGGTTTCCTCCCACATTCTGAAAGACGTGCTGGTTAGGTGCATTGAGCGGAACAGGCGCCGGAGTGTGGCGACTCGGGGAATTTCACAGTAACTTCATTGCAGTGTTAATGTAAGCCTTACTTGTGATTAATAAAATAAACTTTAAAACTGTTTGGGTAGCGTGGCCTAACTGAGATCTTAAAGAAAAGACTATTCTTTGCGATGCAACTAAAATACATTTAAACCCCGCAAACAATTGCATGGAAAAGTGACATGAGTATATGGGGTGTGATACCTGTCCCTCCTCCTGTCCAGCATCTCCACATCATGACCTCCTCCTGTCTACATACTTCACCACCGATTCCGCATTGGTATCCTTGTACCTTTGTGTATTCTTTAAAAAAATAACATTTATCACCATACCGGAATGTTCCAAAATGCTTCGCAATGAATGAATGTTAACTGCATTCACTGTTTCGATTTGCCCAACACCCCACCGCGTGAACTGGCTGCAACTCCCCCAGCCCGTGTAGCCCTGATCCTGCCCGTGTACATCCCCCCTTGTCTGTGTATACCTCGCCTAACCCGTGTACACCTCTCCCAGCCCGTGTAAACTTCCCTCGGCTCTTGTGCACCTCCCTCAGCCCGTGTGCACCTCCCTCAGCCCGTGTGCGCCACTCCCCGCCCGCGAACATCGCCCCCAAGCTCGTGTGCACCACTCCCACTCCGTATACACGTCTTCCAGCCCGTGCACACCTCTCCCAGTCCTTGTACACCTCATTCTGCCAGTGTACACGTTCCCTGCCTTTGTACACCTCTCAGGTTATTTACACGCCTCCCTGCTTGTGTGTAGCCATGTCGCAATTTTCTTACACTGTGTGTGTGTTATAGTGTGTGTGTCCAGTTTTAATAGTGAGTAGCTATATCAGTGAGTGATCATGTCAGTGTTTGTGGCTATGTACAAACAGTGATTATCCCTGGGTCAATGATGTTTGTATACAATTGTATACATTGTATGCAATGTGCATATCTGTGTCTTTTATTTAGACACTGAATCACGTAGTCATTGCAGAAGCCTCTGTATGTGTATGTACCTGCGGTCTAGTTATCTCTCTGGCTCTGTCTGTTTAAAATATAAATATTTGTCAGTGTACACGGTGTGTGCCCGTGATATTGTCGATGTGTATCTTAATGTGTGAGGGCAAAGAGCTGATTCCTGACTCCTGTCATCGGCGACTTTAAAATTACAGAACGATATTTTTTTTAAAAAGACAGTAGTTTTTGTTAAGGAGCTGTTAAAGTGGGAGAGTTTAACCTCATTCTGAAAATGTGGTCTTTGAATATACTTGATTGAGAGTCGAGTCGTGAGGAAAAGGGTTACCTCCCGCACACACTGTCCCCTCACTGAGGGGGTTGCTGTTTTATTTGTCCATTCCACTTCATTCACTGAGAATTTTAGATTCGCCTCGGTTACGCCACCTGCACTTTCCCAGTATAGAGCTATCACAGTTCAAACTCAGTGGGGCGGAATAAGTCGATTAGAAAAAAAAAGGCTTTACCTGAACGATTTTAAACTTCGTGTTTGGCCCGTTGGGTTAGTCACCCAGTCCTCAGTGAGATCAAATGACCCTACTCATATAGAAGCCACCCATTAGTCTAATAGCGACAGTGGCTGCCAATAATGCTTCTTTTTAAATACACGGTAAGCTCATTCGTTCACTAAAATAAAATAGTTTTCGAAAATATTGTTATCCGAGGAACGAATTTGAGTTTGTACAGGGGTTTTTCACGGTATGGAAGCGCTTGGTGTTCTTGCGAAACGCCAGGGAAGTATAGTAGGTACAGGAAGACTCGCTCAGACTCATCTGGATAAAGACAAACGGGTTCATCTATGTACAATCCCTACAGTGCGGAAGGAGGCCATTGGGCCCATCGAGTCTGCACCAGCCCTACGACAGAGCATCCCACCCAACCCCTTACGCAATTTACCCCACTAATCCCCCCAAACCTACACATCTTGGGACACTAAGGGGCAATTTAGCATGGCCAATCCACCTAACCTGCACATCTTTGGAGTGTGGGAGGAAAACAGAGCACCAGGAGGAAACCCACGCAGACACGGGGAGAACGTGCAAACTCCACACAGACAGTCACCCAAGCCAGGAATTGAACCTGGATCCCTGGCGCTGTGCGGGAAGCGGATATAATAAGTGGAAGAAAGAAATCCAACTAATGAAAAACGAATCTGGGTTAAAATTCTGATTGGGTGGGGGGAGGGGTGGGGAATCCCAATCACATTTTTTGGAGACAATTTTACCAAAGGGATACCTCAATCCAATGAAATTTACCAGACCTTGTCAGTTTCACAGATTTCAACATCCTAAGTTTCAAGTACATTGTTGGGGGATTTCCCATGGAAGGTCCAATTTCCATAGATTCGGTTAATCCAGAGATTCCTCTGCATGAGAAGGGTGTGTGTGGTCTGTAACGGCAGTCCCATTGTGCAGTCAAATCCCACCTAGTTACACTTCTGACCAAACGACTAAGAAGACCATTCGGCCTCTCTAGCCTGCTCCACCATTCAGTAAGATCATGACTGATCTGTTTGTGTTTGGTCCCACATTCCCATCTACCCCCTAACATTTGATTTCCTTATCCAACCAGAATCTATCTACCTCCGC